>NC_141597.1:755833-1086666 GCF_047967505.1 Dipteris shenzhenensis
TGGAAAATTGCAGCAAGGGATTATGCATCCTCTAGTAGACAGGGTGATGACAGAAATGAGCATCTGTTATGGTGCAGCACATGACCAATTTTGTGACAAGTGCAGAAGAAAGCAATGATGTGTGGTATGTTGACTCAGGTGCATCAAACCACATGACAGGTCATGCAGAATGGATGCAGGATGCAAGGAAAATGGAAAGACCAAGATTTGTGGAGACTGGTGATGATACTGCACATCCTATTATGCAGATTGGTAAAATTCCTTTGTCTATGTAGGATGGGAAAAAGAAATACCTGTCTGATGTATTTCATGTCCCGAACATCACCAAGCACCTGGTTTTCTGTTGGTCAAATGGTTGAGCAGGGCTTGCAGGTCAGATTTAATCCTCATGGATGCTTTGTTGAGGATATGAAAAATAACAGTCACTTGATAGCAAAAGGAAAGAAGAAGGGCAGGATGTTTATGCTGGATGCGGACATGCCTGAATTGAGTGCAGCAATGTTTGCACATGGGACCGGTGTAGTTGCAGATATTGATATCTGGCATAAACGCATTGGTCATGTTAATGTACAGTGACTTAAATCAATGCAAGCCCAAAATATTGTTGTAGGATTGCCTAAATTCAAGGTTGCAGAAATGCATAAGGTATGTGAAGCCTGTCAATTTGGAAAACAGGCAAGGAAACCATTTCCTAGGCATGTTCAAGAGAGTAAGAAGCCATTGGAAATCCACTTTGATGTGTGGACTACTAAAGCTGCATCTATTGGAGGCTGTCATTATTTTGTCACTTTTATTGATGACTATAGCAGAAAAGTTTGGATGCAATTTATGAAAAAGAAAAGTGAAGTGTTTGGGCATTTCAAAGCTTTTAAAGCTATGGTTGAAAAAGAAACAAGCCTGCAAATAAAATGCCTAAGGTCAGATGGAGGGGGAGAGTACCTCTCAAATGAGTTTGCAAGGTTCCTGCAGGAGCATGGCATAAAGCAGCAATATTCATGCAGTCATACCCCACAGCAAAATGGACTTGTAGAATGGAAAAACAGGCATATTGCAGAGGTATCTCGGGCCATGCTAAATAAAAAATACCTACTAGATTATTATTGAGCTGAAGCAGTTGCTACAATAGTTTACATAATGAACAGGACTCCCACTGCAGCAATACATGGCATGACGCCAGAGGAGATGTATACTGGTAGGAAACTAGATATTTCTCATTTGAAAATTTTTGGTTGCATTGCCTATGTTCATGTGCCAGATGAGTTGAGGTCCAAGTTGGATCCAAAAGCTGAGAAGTGCATCTTTATTGGTTATTCTCTATAGCAGAAAGGGTATAGATGCTATAACCCTTCTACTCGTAAGTTTACAATGAGTAGAGATGTTGTTTTTGATGAGATGAGCAGCTGGTATAAACCAGTAAATGTGATTGATGATATAGATGCACAAAATGGTAATGCTGCACAGAATTCATAGCAGCAATCACAATATTAGTGGACCTGTAGTGTCCTCTAGCAGTGGTTCACATACTTCACCATGGACATGCAGATTGAGATAGGGATAATCTCCTCAAAGCAATGCAGATAATGGTATGCAGATATCACAAAAAGGAAAAGAGAAGGTAGATCAGCCCATGTTTGATGTGAATGCAGGTCACTCTTATGTGGATGGTGAAGCCAGTGGCTCAGAACAGAGCATTGATGATGAGTTGGGTATTCCTTCTGTTGTTACACCTGCAGTAAGGAAGACCAGGGATGTTTTGAGAGCACCTGGAAGTGAGCCTATTTTGCGCAGGTCTACCAAAGCTAGGTATCCTATGGATAGGTTGAAATATGATGGATTTACAGCCATTCACTATGCCTATATGGTCAAAGTGATACAGGAACCAAAACCCAGTTCTTTTGAGCAAGCCATGGGAAAAGAAAAATGGGAGAAAGCCATGGATGAAGAAATGGATGCCTTAGAAGAAAATGCTACATGGGAATTGGTGCCTTTGCCTAAAGACAAGAATGCAATTGGCTGTAAGTGGGTTTATAAGGTGAAGCACAGTGCAGATGGTTCTGTGAATAGATACAAGGCAAGATTAGTTGTCAAGGGGTACGCACAAACATATGGGATTGATTATGAAGTAACATTCAGTCCGGTTGCAAGGATGGCAACTGTAAGAGCAGTCATTGCTATGGCTGCATCAAAGGGATGGTCTTTACATGAGATGGATGTAAAGAATGCCTTCTTGCATGGTGATTTGCAAGAAGAGGTCTTTATGGAGCAGCCACCAGGTTATGTTCATGCTGTCTATCCTGAGTTTGTTTGTAGGTTGAAGAAAGCATTGTATGGCTTGAAGCAAGCACCTAGAGCATGGTTTGACAAGATAGGACAATATCTTGTCACTATTGGCTTTCTGATTTCCAAGGTAGATTTCTCACTTTATGTGAGAAAAACAGAGAAAGGTATTATGCTGCTTGTCATCTATGTTGATGATTTGATCATCACAGGTGATAGTGATGAGGATATCCTTCATGTGAAAATGCTATTGAAGCACAAGTTTGAGATGAAGGATTTGGGAGAGCTATGTTATTTCTTGGGCATTGAGGTGATTAGATCACCAAGTGGGATATGGCTCTTGCCCAGGCAGTATGGATTGGACATGCTGTCCAAATATGGGATGATAGGTTGTAAGCCTATTTCAGCTCCTTTGGATCAGAATGTGAAGCTAAGCGCAGATGCAAGTGAGCTTCTGGAAGACCCTACTATGTACTAACGCATAGTAGGAAGTTTGATTTATATGACTATTACCAAGCCAGATTTGAGCTATGTTGTTTGATTGGTAAGTCAATTTATGTAGGCTCCAAGGAAACCGCATTTGGATGTGGCTAGACGCATACTCAGGTATGTGAAGTCCACATTGCAGTATGGACTATTTTATGAGGCTAGGGTTCAGATACAGTTGCATGGATACACTGATGCTGATTGGGCTGGTAGTATTTCTGATAGACGATCTACCAGTGGATATGTGTTCTCTTTTGGGAGTGCTGCAGTCACTTGGAGTAGCAAGAAATAGCCTACAGTTGCCTTGTCGAGCACAGAGGTTGAGTACAGGGGTGCAGCAATGGCTGCATGTGAGGTAGCTTGGTTGCATAAGCTACTTTATGATATGCATCAGTCTACAGATGGGCCAGTTGTCATTTATTGTGACAACATGAGCAGTATACACTTGGCAAATGACCCAGTCTATCATGCTAGAACAAAGCACATTGAGGTGCATTATCACTATGTGTGGGAGAAGGTTTTACTAGGTCTTATTGATCTAGCTTATGTCAGCACAGAGGATCAGGTAGCTGACATATTCACGAAGGCATTGGGCACAGAGAAGTTGTGCAAGTTCAGAGACCTGCTTGGTGTGCAGGAATTGGGATTGAGCTCGAGGGGGAGTGTTGAGATATCGAGCTCCACTCGTGATATTCCAGGGTGACTATTGTGCATTTATGTCACCGACTTGTTAGCTGTAGATGCGGTTAGTACACCGCCCACGAATAATAGCTGGACAACATCTATCCTTATGTACTCTAGTTCATGGCTCAGTTAGTATGCCACCTTAGTTAGCTGAGTTTGGTTTGAGACCCACATATAAAGTTCTCCTATTTCTTTATACTAGAGTTCTTTTGGCTTACACAACTAAGAAGAGGAAAATAGTTTTCAGCCTCCACCTTTGTGTGTATTCCCCCATTGTGTATGTGAGAAAGACGCAAGTGAGACTCCTTCCCTCTCTTTCACTACCTTCACATGCTCTTCCCTCCAAATGCTGGCAAGAATTAGAGCCCCATGATCAAATGAGAGGATCCACCATGGGTGGCGTCTTGATTGCTTGAAAAAGATTTACGTCAAATATTGCCATTTCTCTAGCAGGACACTCTACCACTATTGATTTCTATTAGCTCAAGTCATAAGGAGTTGACCTTGTTATTGGCGACGACTTCCTCAATCGTCACCTTCCCTTTGGCTTCTCTACAAGCGAGATGGTATTAACCATTCAAGGTATGCTTGTTCATCTTCCTGCCAAGGAACATCTGAAGAAGGTTTTGAAGCCTCTTGAAGAAGATTTAGTAATAGTCCACCAGTGCTCCTCTCCATTTTCCCTTGATTATGTTAAGCCTCCTTTGGAGTATGATCCCACGCTTGTGGCCTCCCCAATGCCTTCACCAGCAACATTCAGCCCCTAGGCAATGGACGATGCACAACACCCTCTTTAGGGAACAGAGTTAGAAGTATATATCAATAGTCTTCTCCAAGTAGATGAGCATAAGAATTTGCATGCCTCCATGCATACTCTACATCTTTTGTCTTTCCTACAAGATATGCACGAAAAGTTTCTTTGTGATTGCAGTAGTGAGTCTCCTCTCATGTTCAAGCATATCTTTCAACATCAGGTCTCTCTCCCCCTACGAGAAGGATCCAAACCTTTCAAGGAGAGTTCGTACAGTTTCACACAAGAGGACAAAAGGTTGTGCAATCAGGAAATCCAAGAACTCCTGAATATGGGCCTCATCTCTCACTCGTGGTCTGAATGGGTAGCAACAACCTTCTATGCCAACAAGCACTTTGAGCAAAAAAGGGGTAAGAAACAGCCTAGTGATTAATTACAAGTCGCTCAACAAATGTTTACTCTTTGTCTCTTACCCCATTCCATATAAAGAGTACTTGATGCAAAAGATATGTGGTTCAACCATCTTCTCCAAGTTCAACTTGAAGGCAGGGTTTTGGTAGGTCGGCGGCCTCCAGCTTGAAGACCGCCATAATACAGGGTTCGTGGTTTCCTAAGATTTCTACCAATGTAATGTTCTTCCATTTGGTCTTAAAACTGCCCCGGTAGCGTTCTGAAAGTTTATGGACTCCATTTTCACTCCATATGACTCTATTTGTCTTGTATATATAGATGATATTCTTGTCTATAGCAAAGATGTAAATTCCCACCTCAAACATTTGATGATTGTGTATGACTTGCTTGAAGGCAAAGGCTTTTGGCCCTCTCAGCCAAAAAGATTACCATCGGCCAAGAGACAACTGAATTCCTTGGCGTCCACATACATAAGGGAGCCATCCAAATGAAAGAGCATGTCCTTAAGGCCCTCTTAGCCTTTCCTAATGAGATTCGGGATCGCACCCAATTGCAACAATTCCTCAGGTGCCTAAACCACATTGCTCCTTTCTATGAATAGCTTGTGAGAGACCGGTTTCATCTTCAACTATGCCTCCACAAAGATGGTCCTCCCTGGGGTTCGTCGGCCCAAACTCAAGCAGTTCAACATATCAAAGAAAAGGTACAACATCTACCAGCTCTCAATATTCCTTCTGCTTCTGGTACCCTGGTTATTGAAACAGATGCTCCAGATCATTTTTGGGGTGCCGTTCTGCTCGGGTGTACTCCAACCTAGGAGATCCTCTGTGCCTATCACTCCGAAACATTTCAAGGTGGAGAACTAAATTATCATTCAATTGAGAAGGAGATCCTTGAGGTTAAGCGCACTATTCAAAAGCTTGAACTTTTCATTCTTAATCGAGAGTTCATTGTTCAGAAAAATAACGAAAACTTCAAAACTTTCTCCACACACCGCATTGATAAACAGATTGGACGTGGCTGTCTTGCACGATGGTAGGAATTCTTTACCATCTATAACTTTTTGGTCGAGTGGAAAAAAGGCAGCACCAATGTTCTCCCTGATATGTTATCCCATGAAGGTGCTCCTTATTGGCAAGCTTGAAATGGTGGATTACTTCTTCTCACTGGGAAACCTGGCACTGAGTGAGTCTCTATCTAGGTCATGATGATTAGACACTATCCACATTGGATAAGACCTTCATCATGACCAATGTACAAAGATTCTTTAGAGATAAGTATGTAATTGCTTGCAAAAGATTTGCATCAAATATTGCCATTTCTCTAGCTGGGCACTCTACCACTATTGATGTCTATCAACTCGAGTCACAAGGAGTTGACCTTGTTATTGGCAACGACTTCCTCAACCATCACCTTCCCTTTGGCTTCTCTACAAGCGAGATGGTATTAACCATCCAAGGTACGCTTGTTCATCTTCCTGCCAGGGAACATTTGAAGAAGGTTTTGAAGCCTCTTGAAGAAGATTTGGAAATAGTCCACCAGTGCTCCTCTTCATTTTCCCTTGATTATGTTAAGCCTCCTTTGGAGTATGAGCCATGCCTGTGGCCTCCCCAATGCCCCCTTCAGGGAATAGAGTTTGATATGCAGGAAAAGTTTCTTCATGATTTCAGCAGCAAGTCTCCTCTTGCATTCAAGCATATCTTCCAACATCAGGTCTCTCTCCCCCTATGAGAAGGATCCAAACCTTTCAAGGAGAGTTCGTATGGTTTCACACAAGATGACAGAAGGTTGTGCAATCAGGAAATCCAAAAACTCCTAGATATGGGCCTCATCTCTCACTCGTGGTCTGAATGGGCAATAGCAGCCTTCTACATCAATAAGCACTCCGAGAAAAAAAGGGGTAAGAAACGGCTGGTGATTAATTACAAGCCTCTCAACAAATGTTTACTCTTTGTCTCTTGCCCTATTTCAAATAAAGAGTACTTGATGAGAAAGATATCTGGTTCAGCCATCTTCTCCAAGTTCGACTTGAAGGCAGGGTTTTGGCAAGTTAGCCTCTAGCCTAGCCTCTAGCCTGAGGACTGCCATAAAACAGAGTTCATGGTTCCCCAAGGTTTCTACTAATGGAATGCTCTTCCATTTGGTCTTAAAACTGCCCCGATAGAGTTCCAGAAGTTTATGGACTCCATTTTGGGATCTTGTGAGGGGCCTTTATGCATCATCAAGTGTGGGACTGAAAGGATCAGAAGGAGAAGGAGAAGGTGCAGGAGTATCAAATATTCAGGGGGAGGATCAATATATTCAAGGGAAAAAGGGGATGAACATTGGTGAACAATTTGTAAGTCTTCCAGAAGTGGCTTAAGTACCTTCTTGAGTTTTTCTCAAGCCAGAAGACAAACAAGAGTTCCTTTGATGGCGAGGACCATCTCTATAATAGAGAATTCAAAAGGAAGATGGCAGTTAAGAAAATCATTACCTATAACCATATCAACTCCTTGAGATTCTAGTTGGTAGAAGTTGATGGTGGTGAGTTGACCGCCAAGGGATATTCAGAAGCAAAGCGTTTACAAGCTATTACACCATCGCCCATAGTAGAGCCATGCATTTGGTCATGTGATGGCAATTTAGCCCAACATGATTGTGGGAGTGCTCTATATTTACAAATATTGAAACCGAAGCCAGTATCTATAAGAGCAACTAGCGAATAAGGAGAAACATTAGGAAAATCTAACTGTACATTGATCAATCATGCCTTCATAGGATTGCAAACTGAGGAAGCAAGTTGGGTAAAGAAGTCATTAAGAGAGAAAGCATTGGCAAAAGGGATAGAATGAGTAGATGGGCTTGCTTCTGTGGAAAAGGAGTAGAGCTTACACTGGGTGAGATGTTCTGCCACTTTCTGATCAAGAGAGTCAACTGATGACTGAAGCTTTGTGCAATTCTCCTTGATTATTGTAAGATGAATTCTTAGTCCACTAATATTTTTTGATTGATGATGTAGATGCACAAAATGGTAATGCTGCATAGAATTCATAGCAATAATCACAAAATATTAGTGGACTTGTAGTGTCCTCTAGCAGTGGTTCACATACTTTGCCATGGATAGGTAGATTGAGATCAGGAGGATCTCCTCAAAGCACTGCAGATAGTGGTACGCAAGTATCACAGAAGGGAAAAGAGAAAATAAATCATCCCATGGTTGATGTGAATGCAGGTCACTCTTATGTGGATGGTGAATCCAGTGGCTCAGAACAGAGCCTTGATGAGGAGTTGGGTATTCCTTCTATTGTTACACCTAGAGTAAGGAAGACAAGGGATGTTTTGAGAGCACCTGGTAGTGAGCCTATTTTGCGTAGGTCTACCAGAGTTAAATATTGTGTGGATAGGCTGAAATATGATGGATTTACAGCCATTCACTATGCCTATATGATCAAAGTGATACAAGAACTAGAACCCACTTCTTTTGAGCAAGCCATGGGAAAAGAAAAATAGGAGAAAGCGATGGATGAAGAGATGGATGCCTTGGAAGCAAATGCTACATAAGAATTGGTGCCTTTGCTTAAAGACAAGAATGCAATTGGCTACAAGTGGGTTTATAAGCTAAAGCACAATGCAGATGGTGTGTGAACAGATACTTTCCAAGATTAGTTCTCAAGGCGAATGCACAGACATATGAAGAAACATCCAGTCTGGTTGCAAGGATGGCAATCGTAAGAGCAGTCATTGCTATGGCTGCATCAAAGGGATGGTCTTTACATCAAATGGATGTAAAGAATGCTTTCTTGCATTGTGATTTGCAAGAAGAGGTCTATATGGAGCAGCCACCAGGTTATGTTCATGATGTTCATCCTAAGTTTGTTTGCAGGTTGAAGAAAGCCTTGTATGGCTTGAAGCAAGCACCCAAAGCATGGTTTGACAAGATAGGACATTATTGGCTTTTAGATTTCCAAGGCAGATTTCTCACTTTATGTGAGAAAAACAGAGAAAGGCATTATGATGCTTGTTATTTATGTTGATGATTTGATCATCACAGGTGATAGTGATGAAGATATCCTTCATGTGAAAATGCTATTGAAGCAGAAGTTTGAGATGAAGGATTGGGAGAGCTACGTTACTTCTTAGGCATTGAGGTGATTAGATCCACAAGTGGGATATGGCTCTTGTAGAGGCAGTATGGATTGGACATGTTATCCAAATATTGGATGACAGGCTGTAAGCCTATTTCAGTTCCTTTGGAGCAGAATGTGAAGTTGAGCGCAGATGCAGGTGAGCTTGTGGACCAGTCAAATTCCAAAAATTTATGGATTCAGTTTTTAGTCCCTACCACTCTTTCTGCCTTGTATATATTGATGATATACTTGTGTATAGTAAGGATCTCTCTTCTCATCTCAAACACTTACAAATTGTATATGATCTCCTCAAAAGCAAGGGTCTGGCACTCTCGGCCAAGAAGATTATGATAGGACAAGAGACTATAGAGTTTCTTAGTGTACATACTCATAAGGGTGCTATCCAAATGCAAGATCATGTTCTTAAGGCCCTCCTTGCCTTTTCGGATGAGATACGTGACCGGACTCAACTCCAATGATTGGATGACTAAATCATATTTCACCTTTCTATGAGCAGTTGGCCAAGGATCGATTCCATCTACAACTCTATTTACACAAAGATGGACTCCCCTGGGGAGGCTCAAAAACCGAAGATGTCTGGCACATCAAGGAGAACATCCAAAAGCTGCCCTCGCTCAGCCAGAGTGAGAAGTAGATGGAAGGGGTACTGAAGGTCACAGAGATGGACAGCCAGCCAGATATGAGCTAGATTGGTAGAAGTGATGGCCAACAAGAGGGCTCAAGAGCCACAAGGAAAAAAGGGAGACCCGTGCTAAGAAGGGGAGACAAAAGTCCCGGAGGAAGCAGAATCTAGTTTCAAGAAGAAGAAGACCAGACAAAATATCCAGATGGAGAATTATGCCTTAGGGCGAGATCAAGCCCACTTATGATCTTTTGGAGGACTTGAAGTAGAAGAGGGTGGACATCACGTATGGTCAGTTGCTGTAGCTCATAGCCAAGTTCTTGTTACAAGAGAAAGGGCTTCGTTTGACAATCTAGGCACCAAACTAGAGTCTTCATCATCTTATCACCCAAAGACCGATGGTCAAAGTGAGGCAATAAATAAAGTCATCCTAGAACTACTAAATTGCTATGTACATGATCATCCTCATCTATGGGAGAAGTATCTTCCGATGGTGGAGTTTGCCTACAACACCACCGTTCATTCATCTACAGGTAAACCTCCAGCTAAATTGATTTATGGTTATGGGATAAACCCTTACGATTACCAGTGATGCACACAAAAGATGAAGTGTTTGTAGTTGATTAGTTCATTGAGGATCAGAAGTTAGCAATATGACTATGTGTGCAAACATATTCTTCAAGCCCAGGAATGCCAGAGGAACTCAGCAAATTGGCGAATGGAGGGCCATTAAATTCAAGGAGATTGGATTCTTTTTAGATTTAACAAACCTAGGCTTAAATCAAAAGTGGGTAACCGAATAGTTTATGTTAAGCTAGCTTTGCGGTATTATGGTCCTTTTCATATTTCAAAAAAAATCAATGATGTTTCCTTCAGATTACATGTTCCATCTCATTGGTGGATCCTTATTGAAGCATTATGAAGGACCAACCCCATCCATGGTTACAAATGAACCTCAATCTAAAGTTGAGAAAGAAGATGAGATTATTGTTCTAGAACAAATTCTATTTCATGACAATAAGCATTCACGCAGAGGATGTCTAGACCATCACTATCTTCTCACGTTTGTAGATTACTACTACTAATGCAAAGTGGGGTGCCCTATAATCTGCTTCAGTCTCAAAAACAAAGAAATAGTTGGTTGTTTGTTTGACAACCATGATATAGCACCGTGACCAAGGAAAAATGCATATCCTTGTGTCGATCTCCTAGTCTCATGATCTCTGGCATAGTTATTGTCATAGTATCCATGCAATCATGGATGACTTCCCCTATATTCTATCCCAAATTGTCTTGTACCTCTAATGTATCTCAAGACTCTTTTGGTTGCATTCCAGTAAGATTGTTTTGGATTTGCCATAAACTGTGTTAGTGAGCTTACTTCATAACAAATATCTAGCCGTGTGATAGTCAGATATATAAGAGATAATATGAGCTGCTTGTAGTACCTGTCATTAACTGTAGGCTTTTCTAAATCTTTAGTAATTTTCAAACTCTGTTCCATGGGAGTGGCTGCAATCTTGCAATCTGCCATATGAAACTTCTTTAGGATATTGTCAACATACTTGAGCCAACTCATGAATGTGCTATCTGAATCTCTCCAAAACCCAATTCCAAGACAATAGTGCATAGGTCCAAGATCTTTCATGTCGAACTTTGCAGCAGATAAGTCTTGTTTTAGTTTTTTGATGAAGCTATCCTTGCTTCCTGTCACAATCATATCATCTACATACAAAAGTGCAATAGTAATGTCTTCCCCTTGAACTTTGTAGTAGAGAGTATGATCTACATTGGATTTCATGTATCCCAGATCAAATAAATACTTGTCAATTCTACTGTACCAATTCTGGGTAGTTGCTGTGAAGAGAGTGGGAGAGAAGTAAGGAGTCTCACTTGCAGCTTTCTCACATACACAATGGGGGAATACACACAAAGGTGGAGGCTGAAAACTGTTTTCCTCTTCTTAGTTGTGAAAGCCAAAAGAATTCTCTCTTCGTACAAAAGGAATAGGTGAACCCTATATGTGGGTCTCAAACCAAACTCAGCTAACCTAGGTGGCATACTAACTGAGCCACTAACTAGAGTACATAAAGATACTTGTCATCTAGCTATTATTCATGGGCGGTGTACCAACCACATCTGCAGCTAACAAGTCGGTGACATAAATGCACAACGGTCACCCTGGCATATCATGAGTGGAGCTCGATATCTCAACACTCCCCCTCGAGCTCTCAATCCAAAAATGTTCTCTTCTCTTCAACAAATGCAGGAACGGTTTGTAGCAGTGAATCTCTGCTTGCATTCAAGCATGTATTCTAGCATCAGGTCTCCCCATATGGTTTTACTCAACAAGACTGAGTCCTCTCCAATTAGGAAATTTCTCAGCTTCTTACGATCGGTCTTATTTATGAGCCTCGTTCTGAATGGGCTGCAGCTGCCTTTTATGTGAACAAACACTCTAAACAGAAGAGAGGAAAAAGTGGCTTGTAATCAACTACAAGCCCCTTAACAAGTGTTTGCTCTCACTCTCTTACCCCATTCCAAATTAAGAATATTTGATGTAGAAGATTACAGGCTCAATGATCTTCTCCAAGCTTTCAAAGTAGTCAAAAGAGGAAGGACACTGCAAAGTATTAGGGGCAACTGGTTGGGAAGGTGGAGCAGGAGTAGAAAGAGTATGGACAGGAGTGCGCCATAATGGCAGAGGAAGAAAACTTGAAGAATCATGGACACTATGCAGAGGATAGAAAACAGACGAACTTGAATATTGGTTTGTAGGAGTGAGTCTGTGCATCGGAGAAGAAGAAGGAGCTAGAGAGGAGTCAGAAAGCTCTTCATAAGTTTCAAAGTCATGAGTATGGAAACTGCAACGGAAACCTCGTCCTCTTGCAAGGCCTCTGTAGGAGCTGTGCCCAATTGCTATGGGGGCATAGATATTAGGAAGAAGAGGCTCTTCAGGAGTACTATCTTCTAAACCAGAGGATATGTCGATGTCAATGTAGAGCAGGCCTCGTTGATGAGGGTAATTCACAAAACTATAAATATACGGGTCATCCTCATGAGAGCGGACTGAATACAGATAGTCGTTGGAGGAATCATAAGAATCATCGTGCTTGAGTTGCCAGTGAAAGCATTGCAGAGTATTTGATTTCGAACATTCAAAAAGAGACTCGTCTATGACACCTTGAGAAACTACTTCCCAGTTGTCAGGATGATTGACCATTGCAAGGAAACCCTTCAATTGTCATGGCTGGGAGTTGCCAGGGTGCTCCAAACAATCGCGTGCAAAATGACCCTTTTTCCCACATATAAAGCGGCTAGAGGAAGAAGACTTATGATTGCCATTGAATGTTCGACGGTGGAGGAAGCATTGAGGTCGGCGAGGATAGCGGTGATGCTAGTGGAGCTTGCCAACTTTTGGAAATGTGGAAGACCCGCAAGAGCATTTAGAGGAGTAATGCTTGGAATAGCGGGTGCGACAAGAGGAGCGAGTTTTTATTGAAGAAGGAGGAGAGAAATCTTGTTAGTTTGGAATGATTATCAACAACCGATTTAGGGTTTAGGGTTTTAGGGTTTTAGGGTTTTGGGTTTTGGATTTAGGGTTTTGGGTTTAGGGTTGTAGCTCCAAGAGAGGGCGTGTAAGAGGTAGAGGTTTTCGTTGCAATTTCCATACTCGTGATTTCTTGTGGGTAGAAGTAAGCCATTATTGTGGGCGGCCCAAAAAGGTGCACCTTAACGAGATAGCATGTTAGGAAGGACATTAGTGCTACCTTTCTTCCATTCAACAGTGAAATCATACATGGTGAAGAATTCTTGCCATCTGGCAAGGCGGCATCTTCCAATTTGTTTGTCAATGCGTCTCGTGCAGAAAGTTTTAAAATTTTGATTATCGGTGCGCACGATGAACTCTCAATTGAGGATGAAGAGTTCAAGCTTTTGGATGGCATGTTTTACTACAAGGATTTCCTTTTCTATAGAGTGATAGTTTAGTTCCGCTCCTTAGAACATGACTGTGATCGGAAAGCACAGATGATTTCTTGTGTCGGGGTTTACTAAAGTAAGACTGCATCCCAAAATTGGTCTGATGCATCGGTTTTGATGACTAGGGTGCCTGTGGTAGAGGGGATGTTGAGCAAAGGAAACTTCAGAATTTTCTCCTTGATATGTCGGATAGCCTCTATTTGAACTTCACCCCAGGGGGATCCATCTTTGTGTAAACATAGCTATAGATGGAAGCGATCTTTGGCCAGCTGCTCATAGAAAGGCAAAATATGGTTGAGATAGCCAAGGAATCATTGGAGCTGAGTTCGGTCACAGATTTCATCTGGAAAAGCAAGGAGGGCCTTAAGAACATGATCTTGCATCTAGATGGCACCTTTATGGATATGTACACCAAGAAATTCTATATGCCCTTACCCGATCATAATTTTCTTTGTCGAAAGTGCAAGACCTTTGTTGTTCAAGAGATCATATACAATCTACAAATGCTTGAGATGAGAGGGAAGATCCTTAATATATACAAGTATATCATCGATATAAACAAGACAAAAAGAGTGAAAAGGGCTGAAGATTTAATCCATGAGTTTTTGGAAGGTCATGGTCTCCCCTACATGTGAGGTTTTGTCCAGCAGGAAAACGTAAACATGCGGTTGTGCGCTCAGTTGCTTGTAAATACTCTTTCTTGCAGTCTAGCATTATCAAGGCATCGTTTGGCACTCTTTCTAGTACTTTCTTGCAAGTAACGTCTCAAGCTGTTTTACATGTTGTGATCTCGTGGTGCACTTGTGTGGGCACACATTGGAAAGCAAAACGTGGGAAGGGCATGAGTGCACGTGAAAGTGAGCAGGGAACGATGAGCGGCCCATTCCTTTCATACCCTTGTAAATATTTGTGAACCATTGTGTAACCTTCTAAGCAAGCTGGACTAAAGGTGGAACGTCGTGTGGCGGGCGTTCCATGTGAATTGTGAATCGGGGATCCTATCCAAGGAAGGTCAGGTGTTGCGCAGGCCCGTGAGTCTGTGTGTCTTCACCGGTAGGCCGGGATACAAGTGGGGAGCCGGAACTGTTTGAGGAGCAGTGGCCTAGGAAAGGGGCGTGAGGATCAGAGGATCCGTGAACGGCGGTCTAGGGGAGGACGCGCTATGACTGGGAGTGGAAACGGCCGTCTAGGGGTAGGACGTGCCAAGGCCCGCCGTTTTGGCTGGTAAACGCAGAGGCATCACGGTCTAGGGGAGGACGCGTCATGGTTGGGAGTGGAAACGGCCATCTAGGTGCAGGACGTGCCAGGGCCCGTTTTGGTTGAAAAACACAGAGGCATCGCAGAACGCAAAAGAGCTAAGAATAGCTCCGGGTGTATCTCAGGCTGGTGAGTCCTAGGTGCGCCTGAGGTGAGGGGGGCGCGTCAAGAAATATCCGCTGCATAGGAAGAAAAACTAAGGCCCGAAAACCTAGTCCCTCACAACTATTATATGGAGGATAGTGCTCTCTCATACGAGGTTGATTTGGATGAGGAAAACATCAGTGGTCGTTTATGCTCCCTCTTGCTTATAAATACTTTCCGTTGCAATCAAGCACGTTCTAGCGACCGTTTGGCACTCCATCTAGTACCGTCTTCCAAGTAACATCATCATGCCTTCTTGTGGGTTGTGATCTTGTGGTGCACGTTGAAGCGCACGCACGGGAAAGCAAAACATGGGACGGGTTGACGGCACGTGAAAGCGAGTAGGGAACGGTGAGGGCCATGTGTGTTCTCTATAGCATTGTATAAACCGTGAACCATTGGATACCGAACTGGGACTCGAGGTGAGCCCAAAGGGGTCAAACATGCCGACCCACATAACGGCTGTTAACCGAGAAAGAAACGTGGGCTGATCAGGACGTTGAACGGTGGACGTTCCTGGGGGTCTTGGTGACCTGTGTGAATCTGTGGACCGAATAACGTGAGGCCTAAGGGCTTGCCTAGTGGGGCGTGGTGCAAAGTGGGATAAACAGCGGATGGCCTATGCTAGGGGTCGTGTTGGCTAAGCTGCACATAAAGGGGATTGTGGTATCAAAAAGAGACATTAAGGGAGGTTGGGACTCAGCAACAGGTTCGACGTAAGTGGCTCACAACCGGAGACTAAGTCCGGAACTACCGGGCCCTTACAACTATTATATGGAGGATAGTGCTCTCTCATACGAGGTTGATTTGAATGAGGAAAACATCAGCATCCGTTTATGCTCCCTCTTGCTTGTATATAATTTCTATTGCAATCAAGCGCATTTTAGCGACCGTTTGGCACTCCATCTAGTACCGTCTTGCAAGTAACGTCATCATGCCATCTTGTGGGTTGTGACCTTGTGGTGCACGTTGAAGCGCACGCATGGGAAAGCAAAACGTGGGACGGGTTGAGGGCACGTGAAAGCGAGTGGGGAACGGTGAGGGCCATGTGTGTTCTCCATACCATTGTATAAACCGTGAACCGTTGGGTACCGAACCAAGACTCGAGGTGAGTGCAAAGGGGTCAAACGTGCCGACCCATGTAACGGCCGTTAACCAGGAAGGAAATGTGGGCTAAGTAGGACGTCATGCAGTGGATGCTCCTGGGGGGTCTTGGTGACCCGTGTGACTCTGAGGACCAAAGAACGTGAAGCCTAAGGGCTTGCCCAGTGGGGCGTGGTGCAAAGTGGGATAAATGGCAGACGGCCCATGCCAGGGGTCGTGTTTGGCTAAGCTACACATAAAGGGGATTTGGTATCAGAAAGACACATAAAGGGAGGTTGGGACTCGGCAACGGTCTGATGTAAGGTGCTCAGAACCGGAGACTAAGTCCGGAACTACCGGGCCCTTACAACTATATTATGGGGAGTGGTTCTCCTGCTTGTGGGCAAAGGCCGACCATTGAACGAGGGTCGTGGTGTGGTGAGGCATCTGGTCCCCCACCCCTCTTGTGACTACTGAAGGCTCCATGGGTGGGTGAACCCTCCTCTCTACCGAACGTTTTGGCCGTTTTCGTGCATGCCCGTCTTGCGAGATTGGGCACGGTCGTTGCAGTCGGCGATCTAGTAGGCGATGAGGGACTGCAAGTAGCGTCTTAGATGGGCATGCCACCGTTTGGGCACTGTATGATCAAGGATTTCGTCAGTGCTTCCCATCGCAGATGGACATTGTGGCCTCTATACCTACAGATGGTGGTGAACCTTGTGCGATAGACCATTGATGGGTTCCAGCTCCGTGAGGACTTGATCCTGGGGGTTGTGAGTCACTCTAAATGGGTGTGTTTCGGAACGGGCGATCCGACCATTAATGGCATTGGGTCGCCTCAGCTCAGCCCCGAAGTGCGATAGGCAAGGCAACATGAAAGGTGCTTGGGCTGCCATTCGTGACCCTCGTGTGCCGGTGGACCTACCTTGTGCGGTACCCGGGCATGTGTAGGTGACGCGTTTTGTGGGCAAGCGAAATGCCTTTGGATGGCAGGGTGTGCCTTGGCCCTTGTCGATGAGCACGGTTCACCCTCCCGGGGTGGGTTGCCTCCCACAACCGCATGCCACATTGTGTGCAGAGAATTAGGGTTCGAATCTGGAGAGGGAGCCTGAGAAACGGCTAGCAAGTGCACAAATTACCCAATCCCGACACGGGGAGGTAGTGACAATAAATAACAATACTGGGCTTTTACAAGTCTGGTAATTGGAATGAGTACAATCTAAATCCCTTAACGAGATCCATTGGAGGGCAAGTCTGGTGCTAGCAGCCGCGGTAATTCCAGTCCAATAGCATATATTTAAGTTGTTGCAGTTAAAAAGCTCGTAGTTGGATCTCAGGGTGGGGTGAGTAGTCCGCATCTTTTGGTGTGCATTGGTCGCTCCATTCTTTCTTTTGGGGAGACGCTCCTGGCCTTAGTTGGTTTTGGGACGTGGATTCGGCGATGTTACTTTGAAAAAATTAGAGTGCTCAAAGCAAGCCAATGCTCTGAATACATTAGCATGGAATAACGTGATAGGACTCTGGTCCTATTGTGTTGGTCTTCGAAACCGGAGTAATGATTAATAGGGACAGTTGGGGGCATTCGTATTTCATTGTCAGAGGTGAAATTCTTGGATTTATGAAAGACGAACTACTGCAAAAGCACTTGCCAGGGATGTTTTCATTAATCAAGAACGAAAGTTGGGGGCTCGAAGACGATTAGATACCGTCCTAGTCTCAACCATAAATGATGCCGACTAGGGATTGGCGGATGTTACTTCGATGACTCCGCCAGCACCTTATGAGAAATCAAAGTTTTTGGGTTCCGGGGGGAGTATGGTCGCAAGGTTGACACTTAAAGGAATCGACGGAAGGGCACCACCAGGAGTGGAGCTTGCGGCTTAATTTGACTCAACACGGGGAAACTTACCAGGTCCAGACATAGTAAGGATTGATAGATTGAGAGCTCTTTCTTGATTCTATGGGTGGTGGTGCATGGCCGTTCTTAGATGGTGGAGTCATTTGTCTAGTTAATTCTATTAACGAATGAGACCTTAGCCAGCTAACTAGTTACACGAAGGATCCTCTTCGTGGCCAACTTCTTAGAGGGACTATGGCCATCTAGGCCATGGAAGTTTTAGGCAATAACAGGTCTGTGATGCCCTTAGATGTTTTGGGCTGCACGCATGCTACACTGATGAATTCAATGAGTTTACGACCTAGACTGAGAGGCCTAGGTAATCTTTTGAAATTTCATCGTGATGGGGATAGATCATTACAATTATTGATCTTCAACGAGGAATTCCTAGTAAGCGCGAGTCATCAGCTCACGTTGACTACGTCCCTGCCCTTTGTACACACTACCTATCGCTCCTACCGATTGAATGGTCCGATGAAGTTTTCGAATTGTAGTGACGCCGGTGGTTCGCCGTCGGTGACGTTGTGAGAAGTTCATTAAGCCTTATCATTTAGAGGAAGGAGAAGTCGTAACAAGGTTTCCGTAGGTGAACCTGCGGAAGGATCATTGACACACATTTGTTTGAAACACTGTCAACCATGGACGTAATGTCGAGGGGCCGCACTCAAAGGCATGACTGTCAGCGCCACCCTCCCTACCGAAGCCGGGCGAAAGTAGGCGTGGCATCAGGTCGGGTGGCCCGTCAGCTGTGCAGCAGGGTTGGGGATCTTCCCTCGTCTGCTGCACGGGCAGCCCCCTCCTCCGTGCCTCAGCACGGGGCTGCATGATAAACCTTTCGCCCCCTTCATGGGGGGTGCGAGGCACCGTAGAAATGCGACGGTCTGATCTCCCTCCCTCGTGGAGGATGTAACACAAGTAAAAACGACTCTCAGCAACGGATATCTTGGCTCTTGCAACGATGAAGAACGCAGCGAATGCGATACATAGTGTGAATTGCAGAATTCTGCGAATCATCGAGTCTTTGAATGCAACTTGCATCCACGACTTGTCCAAGGGCATGCCTGTCTGAGCGTCCTCACCACAACCACACCCCTAACCCCTCCTCTTTGAGAGGGGCCGAGCGGCGGAGCTAGCCATCCATGATGCCTCTCTGGGGTGGTGCGGTCGGCTGAAATGGATCTATGGCACCGAGTGGCGAGGTGTCACAAGGGTGGTCCGCCCCTCATGGGGCAGTAGTTTGCAGATGAATCGCCCAGAGGTGCATGTGCGAGTGCCGACGAGCTCCCCCCGTATTGGAACATGGACCTCAGATTAGGCAAGGCTACCCGCCGAGTTTAAGCATATCACTAAGCGGAGTAAAAGAAACTAACGAGGATTTCCCTAAACCGGAAAGAGCCTAGCTTGAGAATCGTGCGGCCTCGCCATGCAAATTGTAGTCTGGAGAGGCATCCTCTGCAACAGACCGGGCCCAAGTCCCCTGGAAAGAGGCGTCGGAGAGGGTGAGAGCCCCGTCGAGCTCGGACCTTGTTGCTTCGCAAGGTGCCGTTGGCGAGTCGGGCTATTTGGGAATGCAGCCCTAAGCTGGTGGTAAATTCCATCCAAGGCTAAATACGGGCAAGGGACTGATAGCAAACAAGTACCGCGAGGGAAAGATGAAAAGTCCTGACTTTGAAAAGAGAGTTAAAAAGTGCTTGAAATTGCTAGGAGGGAAGCGAATGGAGGCTGCGGGTGCGCCCCGATCGGATGCGGAACGGTGAGAGCTGGTCCACCGCTCGATGCGGGGTGCTGGTCAGTGCAAGCCGATGCAATGGCACAAGAGCGGGCTTTCGATGGCCCACCTATGCCGTCATGTCGGCTGAGGCATGAAGCGCGCACCACTCGTGGCGGGCTTTACGCACCTCGTGCACTCAGTTGCTTGTAAATACTCTTTCTTGCAGTCTAGCATTATCAAGGCATTGTTTGGCACTCTTTCTAGTACTTTCTTGCAAGTAACGTCTCGGGCCATTTTACGTGTTGTGATCTCGTGGTGCACTTGTGTGGGCACACATTGGAAAGCAAAACGTGGGAAGGGTGTGAGTGCACGTGAAAGTGAGCAAGGAACGCTGAGCGGCCCATTCCTTTCATACCCTTGTAAATATTCGTGAACCGTTGTGTAACCTTCTAAGCAAGCTAAGCTAAAGGTGGAACATCGCGTGGTGGGCATTCCATGTGAATTATGAATCGAGGATCCTATCCAAGGAAGGTCAGGTGTTGCGCAAGCCCGTGAGTCTGTGTGTCTTCACCGGTAGGCCGGGATACAAGTGGGGAGCTGGAACCATTTGAGGAGCAGTGGCCCAGGAAAGGGGCGTGAGGATCAGAGAATCCGTGAACGGTGGTCTAGGGGAGGACGCGCTATGGCTGGGAGTGGAAACGATCATCTAGGGGCAGGATGTGCTAGGGCCCGTTTTGGCTGCTAAACGCAGAGGCGTCGGGGTCTAGGGGAGGATGCATTGTGGTTGGGAGTGGAAATGGCTGTCTAGGTGCCGGACGTGCTAGGGCCCGTTTTGGTTGGAAAACGCAGAGGCATCGCAGAACGCAAACGAGCTGAGAATAGCTCCCGGTGCATCTAGGGCTAGTGAGTCCTAGGTGCGCCTGAGGTGAGGGGGCCGAGTCAAGAAATATCCACTGCATAGGAAGAAAAACTAAGGCCCGAAAACCTAGTCCCTCACAACTATTATAAGGAAGTCAACGTTAGGGTTGACCTACCGTGAGTGTTCGGACCGTTTTGGGGCAAAGGGAGGCGCCGCGGTGCCTAGTGGCTAGCCACTATTATATGGAGGATAGTGCTCTCTCATACGAGGTTGTTTTGGATGAGGAAAACGTCAGTGGCCCTTTATGCTCCCTCTTGCTTGTAAATACTTTCTGTTGCAATCAAGCGCGTTCTAGCGACCGTTTGGCACTCCATCTAGTACCGTCTTGCAAGTAACGTCATCATGCCATCTTGTGGGTTGTGATCTTGTGGTGCACGTTGAAGTGCACGCACGGGAAAGCAAAACGTGGGACGAGTTGAGGGCATGTGAAAGTGAGTGGGGAACGGTGAGGGCCATGTGTGTTCTCCATACCATTGTATAAACCGTGAACTGTTTGGGTACTGAACCGGGACTCGAGGTGAGCCCGAAGGGGTCAAACATGCCGACCCATGTAATGACCATTAACCAGGAAAGAAACATGGGCTGATCAAGATGTTGCACGGTGGACATTCCTAGGGGTCTTGGTGACCCGTGTGATTCTGCAGACCGAAGAACGTGAAGCCCAAGGGCTTGCCCAGTGGGGCATGGTAAAGTGGGATAAACGGCAAATGGCCCGTGCTAGGGGTCGTGTTGGCTAAGCTGCGCATAAAGGGGATTTGGTATCAAAAAGAGACAGTAAGGGAGGTTGGGACTCGGAAATGGGTCCGACATAAGGTGCTCACAACCGGAGACTAAGTCCAGAACTATCGGGCCCTTACACTTGGTAGCAGAGCAAACCTCAAGGTATCGCGAGCCTTCGAGGCGGATCCTGTATCGAGGTATTGCATCACGTGACGGGCAAAGTCAATCTTACGCACAAGGGAAGGAGGCAATACTATGGGTGATGAGGAGTGGGAAGCCAGAGATGGAAGCCACAGTGGATGTGATGAGGGCAGTTCCAAAGTGGGTGAATGTCCTCCTGAGCAAGGATATGGGGTACTTGGAATGGCTAGCCGTATGACACCGAGGTGAAACGGCCAGGTGGCGCTATGAGTTCATGGTGGTGTTTAAGTTGGTGATGGATCTATATGTGAAGAAGGAGTTGGAGGATGATACAGAGGAGTCCGGGAGTGAAACGGAGGATGAAACAGCGAGAGTCAGAGAGCGGCTCGGAAAGTGAAAGTGAAGATGAGGACTCGGAGGAGGAAGAAAGGCGCAGGTGGAGTCAGGTATGGTGGCAGGCCCAAGCAGAAAGGAGAACCGGATCTGAAACAATGGCCAAAGAGACAAAAGGGATGACTAATGGAAGCAGGGAAGTAGAACCGTGTCGTGGGAGTGTGAGATGTGCGCCAAGTAGGATGATCAGCAAACAGGTGACTTGGGGTCCAACCGAGGCGATGGACGTCACAGAAGATGCGAGGCCCCAAGTGGGTAGCACGGAGTGTGCGAAGCCCCGAGTGAACGGCACGAGAGCCGTGAGATGCATGGAGGGTGCAAAGCCCCGAGTGAACGGCGCAGGAGTCGTGAGATGCATGGGAAACGGCGCGGAAGGCACGAGGTGTGGAAGCAATGACCCGAGAGGTGCATTGGTGAAAATAGGTGGTGCGAACCCCTGAGATGCTATAACCATAGTGAAGACCTGAGGCGCGAGAAGCACGATAACAGTGACCAGAGGCGTGAAAGGCGTAGTGACGGAGACGAGAGGCACGAGAGGTGCGGGAGGCGTGAAAGAAACGAAGAGCAGTGCCATTGTCCCAAAGTCAAATTAAACAAACGCTCAAGTGTGAGGAGGGTGGGATGAGGAGCACGGAAGGTGCAAGCCCAAGACCAAGTGACGTGGTAGGCCCAAAGGAAAGTCAGAAAAATGCTGAAGGCGTGCAGGTGACCAATGAAAATGCGGTAGGCACAGGAATGAAACGGGTAAGTGCTCAAGGCACAAACGATGGAAAGGGAGTAGAGGTGATGAAAAACGGTGAACGGGGCAAGGTCAAGAGAGCAATCAGAAGCCCGTGGCAACGCAGAGGTGTGTGCAGAAGAGATACCGAGGTAGAAAGGAAAAACGCCGAGGTGGAGAAGCATGAGGTGAAGACAAGAGATGGAAAGGGGAAATGGTGGAGTACAAGTGCAGGTCTAGATAGATGCAGAGGCATGACACAAAGTGAGGCCTTAGGGCAGAGGAGAAAGCATGAGGAGGAAGAAGAAGAAAAGAAGGTGATGACGGTCAAACTCTCACAACCTATTTTCAAAAATTTCTCTCCTAGCCTATTGGGCACGCAACAATTTTTCCCCAAAAAAAAAAATCTATTACAAATTTCTCTCTCAACCTCAAAACCACTCAAACCTCCCTACCTATTGCGTATGCAACAACTTCAAAACAAAATTTAATCATAAATCTCTCCAAAAAACTCCTCAATAAAAGAAGAACAATCTATTACAAATTTCTCTCTCAACCTCAAAACCACTCAAACCTCCCTACCTATTGCGTACGCAACAACTTCAAAACAAAATTTAATCATTAATCTCTCCAAAAAACCCCTCAACAAAAAAAAACAATCTATTACAAATTTCTCTCTCAACCTCAAAACCACTCAAACCTCCCTACCTATTGCGTATGCAACAACTTTAAAACAAAATTTAATCATAAATCTCTCCAAAAAACTCTTCTCACGACACTTTATTACAAATTTCTCTCTCAACCTCAAAACCACTCAAACCTCACTACCTATTGCGCATGCAACAACTTCAAAACAAAATTTAATCATAAATCTTTCCAAAAAACTCTTCTCATGACACTTTATTAATATAAGAAATCCATTTATAATATTTTTACTCCATAATATAATAAATTTTTATTAACTAATATTAAAATATAATTTTGTTAAATATATATATTATTAATCTATAAATTAATATAATTATTATATAAATAAATATATAAATACATTAATTTAAAAAATATAACTTGAAAGGGAGGTCTTCTAGCATATGTGCTTTATATAATACTTATTCTTAAAACAATGAAGAATTAGTGAATATATTGCTATTCTATACATTATTAACTTAAAAACTAATATAAATATCATTTAATTATTATATACATTTAAATAAATATATAAATTATTAATATTATACATTAATAACATTTAAAATTATGTAGATTATATACTAATAACCTTTCAATTTTAAAAAGTAGTCAATTAAAGAATTGAATTAATTTAAAAAATAAGAAAATATTAGATTTTACACACGTACTTTTAGCACATATGCTTTTCTTTCATGTGTATAATACTTGTTAGTTAGTCGAAGAATGAAAAATTAGATAATGCATTTGTAAGGTAGGTATTTAAAGCCATAGAATCTAGAAGAGGTTTAGCATACTTACTTACCTTTGTTACTATGTGTAATACTTTGCAAAAGCCTTAAACAAAGTTTAAGGCTTTGCACAAAACTACAGTATCATTGCATCCATATCATTTTTTTACTTTAGCAACCACCAGATATCCATGGTGTCCATGATATGGAATACATATTTCTTCTGAATATTTCTTATCACATACTTTTTCATTTCTTTTGATACACCATGCAGGATGAATGTAAGAAAATATGAATCGGTGTGCTTTTAGCCTAAGTACTTCTCCCTAATCAGTAGGATACTTTGACTAGGTAGACTTATAATTACTTAAAGTGAAGCCTTTGCAAAGGATTGTACCTTTTGATATACCATGCAGCATGAATGTAAGAAAATATGAATCGGTGTGCTTTTAGCCTATGTGCTTGTCCCTATTCAGTAGGATACTTTGACTAGGTAGACTTATACTTACTTAAAGTAAAGCCTTTGCAAAGGATCGTACCTATAAACAAAACACTTTGGAAAGCATATAACATATAGTCTATATATATCTAAACTAAATACTTTGGAATGCATATTTTATATAGTCCATATACCTTAAATCTTATACCCTAAATCTTAAATCCTAAATTCCCTAAATCTTAGGTTATACAATCTAAGCTCTTAAACTTATATAACAGTTATAATCCCTAAACCCTAAACCTTAAACCCTAACCCCTATAACTTAAATTCTAAAACCTAATTTTCAATCCTAAACCCTAAATTCTAGACTCTAAGCTCATGATCTTATATACTAAACCCCAAACCCTAAAACCTAAAACCTAAATCCTAAATCCTAAACCCTAAAACAATAATCATAAACCCTAAATGCTAAATCCTAAACCCTAAACCCTAGTGTCTAAACCCTAAACCCTAAACCCTAAAAACATAATCATAAATCCAAAACCCTAAACACTAAATCTTAAATCCTAAGCCCTAAATCCTTAACCCTAAATACTAAACCCTAAACCCTAACCCTAAAATATAATCAAAATTTAATGGATTTTTTCAATTTGTGTAATAGGTTTGATATATCCCGGGTGATCTGGTAAGACAATCATTTGGCTAATAACTTCGTATGGTGAAGTCCACCCCATGCACTAGCTTCCAACATCCATCATGTGATGTGAGTGAAATGGATTTCTGAACATCCTACCACCTAATGTGACTCAAATGGATTTCTAAATATCCATCATGATCCTTACTGGAAATGATATATTATATTGGTGTCACATAGAAAGAGATTGGTTGAACTGAACGCATTGAAAGCGATGAATTGAGGAAGTCATATAGGAAAGTGACTTATGCTATACTAAAGATAGCCATACATGGTGATCAACCATGATAAGAGAGTATTTTGAGTTGTAACTAAAATGTGCACATGGTAGAGCTGAAGATGACTAGCTAGAAAATGAAGTCCTACCACAAAAATTATACACATGTAATTAGTGAGTATGAGATCTCAAATAATAATATCCCAAAAATATAGACAAAGTGAAACCATGGTGTTACATTCCCTCCATCACTAAAACAGTTGTCCTCAATTGGCAACCTTTAGGCGAAGGTACTCAACTAAAGTGCTTCCATATACAACTGTATAAAATGAAGGTAATCAGCAAGAATCACTATAGGTGCATGTGAGGCTATATGGCTCAGAAGACTATTGTCAGAAACAGATTACTTTGATGACTAAAAGCCAACAACAATATACTATGATAACCAATCGGCTCGAGCATTGGCCAAGAATCCAGTATATCACTCCAAGACAAAGCACATTGATGTCAGAGAGCACTTCATCAGAGAAAGACTGTTACTTGGTGACATCACACTACAACATTATGATTAGTAAAGAGAATGATGCAGACATCTTTACCAAACCACTCGGTAAAGAGCTATTCAAGAAACACCGACTAGCTCTTGGTTTGACACAAAGGAAGGACATTCCCATTAAAGGGGTATGATGGAATGTAATGTTCATTCCTTCTTCGATTCCCGAGAATCATCATCTTACTTCATGATGTTGATCTTGAGGGAAGGTGTTGAGAGTTCACGCTCAACATCATGTGATCACTTGTACATAGCACCATCATGTGATCATATGTGCATAGCACTAACCCAATAGAGTGCTATAAAGGAAAGGGTTAGATCCTCTAACCCTAACCCTAACCCTAAATGGGTTTGTATATATTCTACATTTTCAACTAAATCTAGTGTACAGTTAGTCATTTGTGGTGTGCTCTCTAGCTGTGCCCTCTCTTCTCATCTCCACTCTTCTCCTCTCCCCTCTTTATATTTTGTCAGGGTACTACCCTAAAAGATCAATACAAATCAAAGCAGAGACCTCACGATAGGAGAAGATGGTATTGGGTAGTGGCAAACATCTAGCTTGGAGAGTGTTATCTACATCGACAATAATGTTTTCAACTTCTTAGGATTCTCTTGTACAAGATACTTCTGCAACTATTCAAGCTGATAATACTTCTATTATGTTACTAGACTGTCAACTTGAGCATGATAAGTCTATGCATGACTCACAGATGCCAAATGCTATTCATACTGAGGACCATATGGGCATGCCTACTTCAATTGAGGTTTGCATTGAGGAGGATAAGTCGGAGCCTCTTTCTCCTACAGATGAGTCGCAACAATATTTTTCTGCCATGGATTCTTTGAATTCAGGAATGGATGCATGCCATCAATAAGTTATCTCTTCTATGGATACTCAGGTGGCTCCATGTCATTAGTTGGGGAACTACTAATACTTCTTCTTTTGTACTTAAAGACATGCATCGCTTGCTACAAGCTGTCTTTGACCCTATTATACAAAAATTTCGCCTAGCTTTCTATGTCAAGAAAGCTCACAAGGGTCCGAAGAAAATCTTTTTTGATGATGGTTTGGTTATGCCCCTCCATTTGCTTTTAGATTAGAATCAGATTACTCTGGAGGATGTGGTCTTCATGTCCTCTCCTTCGGCATCCTACTTTTTGTACATCTTTTCCTTTGATACCTTGAGATGATTGTTTCTATCCTTTGGGCCAAGATGTTCTTTTTCTCCTTGTATTTTGTGTGGGTTTTTACCTCTTTTGAGGTTTCCCACTTAGTAATGAAAGCTTTACTATGAAAAAAAAGTGTGTTCAATCTTCATGAATACATCCGACATTGTCTCCCCCACCAAATTATCTACAGAATTTATAGCAACACCAAGAAGGCAATGTCACCAATTATTAGTTTCATAAAATTAGTTGTCTACAACTGTGAGTTTTTTTAATAAATATTCTCAATTTTCAAACAAAATTTGACATCAATGTAAGACCATAGATTGGAGCATGGATTGATCAGACCCAGTAGTTCCCCATTTTGTCTGCCAATGCTTTTCTCTTTTAAGAAGGATGGTTGGGTCTTGGAGAATGTGTGTTGATTATAGGGCATTGAATAAGATGACGATGAAGAATCATTTTCCCATACCAAGAATCAATGAAATCCTAGACAGTCTAAAAGGAGCTAAGTTTTTCAATCGGATTGACTTAAAAAGTGGATACCATCAGGTACGAATTGCTCCACAAGATGTTCATAAGATAGCTTTAGGATAGCCAAGGATTGTATGAGATTTGGTAGTGCCCTTTGGATTGAGTAAGGCTCCATCCATCTTCAATAGGACGATGAGCCGGATATTTCAAAAATGTAGGTCTTTTGTTGGTACATTTTTCGATGATATTCTTGTATTCAATAAGGATGAGAAGGAACTTAGGGAGAACTTGAGGATTGTACTTGGGCTATTAAAAGAGCATTAGTTGTTTATAAATGCTAAAAGGAGTGAATTATTTTTTTCAAAGATATGATTTTTAGGGCATATTGTGACTAATGGTAAAATCAGGATGGATCTTAATAAGCTAAAAGTGAAAGGAGGCAAGGAAGCTGAATATATTGCTCAACACCACTGAAGTATATAATCTCTCGAAGGCAAACAGACTCTACCTTGCAAATGAGCCAAGGATGCTCTTATATAGAGAGAGGTGAGTGGCTTCTGAGTGGCTATCATGATAGCACAATCTGAGTGGAGGTTCAACTGTGATCCGCTTCCATGTGAGGAATCATTTGTACAATGACAAGACATAAAGGTGAAGGTCTTACTTGGGACCTCGGGCAGTGTCTAATCACCAGATTACATATTTATCTCTAAACAATCTTTGTACATTGGTCATGATGAAGGTCTTATCCAATGTGAACAGTGTCTAATCATCATGACTTGGATAGAGACTCACTCAGAATTCCCAGTGGAAAGAAGTAATCCACCATTCCGAGCTTGCCAATCAGGAGCTTGCCATTCCGAGCTTGCCAATCAGGAGCGCCTTCATGGGACAACATTTCAGGGAGAACATTGGGTTGCCTTTTTTCCACTTGACAGAAAATTTGTACATGGTAAAGAATTCCTACCATCGTGCAAGATGGCCATGACCAATCTATTTATCAATGCAGCGCGTGCAAAAAGTTATGAAGTTCTAGTTATCTGTACAAACAATGAACTCTCGATTAAGAATGAAAAGCTCAAGCTTTTGAATAGTGCGCTTAACCTCAAGGATCTCCTTCTCAATTGAATGATAATTTAGTTCTGCTCCTTGAAATGTTTTGGAGTGATAGGCACAGAGGATCTCCTGGGTTGCAGTATGCTCGAGCAGAACGGCACCCTAGAAGTGATCTGAAGCATCTATTTCAATAACCAGGGTACCAAAAGCACAAGGGATGTTGAGAGCTGGCAAATGTTGTACCTTTTCTTTGATATGTTGAATTGCTTGAGTTTGGATCAAACCCCAAGGAGGACTGTCTTTTCATAGGCATAGTTGAAGATGAAACCGGTCTCTAGCAAGTAGTTCATAGAAAGGAGACATGCGGTTTAGGCACCCGAGAAATCCTTGCAATTGGGTGTGATCCTGAATCTCATCAGGAAAGGCTAAGAGGGCCTTAAGGACATGCTCCTGCATCTAGATGGCTCCCTTTTGTATGTGGATGCCAAGGAATTCAATTGTCTCTTGGCCGATGGTAATCTTTTTGGCTGAGAGGGCCAAGCCTTTGGCTTTAAGCAAGTCCTACACAATCATTAAATGTTTGAGGTGGGAATTTACATCTTTGCTAGACAAGAATGTCATCTATATATACAAGACAGAAAGAGTGATATGGACTGAAAATGGAGTCCATAAACTTCTGGAACTCTATCGGGGTAGTTTTAAGACCAAATGGAAAAACATTACATTGGTAGAAACCTTGTGGAACCATGAACCCTGTTTTATGTAGCAGTCTTCAGGTTAGAGGCCGACCTGCTAAAATCCTACCTTCAAGTCAAACTTGGAGAAGATGGCTGAACCAGATTTCTTTTACATCAAGTACTCTTTATTTGGAATAGGGTAAGAGACAGAGAGTAAACATTTTTTGAGCGGCCTGTAATTAATCATCAGCCATTTCTTACCCCTTTTTTGCTCGGAGTGCTTGTTGATGTAGAAGGCTACTACTGCCCATTCAGACTGGGAGTGAGAGATGAGGCCCATATCCAGGAGTTCCTGGATTTCCTGATTGCACAACCTTCTGTCATTCTGTGTGAAACCATACGCGCTCTCCTTGAAAGGTTTGGATCCTTCTCGTAGGGGGAGAGGGACATGATGTTGGAAGATACGCTTGAATACGATAGGAGACTCGCTGTTGCAATCACGAAGAAACTTTTTTTGCATATCTTGTAGGGAAGAGAGAAGATGTAGAGTATGCGTGGAGCCGTGTAGATTCTTCTACTCATTTTCTTGGAGAAGATTGTTGATATATTCTTCTAACTCTGCTCCCTGAAGAGGGCATTGTGCATCAAACTCTGTTCCCTGAAGAAGGCGATGTGCATCGTCAATTGCCTGGGGTCTGAATGTTGCTGGTGAAGGCATTGGGGAGGCCATAGGCATGGGGTTATACTCCAGAGGAGGCTTAACATAATCAAGGGAAAATGGAGAGGAGCACTGGTGGACTATTTTCAAATCTTCTTCAAGAGGCTTCAAAACCTTCTTCAGATGTTCCCTGGCAGGAAGATGAACAAGCATACCTTGGATGGTTAATACCATCTTACTTGTAGAGAAGCCAAAGGGAAGGTGATGGTTGAGGAAGTCATTGCCAATAACAAGGTCAACTCCTTGTGACTCGAGCTTATAGAAATCAATAGTGGTAGAGTGTCCAGCTAGAGAAATGGCAATATTTGATGCGAATCTTTTTCCAAGCGATCAATTTACCACCCATGGTGGATCCTCTCATTTGATCATGGGGCTCTGATTCTTGCTAGCATTTGGAGGGAAGAGCGTAGTATTTACAAATGTTAAATCTTGAACCAGTATCAACAAGAGCAATAAGCATATATGGAGAATACATGCAGGCTAAATCTGGACACTAATGAGCCAGGTCTTCATGGGGTTGCAAACTAGCTAAGCAAGCTACTAGAAGAAGTCGTGTAGGGAAAGCACGCTTGGGACTAGTGTCTGTTGTAAGAGAGTATAATTTGCATTGGGTGAGATGTTCACCCACTTTTCTATCTACGGAGTCAATAGAAGCCTGTGAAGCCCTATTCCAAATGTTTACTCTCTGTCTCTTACCGTATTCCAAATAAAGAGACTTGATGCAAAAGATATTTGGTTCAGCCATCTTCTCCAAGTTTGACTTGAAGCCAGGGTTTTGGCAAGTTAGGGCCTCCAGCTTCAAGACCACCATAAAATAGGGTTCATGGTTTCCCAAGGTTTCTACCAATGGAATGTTCTTCCATTTGGTCTTGAAACTGCCCCAGTATCTAGAGTTCTTGAAGTTTATGGACTCCATTTTCAGTCCATATCACTCTTTCTGTCTTGTATATATAGATGACATTCTTGTCTACAGCAAAGATGTAAAGTCTCACCTCAAACATTTAATGATTGTGTATGATTTGCTTAAAGCCAAAGGATTGGCCCTCTCAGCCAAAAAGATTACCATCGGCCAAGAGAAAATTGAATTCCTTGGCGTCCACATACGTAAGGGAGCCATCCAAATGCAGGACCATGTCTTTAAGGCCCTCTTAGCCTTTCTTGATGAGATTCGGGATCGTACCCAATTGCAATGATTCCTCAGGTGCCTAAACCACATTGCTCCTTTCTATGAATAGCTTGCTAGAGACCACTTTCATCTTCAACTATGCCTTCGAAAAGATAGTCCTCCCTGGGGTTTGGCCCAAACTCAAGCAGTTCAACATATCAAAGAAAATGTACAACATCTGCCAACTCTCAACATCCCTTCTACTTCTGGTACCCTGGTTATTGAAACAGATGCTTCAGACCACTTCTAGGGTGTCGTTCTGCTTGAGCATACTCCAACCTAGGAGATCCTCTATGCCTATCACTCAGGAACATTTCAAGGAGCAGAACTAAATTATCATTCAATTGAGAAGGAGATCCTTGCAATTAAGCACGCTATTTAGAAGCTTGAGCTTTTCATTTTTAATCGAGAGTTCATTGTTAGGATAGATAACTAGAACTTCAAAATGTTATGCACGTGCTGCATTGATAAACAGATTGGTCATGGCTGTCTTGCATGATGGTAGGAATTCTTTACCATGTACGACTTTTCTATCGAGTAAATAAAGGGCAGCACCAATGTTCTCCCTAATATGTTGTCCCGTGAAGGTGCTCCTTATTGTTGGCAAGCTCGATGGATTACTTCTTCCCACTGGGAATGGACCCCACATTGAGTGAGTCTCTGTCCAAGTCATGATGATTAGACACTTTCCACTTTGGATAAGACCTTCATCATGACCAATATACAAAGATTCTTTAGAGATAAATATGTAATCTGGTGATTAGACACTACACAAGGTCCGAGGTAAGACCTTCACCTTTATGTCTTGTCATTGTACAAATGATTCCCTCACAAGGAAGTGGATCATAGCTCAACCTCCACTCAGATAGTGCGATCATGAAGAGCCACTCAGAAGCCACTCAGCTGTCTCTATATATGAGCATCGTTGGCTCCTTTGCAAGGTAGAGTCTGCCTTGCAGAGCTTGTATACTTCAGTTTTCTTGAGCAATATATTTAGCTTTCCCTCCTTCTTGTCTTCAATTTGACTTCCACTCCTTACCGCCGTGGTTCTTTGCATGCCTGTCTCATATCCGCCATTTGTCATAACTTACAAGTTGTTCTTCGCCATTGAACGTCCTCATATGTTTACCGCACCTCGTTTATATGTACAGATTAAGGGTTTATCTATGAAACCAAAGTCTGAACACTATGCAATCCTTGTCCGTTCTGTCAATTATTTAGTGTCTACTATTAATCTTGCTATTCCTAGACATGTAAATACAAAGGATGAGTGTATCCTTTATGGCAAGACCAATGCTGAAGTCACAAGGTTCAAGTTTCATGCTCTCCCTATGCTAGCTGAGTAGGAGATGGACTATCAGTCGGTCAATCATATGGCCGAGTCCCACTCAAATTATGAGAACATCATAGCATCTGAATGCATACATCCAAGGCTCATGGTTCGACCTGTCCAATGGCCTAGATCTTCTACCTCTAAAGATGCTAAAAACGATTGGTAATGCCTCTCTTGCTATTTGTGAGCAATTCGTAGGCCATTACAATTTCTACTCGCCTACTACATTTTCCAAGCCTCGACATTCTAAATGTGCCTATGGCTCCACGGCCTTCCCAAAGGTTCGCAAGTTCCACTGGAGATGGCGCTACTCTAGATGCCCACAACGGTTTCTTCGCTGTCATTCTGCAAGGTCAAGTCCATTGGATGTTTTATTTGCGGCAAGAAAGACCATTTCGTCTGTGACTGCACCAAAAAGCCTCGGAATCCTCAGTAGAAACAATTAAAAGGTTTCTTTGCTTATATGGTCGACCATCTTGAGCGCTGCGAGGTTGTATCACAAGGCAGTTCGAATGAATCAATCCTAGAGTGTTCTAAATCTGACACTCAGCAGTGCCTCCATTGTCAGCTGCATGATTCCTATGATTACTCTCATGACTACTACTGCTCTATAAGGTCTGATGAAGATGACCCCAATGTTTGGAGCCTCATGAATTATCCTCTTCAATGCAGCCCCTTCCATGTTGACATCGAAATATCTTCTAGTAGCTCTGATGATACACCAGAGGAACCTCCTCTTCCAAAAGTACATGCCCCCTTTGTTGGGCGTAGTTCCGACCGAGGCAAAGCCCAAGGATGAGGATTCAATAGAATTGCACTAGAGACATACCAAAGACTTTAAGACTTCAGAAGAACTCTCAGATTCTTCTCTCGCCACTCCAGTCTATCGTCTTCTTCCAGCAGATCAATATTCTGGTCCATCCATTTTTAGGCCTCCTCATAGTGTACATGATTCTTCTCCCTATTTTTTTCCTTCTCCCTTTTGGAAGACACTTGTTACTACACTTTCTGTTCTAGCCCCTCCTTTCCAACCTTCTAGTAGATTGGCAATGCAACGCCCTATGTGCATGGACCAGTTTGAAAGTTTAGGCATCAGCATTGACATCCGTGTCCATCTTAAAATAATCACTGACAATTGTAAAAAGTTGCAGGCTTCTATTGACTCCATGGATAGGAAAGTGGGTTAACATCTCACCCAATGCAAGTTATACTCTCTTGCAACAGACACCGGTCCCTCTACAAGCGTGCTTTCCTTACACGACTTCTTCCAGCAACTTGCTAAGCCAGTTTGCAACCCCATGAAGACCTGGCTCATTAGCATCCAGATTTAGCCTGCAGGTATTACTCCATATATGCTTATTGCTTCAGTTGATACTAGTTCAAGATTCAACATTTGTATATACCGTGCTCTGTTGAGATATTGAGCTCCACTCGTGATATGCCAGGGTGACCATTGTGCATTTATGTCACCGACTTGTTAGCTGTAGATACGGTTGGTACACCATGCACGAATAATAGCTGGACGACATCTATCCTTATGTACTCTAGTTTGTGGCTCAGTTAGTATGCCACCTTAGTTAGCTGAGTTTGGTTTGAGACCCACATATAGGGTTCTCCTATTTCTTTGTACTAGAGTTCTTTTGGCTTACACAACTAAGAAGAGGAAAACAGTTTTCAGCCTCCACCTTTGTGTGTATTCCCCCATTGTGTATGTGAGAAAGCCACAAGTGAGACTCCTTCCCTCTCTCCCACTATCTTCACATGGTATCAGAGCCTGGTTCGTGGTAAGGAGCTCAAGAAAGCAAACCAAGTTTGCAGTGTCTTAGTAAGAGGACCAGTGTTGCTTTCCTTTTTCGAGTTTGGGAGCAAATCTCTGCAGGTAGCACAGTCGAAAGTGCAAGAGTGCACTGTCTAAGATTGAGATGCCCTTCGCAGTGTGGCCATTTTGAAGGCGGAAGTTCTTCGCAAGCACTCAAAAAAAGGCCATATTTTTTATTGTGCGGCCACTGCTCTGCAGGTCGGTGAAAAGTGCTGTAGAAATTGCATCGTATGCCTGTGTGCAGAGATACTGGGAGTTGTAGAATCATCCTTGTTGCCTATTGATGCAAAATCATCACTAGGAAGTGACTGTGTGGTCAAATACCACTTTTATCAGTTTTGCAGATCTGCCCGTGTGAGGCAAAAGCTGTGTTTTTTTGCAGTAATAGAATATTTTACACTGTTCTATAATGGCATCTGATTCTCTTTCATAGATTGTCACTGAAAAGCTTGACAAGAACAACTTCCAGGCATGGAAGTTTAGAATGATGAATTTCCTTATGGAAAAAGGCTATTGGGAGTTCATTATAGGAATGAAGAAGAACCAATTCTTTCTAATGTTCCCAATCAACGCATTTAAAGGATGGCATGAGAGAGCCAGAAAAGTTATGTACTGGCTTTCGATCAGTATTTCAGATTCTATGATTGTGCATATTCAGGATGCAAGTATGCCAAAGAAAGCATGGGATACTTTAGCAAAAATGTACAGCACAAATATGCAAGCCAGGAAAATGCAGCTCAAGTAGGAGTTGCACAATGTGTAGAGAGAAAATATGAGCATCAATGACTACCACATGAAGGTGAAGAAAATTGCAGATGCACTTGCTTCCATTGGGTCACCAGTGGAAGATGATGATCTAGTTTCTATGACCTTGAATGGTCTAGGAAAGGATTATGCACAGTTCCGGACATCCATTGCCGTCCGTGAAAAATTTCTTGATTTTGAGGAGTTGTTTGCTCTTCTAATTTCTGAAGAGCAAAGAAATGGTGGTGCATCTTCTTCAGGAGGAACTTCAAAAGAAACTATCTTCTACTCAAATGCTGGAAGAGGTAGAGGCAGAGGTAGAGGAGGCTGATCTGGAGGCCATGGTAGAAATCAAAATATGCAGCAAACTCAAGAGTCCTTTGGAGGAGGACGTGGTAACTCTAGAGGCAGGGGAAGCCAAAGAGGTCATGGTGGATGGCAGAGAGGTCAAAATGCAAACAGTAATGTTGAATGCTACTATTGTGGTAAAATGGATCATATGGCTAAAGACTGCTACAAAAAGCAGAATGACATCATGAATGGAAAATTGTAGCAAGGGATTATGCATCCTTTAGTAGACAGGGTGATGACAGAAATGAGCATCTGTTATGGTGCAGCACATGACCAATTTTGTGACAAGTGCAGAAGAAAGCAATGATGTGTGGTATGTTGACTCAGGTGCATCAAACCACATGACAGGTCATGCAGAATGGATGCAGGATGCAAGGAAAATGGAAAGACCAAGATTTGTGGAGACTGGTGATGATACTACACATCCTATTATGCAGATTGGTAAAATTCCTTTGTCTATGTAGGATGGGAAAAAGAAATACCTGTCTGATGTATTTCATGTCCCGAACATCACCAAGCACCTGGTTTTCTGTTGGTCAAATGGTTGAGCAGGGCTTGCAGGTCAGATTTAATCCTCATGGATGCTTTGTTGAGGATATGAAAAATAACATTCACTTGATAGCAAAAGGAAAGAAGAAGGGCAGGATGTTTATGTTGGATGCGGACATGCCTGAATTGAGTGCAGCAATGTTTGCACATGGGACCGGTGTAGTTGCAGATATTGATATCTGGCATAAACGCATTGGTCATGTTAATGTACAGTGACTTAAATCAATGCAAGCCCAAAATATTGTTGTAGGATTGCCTAAATTCAAGGTTGCAGAAATGCATAAGGTATGTGAAGCCTGTCAATTTGGAAAACAGGCAAGGAAACCATTTCCTAGGCATGTTCAAGAGAGTAAGAAGCCATTGGAAATCCACTTTGATGTGTGGACTACTAAAGCTGCATCTATTGGAGGCTGTCATTATTTTGTCACTTTTATTGATGACTATAGCAGAAAAGTTTGGGTGCAATTTATGAAAAAGAAAAGTGAAGTGTTTGGGCATTTCAAAGCTTTTAAAGCTATGGTTGAAAAAGAAACAAGCCTGCAAATAAAATGCCTAAGGTCAGATGGAGGGGGAGAGTACCTCTCAAATGAGTTTGCAAGGTTCCTGCAGGAGCATGGCATAAAGCAGCAATATTCATGCAGTCATACCCCACAGCAAAATGGACTTGTAGAATGGAAAAACAGGCATATTGCAGAGGTATCTCGGGCCATGCTAAATAAAAAATACCTACTAGATTATTATTGAGCTGAAGCAGTTGCTACAATAGTTTACATAATGAACAGGACTCCCACTGCAGCAATACATGGCATGACGCCAGAGGAGATGTATACTGGTAGGAAACTAGATATTTCTCATTTGAAAATTTTTGGTTGCATTGCCTATGTTCATGTGCCAGATGAGTTGAGGTCCAAGTTGGATCCAAAAGCTGAGAAGTGCATCTTTATTGGTTATTCTCTATAGCAGAAAGGGTATAGATGCTATAACCCTTCTACTCGTAAGTTTACAATGAGTAGAGATGTTGTTTTTGATGAGATGAGCAGCTGGTATAAACCAGTAAATGTGATTGATGATATAGATGCACAAAATGGTAATGCTGCACAGAATTCACAGCAGCAATCACAATATTAGTGGACCTGTAGTGTCCTCTAGCAGTGGTTCACATACTTCACCATGGACATGCAGATTGAGATAGGGAGAATCTCCTCAAAGCAATGCAGATAATGGTATGCAGATATCACAAAAAGGAAAAGAGAAGGTAGATCAGCCCATGTTTGATGTGAATGCAGGTCACTCTTATGTGGATGGTGAAGCCAGTGGCTCAGAACAGAGCATTGATGATGAGTTGGGTATTCCTTCTGTTGTTACACCTGCAGTAAGGAAGACCAGGGATGTTTTGAGAGCACCTGGAAGTGAGCCTATTTTGCGCAGGTCTACCAAAGCTAGGTATCCTATGGATAGGTTGAAATATGATGGATTTACAGCCATTCACTATGCCTATATGGTCAAAGTGATACAGGAACCAAAACCCAGTTCTTTTGAGCAAGCCATGGGAAAAGAAAAATGGGAGAAAGCCATGGATGAAGAAATGGATGCCTTAGAAGAAAATGCTACATGGGAATTGGTGCCTTTGCCTAAAGACAAGAATGCAATTGGCTGTAAGTGGGTTTATAAGGTGAAGCACAGTGCAGATGGTTCTGTGAATAGATACAAGGCAAGATTAGTTGTCAAGGGGTACGCACAAACATATGGGATTGATTATGAAGTAACATTCAGTCCGGTTGCAAGGATGGCAACTGTAAGAGCAGTCATTGCTATGGCTGCATCAAAGGGATGGTCTTTACATGAGATGGATGTAAAGAATGCCTTCTTGCATGGTGATTTGCAAGAAGAGGTCTTTATGGAGCAGCCACCAGGTTATGTTCATGCTGTCTATCCTGAGTTTGTTTGCAGGTTGAAGAAAGCATTGTATGGCTTGAAGCAAGCACCTAGAGCATGGTTTGACAAGATAGGACAATATCTTGTCACTATTGGCTTTCTGATTTCCAAGGTAGATTTCTCACTTTATGTGAGAAAAACAGAGAAAGGTATTATGCTACTTGTCATCTATGTTGATGATTTGATCATCACAGGTGATAGTGATGAGGATATCCTTCATGTGAAAATGCTATTGAAGCACAAGTTTGAGATGAAGGATTTGGGAGAGCTATGTTATTTCTTGGGCATTGAGGTGATTAGATCACCAAGTGGGATATGGCTCTTGCACAGGCAGTATGGATTGGACATGCTGTCCAAATATGGGATGATAGGTTGTAAGCCTATTTCAGCTCCTTTGGAGCAGAATGTGAAGCTAAGCGCAGATGCAAGTGAGCTTCTGGAAGACCCTACTATGTACTAATGCATAGTAGGAAGTTTGATTTATATGACTATTACCAAGCCAGATTTGAGCTATGTTGTTTGATTGGTAAGTCAATTTATGCAGGCTCCAAGGAAACCGCATTTGGATGTGGCTAGACGCATACTCAGGTATGTGAAGTCCACATTGCAGTATGGACTATTTTATGAGGCTAGGGTTTAGATACAGTTGCATGGATACACTGATGCTGATTGGGCTGGTAGTATTTCTGATAGACGATCTACCAGTGGATATGTGTTCTCTTTTGGGAGTGCTGCAGTCACTTGGAGTAGCAAGAAATAGCCTACAGTTGCCTTGTCGAGCACAGAGGTTGAGTACAGGGGTGCAGCAATGGCTGCATGTGAGGTAGCTTGGTTTCATAAGCTACTTTATGATATCCATCAGTCTACAGATGGGCCAGTTGTCATTTACAAGCGAGATGGTATTAACCATTCAAGGTATGCTTGTTCATCTTCCTGCCAAGGAACATCTGAAGAAGGTTTTGAAGCCTCTTGAAGAAGATTTAGTAATAGTCCACCAGTGCTCCTCTCCATTTTCCCTTGATTATGTTAAGCCTCCTTTGGAGTATGATCCCACGCTTGTGGCCTCCCCAATGCCTTCACCAGCAACATTCAGCCCCTAGGCAATGGACGATACACAACACCCTCTTTAGGGAACAGAGTTAGAAGTATATATCAATAGTCTTCTCCAAGTAGATGAGCATAAGAATTTGCATGCCTCCATGCATACTCTACATCTTTTGTCTTTCCTACAAGATATGTAGGAAAAGTTTCTTTGTGATTGCAGTAGCGAGTCTCCTCTCACGTTCAAGCATATCTTCCAACATCAGGTCTCTCTCCCCCTACGAGAAGGATCCAAACCTTTCAAGGAGAGTTCGTACAGTTTCACACAAGAGGACAAAAGGTTGTGCAATCAGGAAATCCAAGAACTCCTGAATATGGGCCTCATCTCTCACTCGTGGTCTGAATGGGTAGCAAAAACCTTCTATGCCAACAAGCACTTTGAGCAAAAAAGGGGTAAGAAACAGCCTAGTGATTAATTACAAGTCGCTCAACAAATGTTTACTCTTTGTCTCTTACCCCATTCCATATAAAGAGTACTTGATGCAAAAGATATGTGGTTCAACCATCTTCTCCAAGTTCAACTTGAAGGCAGGGTTTTGGTAGGTCGGCGGCCTCCAGCTTGAAGACCGCCATAATACAGGGTTCGTGGTTTCCTAAGATTTCTACCAATGTAATGTTCTTCCATTTGGTCTTAAAACTGCCCCGGTAGCGTTCTGAAAGTTTATGGACTCCATTTTCACTCCATATGACTCTATTTGTCTTGTATATATAGATGATATTCTTGTCTATAGCAAAGATGTAAATTCCCACCTCAAACATTTGATGATTGTGTATGACTTGCTTGAAGGCAAAGGCTTGGCCCTCTCAGCCAAAAAGATTACCATCGGCCAAGAGACAACTGAATTCCTTGGCGTCCACATACGTAAGGGAGCCATCCAAATGAAAGAGCATGTCCTTAAGGCCCTCTTAGCCTTTCCTAATGAGATTCGGGATCGCACCCAATTGCAACAATTCCTCGGGTGCCTAAACCACATTGCTCCTTTCTATGAAGAGCTTGTGAGAGACCGGTTTCATCTTCAACTATGCCTCCACAAAGATGGTCCTCCCTGGGGTTCGGCCCAAACTCAAGCAGTTCAACATATCAAAGAAAAGGTACAACATCTGCCAGCTCTCAATATTCCTTCTGCTTCTGGTACCCTGGTTATTGAAACAGATGCTCCAGATCATTTTTGGGGTGCCATTCTGCTCGGGCGTACTCCAACCTAGGAGATCCTCTGTGCCTATCACTCCGGAACATTTCAAGGTGGAGAACTAAATTATCATTCAATTGAGAAGGAGATCCTTGAGGTTAAGCGCACTATTCAAAAGCTTGAACTTTTCATTCTTAATCGAGAGTTCATTGTTCAGAAAAATAACGAAAACTTCAAAACTTTCTCCACACACCGCATTGATAAACAGATTGGACGTGGCTGTCTTGCACGATGGTAGGAATTCTTTACCATCTATAACTTTTTGGTCGAGTGGAAAAAAGGCAGCACCAATGTTCTCCCTGATATGTTATCCCATGAAGGTGCTCCTTATTGGCAAGCTTGAAATGGTGGATTACTTCTTCTCACTGGGAAACCTGGCACTGAGTGAGTCTCTATCTAGGTCATGATGATTAGACACTATCCACATTGGATAAGACCTTCATCATGACCAATGTACAAAGATTCTTTAGAGATAAGTATGTAATTGCTTGCAAAAGATTTGCATCAAATATTGCCATTTCTCTAGCTGGGCACTCTACCACTATTGATGTCTATCAACTCGAGTCCCAAGGAGTTGACCTTGTTATTGGCAACGACTTCCTCAACCATCACCTTCCCTTTGGCTTCTCTACAAGCGAGATGGTATTAACCATCCAAGGTACGCTTGTTCATCTTCCTGCCAGGGAACATTTGAAGAAGGTTTTGAAGCCTCTTGAAGAAGATTTGGAAATAGTCCACCAGTGCTCCTCTTCATTTTCCCTTGATTATGTTAAGCCTCCTTTGGAGTATGAGCCATGCCTGTGGCCTCCCCAATGCCCCCTTCAGGGAATAGAGTTTGATATGCAGGAAAAGTTTCTTCATGATTTCAGCAGCAAGTCTCCTCTTGCATTCAAGCATATCTTCCAACATCAGGTCTCTCTCCCCCTATGAGAAGGATCCAAACCTTTCAAGGAGAGTTCGTATGGTTTCACACAAGATGACAGAAGGTTGTGCAATCAGGAAATCCAAAAACTCCTAGATATGGGCTTCATCTCTCACTCGTGGTCTGAATGAGCAATAGCAGCCTTCTACATCAATAAGCACTCCGAGAAAAAAAGGGGTAAGAAACGGCTGGTGATTAATTACAAGCCTCTCAACAAATGTTTACTCTTTGTCTCTTGCCCTATTTCAAATAAAGAGTACTTGATGAGAAAGATATCTGGTTCAGCCATCTTCTCCAAGTTCGACTTGAAGGCAGGGTTTTGGCAGGTTAGCCTCTAGCCTGAGGACTGCCATAAAACAGAGTTCATGGTTCCCCAAGGTTTCTACTAATGGAATGCTCTTCCATTCGGTCTTAAAACTGCCCCGATAGAGTTCCAGAAGTTTATGGACTCCATTTTGGGATCTTGTGAGGGGCCTTTGTGCATCATCAAGTGTGGGACTGAAAGGATCAGAAGGAGAAGGAGAAGGTGCAGGAGTATCAAATATTCAGGGGGAGGATCAATATATTCAAGGGAAAAAGGGGATGAACATTGGTGAACAATTTGTAAGTCTTCCAAAAGTGGCTTAAGTACCTTCTTGAGTTTTTCTCAAGCCAGAAGACAAACAAGAGTTCCTTTGATGGCGAGGACCATCTCTATAATAGAGAATTCAAAAGGAAGATGGCAGTTAAGAAAATCATTACCTATAACCATATCAACTCCTTGAGATTCTAGTTGGTAGAAGTTGATGGTGGTGAGTTGACCGCCAAGGGATATTCAGAAGCAAAGCGTTTACAAGCTATTACGCCATCGCCCATAGTAGAGCCATGCATTTGGTCATGTGATGGCAATTTAGCCCAACATGATTGTGGGAGTGCTCTATATTTACAAATATTGAAACCGAAGCCAGTATCTATAAGAGCAACTAGCGAATAAGGAGAAACATTAGGAAAATCTAACTATACATTGATCAATCATGCCTTCATAGGATTGCAAACTGAGGAAGCAAGTTGGGTAAAGAAGTCATTAAGAGAGAAAGCATTGGCAAAAGGGATAGAATGAGTAGATGGGCTTGCTTCTGTGGAAAAGGAGTAGAGCTTACACTGGGTGAGATGTTCTGCCACTTTCTGATCAAGAGAGTCAACTGATGACTGAAGCTTTGTGCAATTCTCCTTGATTATTGTAAGATGAATTCTTAGTCCACTAATATTTTGTGATTGATGATGTAGATGCACAAAATGGTAATGCTGCATAGAATTCATAGCAATAATCACAAAATATTAGTGGACTTGTAGTGTCCTCTAGCAGTGGTTCACATACTTTGCCATGGATAGGCAGATTGAGATCAGGAGGATCTCCTCAAAGCAATGCAGATAGTGGTACGCAAGTATCACAGAAGGGAAAAGAGAAAATAAATCATCCCATTGTTGATGTGAATGCAGGTCACTCTTATGTGGATGGTGAATCCAGTGGCTCAGAACAGAGCCTTGATGAGGAGTTGGGTATTCCTTCTATTGTTACACCTAGAGTAAGGAAGACAAGGGATGTTTTGAGAGCACCTGGTAGTGAGCCTATTTTGCATAGGTCTACCAGAGTTAAATATTGTGTGGATAGGCTGAAATATGATGGATTTACAGCCATTCACTATGCCTATATGATCAAAGTGATACAAGAACTAGAACCCACTTCTTTTGAGCAAGCCATGGGAAAAGAAAAATAGGAGAAAGCGATGGATGAAGAAATGGATGCCTTGGAAGCAAATGCTACATAAGAATTGGTGCCTTTGCTTAAAGACAAGAATGCAATTGGCTACAAGTGGGTTTATAAGCTAAAGCACAATGCAGATGGTGTGTGAACAGATACTTTCCAAGATTAGTTCTCAAGGCGAATGCACAGACATATGAAGAAACATCCAGTCTGGTTGCAAGGATGGCAATCGTAAGAGCAGTCATTGCTATGGCTGCATCAAAGGGATGGTCTTTACATCAAATGGATGTAAAGAATGCTTTCTTGCATTGTGATTTGCAAGAAGAGGTCTATATGGAGCAGCCACCAGGTTATGTTCATGATGTTCATCCTAAGTTTGTTTGCAGGTTGAAGAAAGCCTTGTATGGCTTGAAGCAAGCACCCAAAGCATGGTTTGACAAGATAGGACATTATCTTCTCACTATTGGCTTTTAGATTTCCAAGGCAGATTTCTCACTTTATGTGAGAAAAACAGAGAAAGGCATTATGCTGCTTGTTATTTATGTTGATGATTTGATCATCACAGGTGATAGTGATGAAGATATCCTTCATGTGAAAATGCTATTGAAGCAGAAGTTTGAGATGAAGGATTGGGAGAGCTACGTTACTTCTTAGGCATTGAGGTGATTAGATCCACAAGTGGGATATGGCTCTTGTAGAGGCAGTATGGATTGGACATGCTATCCAAATATTGGATGACAGGCTGTAAGCCTATTTCAGTTCCTTTGGAGCAGAATGTGAAGTTGAGCGCAGATGCAGGTGAGCTTGTGGACCAGTCAAATTCCAAAAATTTATGGATTCAGTTTTTAGTCCCTACCACTCTTTCTGCCTTGTATATATTGATGATATACTTGTGTATAGTAAGGATCTCTCTTCTCATCTCAAACACTTACAAATTGTATATGATCTCCTCAAAAGCAAGGGTCTGGCACTCTCGGCCAAGAAGATTATGATAGGACAAGAGACTATAGAGTTTCTTAGTGTACATACTCATAAGGGTGCTATCCAAATGCAAGATCATGTTCTTAAGGCCCTCCTTGCCTTTTCGAATGAGATACGTGACCGGACTCCAACTCCAATGATTGGATGCCTAAATCATATTTCACCTTTCTATGAGCAGTTGGCCAAGGATCGATTCCATCTGCAACTCTGTTTACACAAAGATGGACTCCCCTGGGGAGGCTCAAAAACCGAAGATGTCTGGCACATCAAGGAGAACATCCAAAAGCTGCCCTCGCTCAGCCAGAGTGAGAAGTAGATGGAAGGGGTACTGAAGGTCACAGAGATGGACAGCCAGCCAGATATGAGCTAGATTGGTAGAAGTGATGGCCAACAAGAGGGCTCAAGAGCCACAAGGAAAAAAGGGAGACTTGTGCTAAGAAGGGGAGACAAAAGTCCCGGAGGAAGCAGAATCTAGTTTCAAGAAGAAGAAGACCAGACAAAATATCCAGATGGAGAATTATGCCTTAGGGCGAGATCAAGCCCACTTATGATCTTTTGGAGGACTTGAAGTAGAAGAGGGTGGACATCACGTATGGTCAGTTGCTGTAGCTCATAGCCAAGTTCTTGTTACAAGAGAAAGGGCTTCGTTTGACAATCTAGGCACCAAACTAGAGTCTTCATCATCTTATCACCCAAAGACTGATGGTCAAAGTGAGGCAATAAATAAAGTCATCCTAGAACTACTAAATTGCTATGTACATGATCATCCTCATCTATGGGAGAAGTATCTTCCGATGGTGGAGTTTGCCTACAACACCACCGTTCATTCATCTACAGGTAAACCTCCAGCTAAATTGATTTATGGTTATGGGATAAACCCTTACGATTACCAGTGATGCACACAAAAGATGAAGTGTTTGTAGTTGATTAGTTCATTGAGGATCAGAAGTTAGCAATATGACTATGTGTGCAAACATATTCTTCAAGCCCAGGAATGCCAGAGGAACTCAGCAAATTGGCGAATGGAGGGCCATTAAATTCAAGGAGATTGGATTCTTTTTAGATTTAACAAACCTAGGCTTAAATCAAAAGTGGGTAACCGAATAGTTTATGTTAAGCTAGCTTTGCGGTATTATGGTCCTTTTCATATTTCAAAAAAAATCAATGATGTTTCCTTCAGATTACATGTTCCATCTCATTGGTGGATCCTTATTGAAGCATTATGAAGGACCAACCCCATCCATGGTTACAAATGAACCTCAATCTAAAGTTGAGAAAGAAGATGAGATTATTGTTCCAGAACAAATTCTATTTCATGACAATAAGCGTTCATGCAGAGGATGTCTAGACCATCACTATCTTCTCACGTTTGTAGATTACTACTACTAATGCAAAGTGGGGTGCCCTATAATCTGCTTCAGTCTCAAAAACAAAGAAATAGTTGGTTGTTTGTTTGACAACCATGATATAGCACCGTGACCAAGGAAAAATGCATATCCTTGTGTCGATCTCCTAGTCTCATGATCTCTGGCATAGTTATTGTCATAGTATCCATGCAATCATGGATGACTTCCCCTATATTCTATCCCAAATTGTCTTGTACCTCTAATGTATCTCAAGACTCTTTTGGTTGCATTCTAGTGAGATTGTTTTGGATTTGAGATAAACTGTGTTAGTGAGCTTACTTCATAACAAATATCTAGCCGTGTGATAGTCAGATATATAAGAGATAATATGAGCTGCTTGTAGTACCTGTCATTGATTGTAGGCTTTTCTAAATCTTTAGTAATTTTCAAACTCTGTTCCATGGGAGTGGCTGCAATCTTGCAATCTGCCATATGAAACTTCTTTAGGATATTGTCAACATACTTGAGCCGACTCATGAATGTGCTATCTGAATCTCTCCAAAACTCAATTCCAAGACAATAGTGCATAGGTCCAAGATCTTTCATGTCGAACTTTGCAGCAGATAAGTCTTGTTTTAGTTTTTTGATGAAGCTATCCTTGCTTCCTGTCACAATCATATCATCTACATACAAAAGTGCAATAGTAATGTCTTCCCCTTGAACTTTGTAGTAGAGAGTATGATCTACATTGGATTTCATGTATCCCAGATCAAATAAATACTTGTCAATTCTACTGTACCAATTCTGGGTAGTTGCTGTGAAGAGAGTGGGAGAGAAGTAAGGAGTCTCACTTGCAGCTTTCTCACATACACAATGGGGGAATACACACAAAGGTGGAGGCTGAAAACAGTTTTCCTCTTCTTAGTTGTGAAAGCCAAAAGAATTCTCTCTTCGTACAAAAGGAATAGGTGAACCCTATATGTGGGTCTCAAACCAAACTCAGCTAACCTAGGTGGCATACTAACTGAGCCACTAACTAGAGTACATAAAGATAGTTGTCATCTAGCTATTATTCATGGGCGGTGTACCAACCACATCTCCAGCTAACAAGTCGGTGACATAAATGCACAACGGTCACCCTGGCATATCATGAGTGGAGCTCGATATCTCAACACTCCCCCTCGAGCTCTCAATCCAAAAATGTTCTCTTCTCTTCAACAAATGCAGGAACGGTTTTTAGCAGTGAATCTCTGCTTGCATTCAAGCATGTATTCTAGCATCAGGTCTCCTTGCCTCTCCATGATGGGTCGAGGCCTTTTAAAGAAAGCCCATATGGTTTTACTCAACAAGACTGAGTCCTCTCCAATTAGGAAATTTCTCAGCTTCTTACGATCGGTCTTATTTATGAGCCTCGTTCTGAATGGGCTGCAGCTGCCTTTTATGTGAACAAACACTCTAAACAGAAGAGAGGAAAAAGTGGCTTGTAATCAACTACAAGCCCCTTAACAAGTGTTTGCTCTCACTCTCTTACCCCATTCCAAATTAAGAATATCTGATGTAGAAGATTACAGGCTCAATGATCTTCTCCAAGCTTTCAAAGTAGTCAAAAGAGGAAGGACACTGCAAAGTATTAGGGGCAACTGGTTGGGAAGGTGGAGCAGGAGTAGAAAGAGTATGGACAGGAGTGCGCCATAATGGCACAAACGGAGGAAAGGGAGCGGAAGCGATGCAAAACGGCGAACAGGTGCAAGATGGAAGCTTGGAAGGCAAAGTGGGATGGCAAGTGGAAGCTTGGGATGAAGAAGAGGAACGACACTGGGGCAAGGTCAAGCGAGCGATCAGAAGCCCGTGGCAACACAAAGGCATGTGCAGAAAGGATGCTGAGACAGAAAGGGAAAACGATGATGCGATGGAGCATCAGGTGAAGGCAAGAGACATAAAGGGAAAATGGAGGTGGACAGGTGCAGGTCCAGGTAGACATAGAGGCATGACCCGAAGGGAAGCCTTAGGGCAGAGGATGAAGCGTGAAGAAGAAGAAGAAAGGGAGAAGGTGATGACGGCCAAGGGGATGGAAGGACGTGTGATGAGGCCAAGGCGTGAAGCGCAAACGGCGAAGGATGAAGCAAAAACGATGGAAGGCGAAAAGGAAACGGCGGATGGAAAAGGAGCCAAGGCAAGGCAAGGAAGAACGGCGGGAAGAATGAGTGGAATGATGAAAAGGCCAAGGCATGAAGAGGAAACGATGGAAGGAAAAGAGGAAACGGTGAAAGATGAAGTGGAAACGGCGGTTGGGAAAGAAGAAAAGCAAAGGCAAGGTAGAACGGTGGGAAGGATCAAGGAATGGATGAGAAGGCCACGGTTTCAAGGAGAAACGGCAGATGAAGAAGTGGCCAAGATGAGACAAAGAGGTGGAAGGTGGATGCATAGGTGCAGGGTGACATGTAGGCCAAGGGAGCAGGATGAGGTCAAGAAGGACCAAAATGAAGAAACGAAGAGAAGAACGGGTCTAGGTTGTGGAGCGTGAAGAAGATGCAGGGCGGAAGGTCCAAGGTGCAGGAACGTGCGGTGTTCAAGAGAAGAATGTGATGAGAAGAAACCGCGACGAGGTGGAAGGACTTGTGCAGAACGAGTGAGGATGAGAAGAAGAGGGTCTGAAAGAGAAGTGGTGCGAAGGGTGAAGAAAATAGTGAAGCGCACAAGTCCAGTTCTCCCAAAACATAAAATCATCTCTTGGGTGATGCACCAATATTTGAAATCAACGTGGCAAGACGCATGGAAAGAATGGAAGCAGTGCATTAACGCAATGATCCGACTGGAAGAGTCAAAAACGAGTCTAAGTATTGGCTCGGATTCTTTTCCTCCTTGTTACTTGGGCTTATTGCCTAAGCCAATGTTGATGACAAGTGCCGAAAGAAAGATCAAGCCGTTGGGGCATATTTTACTTTGGGTAGGTTGGAAATTCTGGCCGGGTGAGCAAATTGGTTCACTTGGACAGGTGGCAAGTGGCAAGCTGATGCTGTATGCGGGGTGGAAAGATTGGCCCGGCATAGTGTCGTCCCTCGATATCATGTTGGAAGCAGTGTGGAAATTTTGGCCAGGTGATGCTTGGCTTGTTCATCTCGCACGTGGGCTTCCAAGGCAGATCCGGCCAAGGGGGCCTCTTTCGAATCTAATGTTGCTTGCGGGTTGGAAACATTGGCCCGGTCCAATGTCACGTCCCGATGTTACCTTTTTGGCAGGTTGGAAATTTTGGCCGGGGAATCTATCCAAATGGCTAATTTTTCTTTTTTGGAAACTATATGCATATGCGGTGACCCCTCTAAAACGTCAAAGCTTGAGGCACCGTTTGCTTTGTAAAATATGTTGTAAAATTACTTCATTCTTAACATTTTTCACCCCCCATTATGAGGAGAAGGCAAATTTTGATGCCCATGTAAAAAGTCATACTAGCGCGTGTGGCGTCACTCATTCGAGACGTTCTCGGATTGAGGTTAGGCTTTTGTGTGTGTGTGTGGCCACTCACTTAAGTCACCTTGGTGAGGCTAGGCTTTTGTGTATAGCCGGCAATGCTCTCCCTTTAATTGATGAGGAGAAGGCAAATTTTGATGCCCAACTAAGAGGTCATACTAGTGCATGTGTGGCCACTCTTTCGAGACGTTCTCGGATGGAGGTTAGGCTTTTGTGTGTGTGTGTGGCCACTCACTTAAGTCACCTTGGTGAGGTTAGGCTTTTGTGTATAGCCGGCAACGCTCCCCCTTTAATTGATGAGGACATCAATTCTTTTGAACCGGGGAGAGTATAAGAAAGTCAACATTAGGGTTGACCTGTCGTGAGTGTTTGGAACGTTTTTTGGGCGAAGGAGGCGCCGCGGTGCCTAGCGGCCAGCCACTACTGTTACGGACCAGGTCTTCGGGACTTAGATTTTTCTTCTATGCAGCGGATATTTCTTGACCCGGCCCGCTAACCTCAAGCGCACCTAGGACTCACCAGCCCCAGATACACCCAGAGCTATCGTTTGCATTCTGCGACACCTTTGTGTTTTCCAGCCAAAACGGGCCCTGGCACGTCCTGCACCTAGATGGCCGTTTCCAATCCCAACCACGACGCGTCCTCCCCTAGACCGCCGTTCACGGATCCTCTGATCCCCATGCCCCTTTCATGGGCGACTGATCCCCAAACGGTTCCGGCTCCCCGCTTGTATCTCGGTCTATCGGTGAAGACACACAGACTCACGGGTCTACACAACACTTGCCTGATTCACAATTCACACAGAAAACCCACCGCATGACATTCCACCTTTAGCCCAGCTTGCTTAGAGAGCTACACAACGGTTCACGAATATTTACAATGGTATGAAAGGAATGGGCCGCTCACCGTTCCCCGCTCACGTTCACGTGCACTCATGCCCTTCCCACGTTTTGCTTTCCAGTGTGTGCCCACACAAGTGCACCATAAGATCACAACACGTAAAACGGCCCGAGATGTTACTTGCAAGAAAGTACAAGAAAGAGTGCCAAACGATGGCTTGATAACGCTAGACTGCAAGAAAGAGTATTTACAAGCAACTGAGCGCACAACCGCATCACTATGTTTTCCTGCAGGATGCAACCTCACATGCAGGGAGACAACCTTCCATATACTCTCCATGGCTCCAAAAGAGCTTGAGCTCCGTCTCAAGCGTGGAGGCTTCAAAACCAAAAGCCTAACCCCAAACAAGATTGACTCGAGAGGGTGGCCACACGACGCACACAAGAGCCTAACCTCGATTCCGAAATGCCCCGCCACACACGCGCTAGCTACCTCAACATCAAACTTTGCCTTCTCCTCATAATGGCGGGCACAATTTGACATGAAACAATATTGTTACACAATATGGGTGAATACTTACAACGGGGATATTTTTTGTACAAACGCCTTAAGCACACATAAAACGTTTGAAGATCATACATGTGAGCGCCTTAGCAATGGAGCTTTAATTGGAAGTACAAGTCCATGCCTGCATAGATGATCGTGAGTGCATTCGGCTGGGGAGTTTGGAATTAATACACAACCAAGATAGTTTATCCTGGCCAAAACTTCCACCCCGCATGAAGCGTATGGTCTGGACGTACTGCGGCGCCGGGCCAAAATTTCCAACCCGCCCATAGCATCACCTTGTAAGAGAGCCCCAACGGTGAGATGTATGGCATTGAAGCACCAATGAGAAGGTATGTCGCACCAGGCCAGTCTTTCCAACCTGCCTGCATCATCACGTTGGCGGAACACGCCAACGGCGAGATATGTGCCATTGATGTGCCGATGACGAGGTATGCTACGTCTAGCCAGTCTTTCCGACTTGACTGTAGCATCACGTTGACGAAACGCCCCAACGGTGGAATATATGCCATTGAAGCACCGATGACGAGGTATGCCGCGCCAGGCCAATCTTTCCGACCCGCATGCAGCATAATGTTTGGCGGCTGAGTCCGTCGGATCTGTTCTACTGAGGTGCTTGTTTTGGACGCTGCCTCATGTCCCTGCGTGAGACTAGAGAGCAACATCCCCCTTAGTAGCCTAGTTTGCTTAATGGAGTAGTTTGGAGTGTGCACTTCTATCCTCTCACCTGGACCAACCGCTCGGTACACAATCATGTTATCACTTCTATCCCCAGGTGAGGCATCCAATCGCATCGGTGGCCAGACTTTCCATCCAACCCTCATCAAAACATCACTATGCCCTTGAGGCAAGATCAACACTATGAAGCTCCGTTTTCCCTTTACTGTCTCAAAACCCGACTTTACATCTTTATGTTCCTGGACCACTATTCTACATGCAACTCTTGACTTCCTACACCAACTCGCGGTCTTGCCGTTTCTGGGTCTGCTCCCCTGTTGCCTTTCTATGCTCATCCTCCCATTGCATGTCATCATTTTTCTCACCCTTCGCAGCATCCCAATCCACGTTCCGGTTCTTTGTTCCTCTTTCCCTTGGCCTGTCTCCTCTTCGCGGTTCATATCATGAGCCTCATGGCGGCTCCTCCTTTGCCTCCCTGTCCACCGTCCACGTAACTTGTTCCCCCTCATCAATTGTTCATCTTGGACCTCTACGCCCAGATCTTGATTGGCCTCCCGTCCCCTTTGTCGTGACCAAAACGGCCACCTCCTCATCATGGTACCAACTTTGCCCGTTCTTTGCGTAGGTATGTTCACATTCACCTCGGGCTGTTGCATTGCACTTCGAGGCCCACTATGTCGTGACCTCATCCTCCCCATGGTCTTTCCTTCACGTTTCCAACATGGTTCCTCCCGATCCAGGGTCTCTTCCAATTGTCCATCATCCTCTGGGCTCACGGCGCCCACTTGTTCATCTTCTTTTTGTTCCCTTGGGCTGACGGTGCCCACCTGTTCATCCCTTTGCTTCTGTTCCTTGCGGCCTTGTGCGCCGCTCCGCACTAGCATACTATGGCCTTTCTCGCCATTCTTCCCTAGCACATTTCGGCTCATCTCACCCGATCCCACTTGCTCTCACTGTGGCTCATGTCGCCTCTTTGCATCTGTTCATCATGGCCTGGCTTGCCGTTTTCACCCCGACTTCGATTACCCTTTCCATCACCGACTCTGCTTGAACACGGTCTCTACATCATGGCTCTTTCTGAGCCCACGGTTCCACTTGAACCCACACTCGGTGTTTCTGCCACGGCTCGTCTTGAGCCCACATTTCCATTCTGCGTCACTGTTCCTCTTGACCCTTCATTAGGTCTGCCCTGCCTTGGATCCACGGTTCCTCCTTGACCGTTCTTTTTCTTCTTCGCGGCTCCTCCTTGGCCGTTCACCTTTGTCTCTTGCACGGCTCCTCCTTGGCCGTTCTCCTTTGAATTCCCCACTGCTTGTGGTTCAATCCTTGACTGCCACCATCTCTGGCTCCACCGTCGCCGTTCTTCCTCTTCTAGATCCGCATTCTCCAGCTCCATCGCTGTTTCTGCTTCTGACTCTTCCCCTGAGTCCGTTTCTGAGTCACTTTTCGGTTCCACGGTCGGTCTAAATTCACCCTTGAGGTAAATATCATAGACAAGTCTAAAAACCACAAAGAACTCATGGCGCCACTTCTCAGAGTCACCCTCCATATCGAAACGGTGGACTAGCCCTTGAAGGTAGCTCATGTCCTTCTTAATCAAGACCGTCACCATTCTGGCACCTTCCTCATAATCTCGACCGCCGTTCACACTACGCTCTCGTCTGCATTTTCCAATGGTAAACTCTGACCTGCTTTCATCATCATCCCCTTATCCATGGCAACTTGACTTCAGACCTTCCCACAATGTTGCGCACCACTATGGTCTGTTCTGTCACCAAGCGTCTCCCACCTCTGCGTTTCCCGTCTTCCGCGTCTTCCGTCCTCTAAGCTCTGATACCAAGTGTTACGGACCAGGTCTTCGGGACTTAGATTTTTCTTCTATGCAGCGGATATTTCTTGACCCGGCCTCCTAACCTCAGGTGCACCTAGGACTCACCAACCCCAGATACACCCGGAGCTATCCGCAGCTCGTTTGCGTTCCGCGACACCTTTGCATTTTCCAGCCAAAACGGGCCCTAGCACGTCCTGCACCTAGACGGCCATTTCCAATCCCAACCACGACGCGTCCTCCCCTAGACCGCCGTTCACGGATCCTCTGATTCCCATGCCCCTTTCATGGGCCACTGCTCCCCAAATGATTCCGGCTCCCCGCTTGTATCCCGGTCTATCGGTGAAGACACACAGACTCACGGGTCTGTGCAACACCTGACCTTCCTTGGCTAGCCTCCCCGATTCACAATTCACACAGAACACCCACCGCACGACGTTCCATCTTTAGCCCAACTTGCTTAGAGAGTTACACAACGGTTCACGAGTATTTACAATGGTATGAAAGGAATGGGCCGCTCACCGTTCCCCGCTCACGTTCACGTGCACTCATGCCCTTCCCACATTTTGCTTTCTGGTGTGTGCCCACACAAGTGCACCACAAGATCACAACACGTAAAACGGCCCGAGACGTTACTTGCAAGAAAGTACTAGAAAGAGTGCCAAACGATGGCTTGATAACGCTAGACTGCAAGAAAGAGTATTTACAAGCAACTGAGTGCACAACCGCATCATTACGTTTTCCTGCTGGATGCAACCTCACATGCAGGGAGACAACCTTCCATATAACTACTATATCGAGGATAGTGCTCTCTCATGCTATGTTGATTTGGATAAGGAAAACGTCAGTGGCGGTTTATGCTCCCTCTTGCTTTTAAATATATTCTGTTGCAATCAAGCGCGTTTTAGCGACCGTTTGGCACTCCATCTAGTACCGCTCTGCCAGTAACATCATCATGCCATCTTGTGAGTTGTGTCCTCATGGTGCACGTTGAAGCACACGCACAAGAAAGCAAAACGTGGGATGGGTTGAGGGCACGTGAAAGCGAGTGGGGAACGGTGAGGGCCATTTGCATTCTCCATACCATTGTATAAACCGTGAACTGTTGGGTACCGAACCGGGACATTGGGATAGCCCGAAGGGGTCTAACATGCCGACCCATGTAACGGCCATTAACTAAGAAAGAAAGTGGGCTGAATAGGGCGTTGCGCGGTGGACGTTCCTGTGGGTCTTGGAGACCCGTGTGATTCCGCAGACCAAGGTGTGTGAAGCCTAAGGGCTTGCCGAGTGGGGCGTGGTGCTAAGTGGGGAAAACGGTGGACGGCCTGGGCAGGGGTCGTGTTGGGATAAGCTACGCATAAGGGGATTGTGGTATCAGAAGAGACATTAAGGGAGGAGGCTGGGACTCGAAAACGGGTCCGACGTAAGGTGCTCACAACCGGAGACTAAGTCCGGCACGACCGGGCCCTTACAACTACTATATGGAGGATAGTGCTCTCTCATGCGAGGTTGATTTGGATGAGGAAAACGTCAGCGACTGTTTATGCTCTCTCTTGCTTGTATATACTTTCTGTTGCAATCAAGCACGTTATGGCGACCGTTTGGCACTCTATCTAGTACCGTCTTGCAAGTAATGTTATCATGCCATCTTGTGGATTGTGACCTTGTGGTGCACATTGAAGCGCACGCACGGGAAAGCAAAACGTGGGACGGGTTGAGGGCACATGAAAGTGAGTGGGGAACGGTGAGGGCCATGTGTGTTCTCCATACCATTGTATAAACCGTGAACCGTTGGGTACCGAACCGGGACTCGAGGTGAGCCCGAAGGGGTCAAATGTGCCGACCCACGTAACAGCCGTTAACCAGGAAGAAAACATGGGCTGATTAGGACGTTGCACGGTGGACATTCCTGGGGGTCTTGGTGACCCGTGTGATTCTACAGACCGACGATCGTGAAGCCTAAGGGCTTGCCTAGTGGGGCATGGTGCAGAGTGGGATAAACGGTGGACGGCTTGTGCCAGGGGTCGTGTTGGCTAAGCTGCGCATAAATAAAGGGGATTTGGTATCAGAACAGAGACGTTAAGGGAGGCTAGGACTCGGCAATGGGTTCCACGTAAGGGTGCCACGACTTGAGACTAAGTCCGATACTACCGGGCCCTTACACTTGGTATCTGAGTAAATCTCAAGGTATCGCGAGCCTTCGAGGCAGATCTTGAATCGAGGTATGGCGTCACGTGATGGGCAAAGTCAATCTTACGCACAAGGGAAGGAGGCAATACTATGGGCGATGAGGAGTGGGAAGCCGAAGATGGAAGCCGCAGTGGACATGATGAGGGCAGTTCCAGAGTGGGTGAACGACCTCGTGAGCAAGGACATGGGGTACTTGGAATGGCTAGTGTCGAGGTATGTCGAGGTATGGCACGGAGGGTGACACGACCAGGTGGTGCCGTAAATTCATGGTGGTATTCAAGTTGGTGATGGAACTCTGTGAAGAAGGATTTGGAGGATGACGCATAGGAGTCCGCGAGCAAAACAGAGGATGAAACGGTGAGTTGGAGATCAGCTCGGAAAGTGAAAGTGAAGATGAGGACTCAAAGGAGGAAGAACGGCGCAAGTGGAGTCGGGTATGGTGGCAGGCCCAAAGTGAAAGGAGAACCGGATCCGAAACGGCGGCCAAAGAGACAAAAGGGATGACCAGTGGAAGTAGGGAAGCGGAACCGTGTCGTGGGAGTGTGAGATGCACCCCAAGGAAGACGATCGGCAAAAAGGTGACTTGGGGTCCAACCGAGGTGATGGACATCACAGAAGATGGGAGGCCCCAAGCGGGTAGCACAGAGTGTGCGAAGCCTCGAGTGAACGGCGCGGGAGCCGTGAGATGCCTGGGAAATAGCACAGAAGGTGCGAGGTGTGGAGGTAGTGACCTGAGAGGCATGTTGGTGAAAACAGGTGGTGCAAAACCCCAAGACGCTATAAGCGTGATGAAGACCTGAGGCACGAGAAGTGCGATAACGGTGACCAGAGGCACGAAAGGCACAGTGAAGGAGACGAGAGGCGCAAGAGGTGCGGGAGGCGCGAAAGAAAAGAAGAGGAGTGCCATTGTACCAAAGTCAAATCAAATAAACGCTCAAGGTGAGGAGGTCGGGATAAGGAGCACGGAAGGTGCAAGCCGTTTGCATAAATTCCCCGGCCAAAATTTCCAACCTGCCAAAAAGGTAACATCGGGACGTGATATTCGACCGGGCCAATGTTTCCAACCCACAAGCAACAAACCGACCACTTGCCACCTGTCCAAGTGAAGCAACTTGCTCACCCGGCCAGAACTTCCAACCTGCCCATAGTAAAGCATGCCCCAATGGCTTGATCTTTCTTTCAGCACCTGTCATCTCCATTGGCTTAGGCAATAAGCCCAAGTAACAAGGAGGAAAAGAATCCGAGCCAATACTTAGACTCGTTTTTGACTCTTCCAGTCGGATCATTACGTTAATGCACTGCTTCCATTCTTTCCATGCGTCTTGCCACGTTGACTTTGAATATTTGTGCATGACCCACGAGAGAATTTTGCGTTTTTGGAGAGTTTGATTTGGGCGCTTCGTCGTTTTCTTCACCCTTCGTGCCACTTCTCTTCCTGACCCGCTTCTTCTCATCCTTACCTGTTCTGCACAAGTCCTTCCACCTCGTCATGGCTTCTTCTCATCACGTTCCTCTCTTGAACACCGCACTTCCCTGCACCTTGGACCTTCGGCCCTGCATCTTCTTTGCACTCCACAACCTAGACCCGTTCTCCTCTTCGTTTCTTCATCTTGGTCCTTCTTGACCTCATCCTGCTCCCTTGGTCTACATCTCACCCTGCACCTATGCATCCACCTTCCACCTCTTTGCCTCACCTTGGCCTCTTCTTCATCCGCCGTTTCTCCTTGAAACCTTGGCCTTTTCATGCATTCCTTCATCCTTCCTGCCGTTCTACCTTGCCTTGCCTTTCCTTCTTTCCCATCTCACGTTTCCTCTTTTCCTTCCGTCATTTCATCTTCGCCTTCCGCCGTTTCCACTTCATGCCTTAGCGATTTCATCGTTCCCTTCATCCTTCCCGCCGTTCTACCTTGTCTTGTCTTGCCTTCTTTTCCAACCGCCGTTTCCGCTTCACCTTTCACCGTTTCTGCTTCATGCCTTGGCCTCATCACACGTCTTTCATCCCCTTGGCCGTCACTACCTTCTTTTCTTCCTCTTCTTCCTCACACTTCCTCCTCTGCCCTAAGGCTTTACTTCGGGTCATGCCTCTACGTCTATCAAGACCTGCACTTGTACTCCACCGTTTTCCCTTTCTGTCTCTTGTCTTCATCCCATGCTCTTCCACTTCGCCGTTTTCCCTATTTGTCTCGGCATCCTTTTTGCACATGCCTCTACGTTGCCACGGGCTTTTGATTGCTCTCTTGTCCTTGCCCTAGTGCTGTTCCTCTTCTTCATCCCAAGACTCCGCTTGCCATTCCACTATGCCTTCCATGCTTCCATCTTCAACCTGTTCGCCGTTTTGCATCATTTCCGCTCCCTTTCCACCGTTTGTGCCTTGAGCACTTTCCCATTTCATTCCTGCGCCTACCGCATTTTCTTGGGTCACCTGCACGCCTTGTGCATTTTTTCGAGTTTCCTTCGGGCCTACCACGTCACTAGGTCTTTGGCCTGCACCTTCCGTGCTCCTTATCCCGACCTCCTCACCGTGAGCGTTTATTTCATTTTTCTTTGGTACACTAGCACTGCTCTTCGTTTCCTTCGCGCCACTCAAACCTTTCGCGCCTCCCATCTCCGTCACTGCGCTTCTCGCGCCTTGGGTCTTCATCACGCCTATAGCGTCTCGGGGTTTCACATCACCTATTTTCACCAACGTGCCTCTCGGGTCACTGCTTCCACACCTCGCGCCTTCCACAACGTTTCCCACACATATCACAGCTCCCATGCCGTTCACTCGGGGCTTCACACCCTCCATGCACCTCACGGCTCCCACCCCATTCCCTTTGCACCTCACGGCTCCAGCGCTGCTCTCTCGGGGCTTCGTACACTTTGTGCTACCTGCTTGGGGCCTCGCAGCTACCCGCTTGGGGCCTCGTGTCTTTTGGGACGTTCATCACCTCGATTGGACCCCAAGTCACCTGTTTGCCGGTCGTCTTCCTCGGGGTGCATCTTGCACTCCCACAACACGGTTCTGCTTCCCTGCTTCCGCTAGTCATCCCTTTTGTCTCTTAGGCCACCATTTCGGATCTGGTTCTCCTTTCTGCTTGGGCCTGCCACCATTCTTGAATCCACCTACGCCTTTCTTCCTCCTCCGACTCCTCATCTTCACTTTCACTTTTCAAGCCGCTTTCTGACTCATTCGACGTTTCATCCTCCGTTTTGCTCCCGGACTCCTCTGCGTCATCCTCCAATTCCTTCTTCACATAGAGTTCCATCACCAACTTGAAGACCACCATGAACTCATGGTGCCACCTGGTCGTTTTACCCTCTGTGTCATACCTTGATACTAGCCGCTGCAAGTACCCCATATCCTTGCTCAGGAGGACGTTCACCCACTCTGGAACTACCCTCATCACATCCACTGCAGCTTCCATTTCCGACTTCCCGCTTCTCATTGCCCGTAGTATTGCTTCCTTCCCTTGTGCATAAGATTGACTTTGCCTGTCACGTGACGCCATACCTCGATACAGGATCCTTCTCAAAGGCTCGCGATACCTTGAGGTTTGCTCTGATACCAAGTGTAAGGGCCCGGTAGTTCTGAACTTAGTCTCTGGTTTTGAGCACCTTACATCAGACCCATTGCCGAGTCCCAACCTCCCTCAATGTCTCTTTCTAATACCAAATCCCCTTTATGCGCAGCTTATCCCACACGACTCCTGGCCCAGGCCGTCGGCCGTTTTTCCCCCTTTATGCACGTGGGTCGGCACGTTTGACCCCTTCGGGCTCACCACGAGTCCCGGTTCGGTACCTAACAGTTCACGGTTTATACAATGGTATGGAGAATGCAAATGGCCCTCACCGTTCCCCACTCGCTTTCATGTGCCCTCAACCCATCCCATGTTTTGCTTTCCTGTGTGTGCACTTCAACGTGCACCACGAGGTCACAACCCACAAGATGGCATGATGACATTACTGGCAGAGCGGTACTAGATGGAGTGCCAAAAGGTCGCTAGAACGCGCTTGATTGCAACAGAATATATTTACAAGCAAGAGGGAGCATAAACGGCTGCTGACGTTTTCCTCATCCAACTCAACTTAGCATGAGAGAGCACTATCCTCCATATAGTAGTGGCTGGCCGTTAGGCACCGTGGTGCCTCCTTCGCCCAAAAAACGTTCCGAACACTCACGGGTCAACCCTAACGTTGACTTTCCTATAACTACTATATGGAGGATAGTGCTCTCTCATGCGAGGTTGATTTGGATGAGGAAAACGTCAGCGGATGTTTATGCTCCCTCTTGCTTGTATATACTTTTTGTTGCAATCAAGCGCATTCTGGCAACCGTTTGGCACTCCATCTAGTACCATCTTGCCAGTAACGTCATCATGCCATCTTGTGGGTTGTGACCTTGTGGTGCACGTTGAACTCCACGCACGGGAAAGCAAAACGTGGGACAAGTTGAGGGCATGTGAAAGTGAGTGGGGAACGGTGAGGGCCATGTGTGTTCTCCATACCATTGTATAAACCGTGAACCGTTGGGTACCGAACCGGGACTCCAAGTGAGCCCAAAGGGGTCAAACGTGCTGACCCATGTAACGACTATTAACTAAGAAGGAAAGGTGGGCTAATCAGGACATTGCACGATGGACGTTCCTTGGGGTCTTGGTGACCCGTGTGATTTTGCAGACCGAAGACCGTGGAGCCTAAGGGCTTGCCCAGTGGCACGTGGTACAGAGTGGGATGAATGGTAGATAGCCCGTGCCAGGGGTCGTGTTGGCTACGCTGTGCATAAAGGGGATTTGGTATCATAACAGAGACGTTAAGGCCAGGCTAGGACTCGGCAACCGGTCTGACGTAAGGGTGCCACGACTTGAGACTAAGTCCGAAACTATCGGGCCCTTACAACTATTATATGGAGGATAGTGCTCTCTCATGCGAGGTTGATTTGGATGAGGAAAACGTCAGCGGCCGTTTATGCTCCCTCTTGCTTGTATATACTTTCTGTTGCAATCAAGTGCATTCTAGCGACTGTTTGGCACTCCATCTAGTACCATCTTGCAAGTAACGTCATCATGCCATCTTGTGGGTTGTGACCTTTTGGTGCACATTGAAGCGCATGCATGGGAAAGGAAAACGTGGGACAGGTTGAGGGCATGTGAAAGCGAGTGGGAAACGGTGAGGGCCATGTTTGTTCTCCATACCATTGTATAAACCGTGAACCGTTTGGGTACTGAACCGGGACTCGTGGTGAGCCCAAAGGGGTCAAATGTGCCAACCCACATAACGGCCGTTAACCGGAAAAGAAACGTGGGCTGAACAGGACGTTGTGCAGTGGACGTTCCTGGGGTCTTGGTGACCCATGTGATTTTGCAGACCAAAGAACGTGAAGCCTAAGGGCTTGCCCAGTGGGGCATGGTGCAAAGTGGGATAAACGGCAGACGGCCCGTGCCAGGGGTCGTGTTGGCTAAGGTGCACATAAAGGGGATTTGGTATTAGAACAGAGATGTTAAGGGAGGCTGGGACTCGGCAATGGGTCCGACGTAAGGGTGCCACGACTTGAGACTAAGTTCGAAACTACTGGGTCCTTACAACTATTATATGGAGGATAGTGCTCTCTCATGCGAGGTTGATTTAGATGAGGAAAACATCAGCGGCCGTTTATGCTCCCCCTTGCTTATTTATAATCTCTGTTGCAATCAAGTGCGTTCTAGCGACCTTTGGCACTCCATCTAGTACCATCTTCCAAGTAACGTCATCATGCCATCTTGTGGGTTGTGATCTTGTGGTGCACGTTGAAGCGCACGCACGGGAAAGCAAAACGTGGGACATGCCCCCCCTCCTCCCCCTTCCCTCATCCCCCCTTGTGCGCATCCTCCCCACCATCCCCCCTTGCACCCATGTGCCCCCCCACCCGCCCATCCCACTTGTGCGCATGCGCCCCCCCTTGCGCGTATGTTGCGTATCCCCCATTGCGCCCCCCCCTACCTTTACAAAATAAGACAATACTGATTTCTCACGCTTGTTTGTCATGGTGCAGTCACACCAGCGCTAATACACCAAATCCCATCAGTTCTCCGCAGTTAAGCGTGCTTGGGCCAGAATAGTACTATGATGGGTGACCTCCTGAGAAGTCCTGGTGCTGCACCCTTTTGGCCCCCGAGGTTAGCGGTCTTGCCACGCCTTGGTATCCCTGACCGTCGACCTCACCCAATACGCCCGGCCGACGCTCTCCTGTCTCGCACACCCTAATACCCGTGCGCACGTGTTGCCAAGGACCCCATCGCGCAACGTCTTGATGCCACGCTCAATATCACGCGATCACTCACAACCTCCCGATGCCATGATCGTGCTCGCAATGCCACACGCACCTGCAGCAGTGTCTTGACCCCCCGTCGTAGTCCCGATGTGACATCCCGCGCACCTGTAGCATCCCATCCCCCATGACGCCATCAATGCCCCATGCACCCGCAACGTCTTGGCCCCTGAGCACCCCCGTCACCCCGATGCCTTGCGCACCTAAATGCCACCACACCCCCATCCCATGATGGTGCCTCGGGATCTCGGGTCGGGTCGGGATGCGTGGCGCCCCGAGCACTCGCGTGGCACCAAGAACACTATCGCACCCCCGGACGATGCCTCGCGTACCCATGCCTCCAAACCGATGCCATCGCGACCCCGTCCCATGGTGGTGCCTTGGGCTCTCGGGTCGGGTCGAGATGCGTGGTGCCCCAAATGCTGCCATGCCCCTTGCGATGCCCCGTGCACCCACGCCTCCAACCCAACGTCGCCACGCCCCTGTCCCACGGTGGCACCCCAGGCCCCTTAGTCGGGTCGGGATGCGTGGTGCGCCAAATGCTGCTGTGCCTCGGCCACGACCTATGGAGCCGCGCCTCCAACCCGATGCTACCGTGCCCCCGGCGATGCCTCGCGCAACCACGCCTCCAACCTGATGACACCGTGCCCCCATCCCACGGTGGTACCTCGGCCTCCCGTGTTGGGTCAGAACATGCGGCAAGGCCCCGAGCACCCATGACGCTGTCATGCCCTCGGCCACAACCTATGCGCCCATGCCTCTAACCCGAGGTTGCCGTGCCCCTGGCCACACCCTGTGTGCCTGCACCTCCAACCTGACGCTACCGCACCCCCGACGACGACCTGTGCAGCCCCGCCTCCAACCCGACGCTGCCGCGCCCCTGTCCCACGGTGGCACCTCGAGCTCTTGAGTCGGGTCGCGACGCGTGGTGCCCCGAGCACTACTGCACCCCCGGCCATGTCTTGCATGCCCACGCCTCCAACCCGATGTCGCAGCCTCGGCCATGCTCGACGTGCCCGCACCTTCAAATCGACGCTGCCGTGCCCCCCAGTGACGACCCACATAGCCCAACCTCCAACCCGAGGTCGTTGCGCCCCCGTCCCACAATGGCACATCGGGCTCCCGAGTCGGGTCGCGATGCGTGGTACCCCGAACACTGTCTCGCCCCCGGCCACGCCCTATGCACCCACGCCTCCGACTCAACGTCGCCCCATGTTGCGCACCTCCAACCCAACGCTGCGGCACCCCCGACGATGCGACCTGCGCACACTCGTCTCCAACCCGATGCTGTCGTGCCTCCGTCCCACAGTGGCACCTTGGGCTCCTGAGTCGCGTCGCGACGTGTGGTGCCCCGAACGCTACCCCCGAGATGGGTCGCGACAAGTGGTGCCCCGAATGTTGTTGCACCCTGGCAATGTCCTGTGCGCCCACGATTGCAACCTAATGCTATTGTATCCTCAGCCTTGCCCCATGCACCTCTTGTCGTAGCAACCCGACGCCGCCGCACCCCCGTCCCATGGCACCTCGGGCTCTCGAGTCGAGTCGGGATGCATGGTTCCCCAAACATTGCCGCGCCCTCGGCCACGTCCCATGCGCCCATGCCTCCAATGCCCCCACGACTGTAACCCGATGCTGCCGTGCCCCCGACGATGCCCTGCGCACCCCTCACCGTGGCAACCCGACCCCACCGTGTCCCTGTCCCATGGTGGTGGCTCGGGCTCGTGAGTCGCGCCAGGATGCGTGGTACCCCGAACGTTGCCATGCCCTCAGCCACGCCCATGCCTCCAACCCAACGTCGCCCCCGACCATGCCCCACGCACCCGTGCCTACAACCGACGCTGTCGCACCCCCATGATGCCCCGTGCACCCACGCCTCTAACCGATATCGCCGCGCCCCTGTCCCATAGTGGCGCCCTAGACTCCCGAGTTGGCTCGCGACGTGTGGCGCACGGAACACTGTCGCACCCCCGACCACGTCCCATGCACCCACGCCTCCAACACAACGCTGCCATGCCCCTGACCGTGCCCCGCGCACCCACGTCACCATCGGGTTGGAAAGATTGGCCTGGCGCGGCATACCTCGTCATCGGTACTTCAATGGCATATATTCCACCGTTGGAGCGTTTTGTCAACGTGATGTTGCAGTCAAGTTGGAAAGACTGGCTAGACGTAGCATACCTCATCATCGGCTCGTCAATGGCACATATCTCGCCGTTGGGGTGTTCCGCCAACGTGATGCTGCAGGCAGGTTGGAAATACTGGCCTGGTGCAACATACCTACGCATTGGTGCTTTAGTGGCATATATCTCGCCGTTGGGGCTTTCTTACAAGGTGATGCTATGGGCGGGTTGGAAATTTTGGCCCAGCGCCGCAGTACGTCTAGACCATACACTTCACGCAGGGTGGAAATTTTGGCCACGAGACACTATCTTGGTTGTGTATTGATTCCAAACTCCCCGGCCGAACGCACTCAAGATTATCTATGTGAGCATGGACTTGTGCTTCCAATTAAAACTTCTATGCTTCTATCCGTGTTGTAAATATTCATCCATGTGTAACAATATTGTTTCACGTCAACTTGTGCCCCCCATTATGAGGAGAAGGCAAAGTTTGACATTGAGGTAGCTAGTGGGTGTGTGGCCACTCATTCGGGGCGTTCCTGAATCGAGGTTAGGCTCTTGTGTGCATCGTGTGGCCACCCTCTCGAGTGAATCTTGTTTGGGGTTAGGCTTTTTGGTTGTGAAATCTCCACGCTTAAGACAGAGCTCAAGCTCTTTTGGAGCCGTGGAGAGTATATGGAAGGTCATGGTCTCCCTTACATGTGAGGTTTTGTCCAGCAGGAAAACTTCAACATGCGGTTGTGCGCTCAGTTGCTTGTAAATACTCTTTCTTGCAGTCTAGCATTATCAAGGCATCGTTTGGCACTCTTTCTAGTACTTTCTTGCAAGTAACGTCTCAAGCTGTTTTACATGTTGTGATCTCGTGGTGCACTTGTGTGGGCACACATTGGAAAGCAAAACGTGGGAAGGGCATGAGTGCACGTGAAAGTGAGCAAGGAACGATGAGCGGCCCATTCCTTTCATACCCTTGTAAATATTTGTGAACCATTGTGTAACCTCTTCTAAGCAAGCTGGACTAAAGGTGGAACATCGTGTGGCGGGTGTTCCATGTGAATTGTGAATCGGGGATCCTATCCAAGGAAGGTCAGGTGTTGCGCAGGCCCGTGAGTCTGTGTGTCTTCACCGGTAGGCCGGGATACAAGTGGGGAGCCGGAACCGTTTGAGGAGCAGTGGCCTAGGAAAGGGGCGTGAGGATCAGAGGATCCGTGAACGGCGGTCTAGGGGAGGACGCGCTATGACTGGGAGTGGAAACGGCCGTCTAGGGGTAGGACGTGCCAAGGCTCACCGTTTTGGCTGGTAAACGCAGAGGCATCACGGTCTAGGGGAGGACGCGTTATGGTTGGGAGTGGAAACGGCCATCTAGGTGCAGGACGTGCCAGGGCCCGTTTTGGTTGAAAAACGCAGAGGCATCGCAGAACGCAAAAGAGCTAAGAATAGCTCCGGGTGTATCTCAGGCTGGTGAGTCCTAGGTGCGCCTGAGGTGAGGGGGGCGGGTCAAGAAATATCCGCTGCATAGGAAAAAAAACTAAGGCCCGAAGACCTAGTCCCTCACAACTATTATATGGAGGATAGTGCTCTCTCATACGAGGTTGATTTGGATGAGGAAAACATCAGTGGTCGTTTATGCTCCCTCTTGCTTGTAAATACTTTCCGTTGCAATCAAGCACGTTCTAGCGACCGTTTGGCACTCCATCTAGTACCGTCTTCCAAGTAACATCATCATGCCTTCTTGTGGGTTGTGATCTTGTGGTGCACGTTGAAGCGCACGCACGGGAAAGCAAAACATGGGACGGGTTGACGGCACGTGAAAGCGAGTAGGGAACGGTGAGGGCCATGTGTGTTCTCTATAGCATTGTATAAACCGTGAACCATTGGATACCGAACTGGGACTCGAGGTGAGCCCAAAGGGGTCAAACATGCCGACCCACATAACGGCTGTTAACCGAGAAAGAAACGTGGGCTGATCAGGACGTTGAACGGTGGACATTCTTGGGGGTCTTGGTGACCTGTGTGAATCTGTGGACCGAATAACGTGAGGCCTAAGGGCTTGCCTAGTGGGGCGTGGTGCAAAGTGGGATAAACAGCGGATGGCCTATGCTAGGGGTCGTGTTGGCTAAGCTGCACATAAAGGGGATTGTGGTATCAAAAAGACACATTAAGGGAGGTTGGGACTCAGCAACAGGTTCAACGTAAGTGGCTCACAACCGGAGACTAAGCCCGGAACTACCGGGCCCTTACAACTATTATATGGAGGATAGTGCTCTCTCATACGAGGTTGATTTGAATGAGGAAAACGTCAACATCCGTTTATGCTCCCTCTTGCTTGTATATAATTTCTATTGCAATCAAGCGCATTTTAGCGACCGTTTGGCACTCCATCTAGTACCGTCTTGCAAGTAACGTCATCATGCCATCTTGTGGGTTGTGACCTTGTGGTGCACGTTGAAGCGCACGCATGGGAAAGCAAAACGTGGGACGGGTTGAGGGCACGTGAAAGCGAGTGGGGAACGGTGAGGGCCATGTGTGTTCTCCATACCATTGTATAAACCGTGAACCGTTGGGTACTGAACCAAGACTCGAGGTGAGTGCAAAGGGGTCAAACGTGCCGACCCATGTAACGGCCGTTAACCAGGAAGGAAATGTGGGCTAAGTAGGACGTCATGCAGTGGATGCTCCTGGGGGGTCTTGGTGACCCGTGTGACTCTGAGGACCAAAGAACGTGAAGCCTAAGGGCTTGCTCAGTGGGGCATGGTGCAAAGTGGGATAAATGGCAGACGGCCCATGCCAGGGGTCGTGTTTGGCTAAGCTACACATAAAGGGGATTTGGTATCAGAAAGACACATAAAGGGAGGTTGGGACTCGGCAACGGTCTGATGTAAGGTGCTCAGAACCGGAGACTAAGTCCGGAACTACCGGGCCCTTACAACTATATTATGGGGAGTGGTTCTCCTGCTTGTGGGCAAAGGCCGACCATTGAACGAGGGTCGTGGTGTGGTGAGGCATCTGGTCCCCCACCCCTCTTGTGACTACTGAAGGCTCCATGGGTGGGTGAACCCTCCTCTCTACCGAACGTTTTGGCCGTTTTCGTGCATGCCCGTCTTGCGAGATTGGGCACGGTCGTTGCAGTCGGCGATCTAGTAGGCGATGAGGGACTGCAAGTAGCGTCTTAGATGGGCATGCCACCGTTTGGGCACTGTATGATCAAGGATTCCGTCAGTGCTTCCCATCGCGGATGGACATTGTGGCCTCTATACCTACAGATGGTGGTGAACCTTGTGCGATAGACCATTGATGGGTTCCAGCTCCGTGAGGACTTGATCCTAGGGGTTGTGAGTCACTCTAAATGGGTGTGTTTCGGAACGGGCGATCCGACCATTAATGGCATTGGGTCGCCTCGGCTCAGCCCCGAAGTACGATAGGCAAGGCAACATGAAAGGTGCTTGGGCTGCCATTCGTGACCCTCGTGTGCCGGTGGACCTACCTTGTGCGGTACCCGGGCATGTGTAGGTGACGCGTTTTGTGGGCAAGCGAAATGCCTTTGGATGGCAGGGTGTGCCTTGGCCCTTGTCGATGAGCACGGTTCACCCTCCCGGGGTGGGTTGCCTCCCACAACCGCATGCCACATTGTGTGCAGAGAATTAGGGTTCGAATCTGGAGAGGGAGCCTAAGAAACGGCTAGCAAGTGCACAAATTACCCAATCCCGACACGGGGAGGTAGTGACAATAAATAACAATACTGGGCTTTTACAAGTCTGGTAATTGGAATGAGTACAATCTAAATCCCTTAACGAGGATCCATTGGAGGGCAAGTCTAGTGCTAGCAGCCGCGGTAATTCCAGTCCAATAGCATATATTTAAGTTGTTGCAGTTAAAAAGCTCGTAGTTGGATCTCAGGGTGGGGCGAGTAGTCCGCATCTTTTGGTGTGCATTGGTCGCTCCATTCTTTCTTTTGGGGAGACGCTCCTGGCCTTAGTTGGTTTTGGGACGTGGATTCGGCGATGTTACTTTGAAAAAATTAGAGTGCTCAAAGCAAGCCAATGCTCTGAATACATTAGCATGGAATAACGTGATAGGACTCTGGTCCTATTGTGTTGGTCTTCGAAACCGGAGTAATGATTAATAGGGACAGTTGGGGGCATTCGTATTTCATTGTCAGAGGTGAAATTCTTGGATTTATGAAAGACGAACTACTGCGAAAGCACTTGCCAGGGATGTTTTCATTAATCAAGAACGAAAGTTGGGGGCTCGAAGACGATTAGATACCATCCTAGTCTCAACCATAAATGATGCCGACTAGGGATTGGCAGATGTTACTTCGATGACTCCGCCAGCACCTTATGAGAAATCAAAGTTTTTGGGTTCCGGGGGGAGTATGGTCGCAAGGTTGACACTTAAAGGAATTGACGGAAGGGCACCACCAGGAGTGGAGCTTGCGGCTTAATTTGACTCAACACGGGGAAACTTACCAGGTCCAGACATAGTAAGGATTGATAGATTGAGAGCTCTTTCTTGATTCTATGGGTGGTGGTGCATGGCCGTTCTTAGATGGTGGAGTCATTTGTCTAGTTAATTCTATTAACGAATGAGACCTTAGCCGGCTAACTAGTTACACGAAGGATCCTCTTCGTGGCCAACTTCTTAGAGGGACTATGGCCATCTAGGCCATGGAAGTTTTAGGCAATAACAGGTCTGTGATGCCCTTAGATGTTTTGGGCTGCACGCATGCTACACTGATGAATTCAATGAGTTTACGACCTAGACTGAGAGGCCTAGGTAATCTTTTGAAATTTCATCGTGATGGGGATAGATCATTACAATTATTGATCTTCAACGAGGAATTCCTAGTAAGCGCGAGTCATCAGCTCACGTTGACTACGTCCCTGCCCTTTGTACACACTGCCTGTCACTCCTACCGATTGAATGGTCCGATGAAGTTTTCGAATTGCAGCGACGCCGGTGGTTCGCCGTCGGTGACGTTGTGAGAAGTTCATTAAGCCTTATCATTTAGAGGAAGGAGAAGTCGTAACAAGGTTTCCGTAGGTGAACCTGCGGAAGGATCATTGACACACATCTGTTTGAAACACTGTCAACCATGGACGTAATGTCGAGGGGCCGCACTCAAAGGCATGACTGTCAGCGCCACCCTCCCTACCGAAGCCGGGCGAAAGTAGGCGTGGCATCAGGTCGGGTGGCCCGTCAGCTGTGCAGCAGGGGTGGGGATCTTCCCTCGTCTGCTGCACGGGCAGCCCCCTCCTCCGTGCCTCAGCACGGGGCTGCATGATAAACCTTTCGCCCCCTTCATGGGGGGTGCGAGGCACCGTAGAAATGCGACGGTCTGATCTCCCTCCCTCGTGGAGGATGTAACACAAGTAAAAACGACTCTCAGCAACGGATATCTTGGCTCTTGCAACGATGAAGAACACAACGAATGCGATACATAGTGTGAATTGCACAATTCTGCGAATCATCGAGTCTTTGAATGCAACTTGCATCCACGACTTGTCCAAGGGCATGCCTATCTGAGCGTCCTCACCACAACCACACCCCTAACCCCTCCTCTTTGAGAGGGGCCGAGCGGCGGAGCTAGCCATCCGTGATGCCTCTCTGCGGTCGGCTGAAATGGATCTATGGCACCGAGTGGCGAGGTGTCGCAAGGGTGGTCCGCCCCTCATGGGGCGGTAGTTTGCAGATGAATCGCCCAGAGGTGCATGTGCGAGTGCCGACGAGCTCCCCCCATATTGGAACATGGACCTCAGATTAGGCAAGGCTACCCGCCGAGTTTAAGCATATCACTAAGCGGAGTAAAAGAAACTAACGAGGATTTCCCTAATAGCAGCGAGCAAACCGGAAAGAGTCTAGCTTGAGAATCGTGCGGCCTCGCCACGCAAATTGTAGTCTGGAGAGGCGTCCTCTGCAACGGACCGGGCCCAAGTCCCCTGGAAAGGGGCGTCGGAGAGGGTGAGAGCCCCGTCGAGCTCGGACCTTGTTGCTTCGCAAGGTGCCGTTGGCGAGTCGAGCTATTTGGGAATGCAGCCCTAAGCTGGTGGTAAATTCCATCCAAGGCTAAATACGGGCAAGGGACTGATAGCAAACAAGTACCGCGAGGGAAAGATGAAAAGTCCTGATTTTGAAAAGAGAGTTAAAAAGTGCTTGAAATTGCTAGGAGGGAAGCGAATGGAGGCTGCGGGTGCGCCCCGATCGGATGCGGAACGGTGAGAGCTGGTCCACCGCTCGATGCGGGGTGCTGGTCAGTGCAAGCCGATGCAATGGCACAAGAGCGGGCTTTCGATGGCCCGCCTATGCCATCATGTCGGCTGAGGCATGAAGCGCGCACCACTCGTGGCGGGCTTTACGCACCTCGTGCACTCAGTTGCTTGTAAATACTCTTTCTTGCAGTCTAGCATTATCAAGGCATTGTTTGGCACTCTTTCTAGTACTTTCTTGCAAGTAACGTCTCGGGCCATTTTACATGTTGTGATCTCGTGGTGCACTTGTGTGGGCACACATTGGAAAGCAAAACGTGGGAAGGGTGTGAGTGCACGTGAAAGTGAGCAAGGAACGGTGAGCGGCCCATTCCTTTCATACCCTTGTAAATATTCGTGAACCGTTGTGTAACCTTCTAAGCAAGCTAAGCTAAAGGTGGAACATCGCGTGGTGGGCATTCCATGTGAATTATGAATCGAGGATCCTATCCAAGGAAGGTCAGGTGTTGCGCAAGCCCGTGAGTCTGTGTGTCTTCACCGGTAGGCCGGGATACAAGTGGGGAGCTGGAACCGTTTGAGGAGCAGTGGCCCAGGAAAGGGGGGCGTGAGGATCAGAGAATCCGTGAACGGTGGTCTAGGGGAGGACGCGCTATGGCTGGGAGTGGAAACGATCATCTAGGGGCAGGATGTGCTAGGGCCCGTTTTGGCTGCTAAACGCAGAGGCGTCGGGGTCTAGGGGAGGATGCGTTGTGGTTGGGAGTGGAAACGGCTGTCTAGGTGTCGGACGTGCTAGGGCCCGTTTTGGTTGGAAAACGCAGAGGCATCGCAGAACGCAAACGAGCTGAGAATAGCTCCCAGTGCATCTAGGCTAGTGAGTCCTAGGTGCGCCTGAGGTGAGGGGGCCGAGTCAAGAAATATCCACTGCATAGGAAGAAAAACTAAGGCCCGAAGACCTAGTCCCTCACAACTATTATAAGGAAGTCAACGTTAGGGTTGACCTACCATGAGTGTTCGGACCGTTTTGGGGCGAAGGGAGGCGCCGCGGTGCCTAGTGGCTAGCCACTATTATATGGAGGATAGTGCTCTCTCATACGAGGTTGTTTTGGATGAGGAAAACGTCAGTGGCCCTTTATGCTCCCTCTTGCTTGTAAATACTTTCTGTTGCAATCAAGCGCGTTCTAGCGACCGTTTGGCACTCCATCTAGTACCGTCTTGCAAGTAACGTCATCATGCCATCTTGTGGGTTGTGATCTTGTGGTGCACGTTGAAGTGCACGCACGGGAAAGCAAAACGTGGGACGAGTTGAGGGCATGTGAAAGTGAGTGGGGAACGGTGAGGGCCATGTGTGTTCTCCATACCATTGTATAAACCGTGAACTGTTTGGGTACTGAACCGGGACTCGAGGTGAGCCCGAAGGGGTCAAACATGCCGACCCATGTAATGACCATTAACCAGGAAAGAAACATGGGCTGATCAGGATGTTGCGCGGTGGACGTTCCTAGGGGTCTTGGTGACCCGTGTGATTCTGCAGACCGAAGAACGTGAAGCCCAAGGGCTTGCCCAGTGGGGCGTGGTAAAGTGGGATAAACGGCAAATGGCCCGTGCTAGGGGTCGTGTTGGCTAAGCTGCGCATAAAGGGGATTTGGTATCAAAAAGAGACAGTAAGGGAGGTTGGGACTCGGAAATGGGTCCGACATAAGGTGCTCACAATCGGAGACTAAGTCCAGAACTATCGGGCCCTTACACTTGGTATCAGAGCAAACCTCAAGGTATCGCGAGCCTTCGAGGCGGATCCTGTATCGAGGTATTGCATCACGTGACGGGCAAAGTCAATCTTACGCACAAGGGAAGGAGGCAATACTATGGGTGATGAGGAGTGGGAAGCCAGAGATGGAAGCCACAGTGGATGTGATGAGGGCAGTTCCAAAGTGGGTGAATGTCCTCCTGAGCAAGGATATGGGGTACTTGGAATAGCTAGCCGTATGACACCGAGGTGAAACGGCCAGGTGGCGCTATGAGTTCATGGTGGTGTTTAAGTTGGTGATGGATCTATATGTGAAGAAGGAGTTGGAGGATGATACAGAGGAGTCCGGGAGTGAAACGGAGGATGAAACAGCGAGAGTCAGAGAGCGGCTCGGAAAGTGAAAGTGAAGATGAGGACTCGGAGGAGGAAGAAAGGCACAGGTGGAGTCAGGTATGGTGGCAGGCCCAAGCAGAAAGGAGAACCGGATCTGAAACAATGGCCAAAGAGACAAAAGGGATGACTAATGGAAGCAGGGAAGCAGAACCGTGTCGTGGGAGTGTGAGATGCGCACCAAGTAGGATGATCAGCAAACAGGTGACTTGGGGTCCAACCGAGGCGATGGACGTCACAGAAGATGCGAGGCCCCAAGTGGGTAGCACGGAGTGTGCGAAGCCCCGAGTGAACGGCGCGAGAGCCGTGAGATGCATGGAGGGTGCAAAGCCCCGAGTGAACGGCGCAGGAGTCGTGAGATGCATGGGAAACGGCGCGGAAGGCACGAGGTGTGGAAGCAATGACCCGAGAGGTGCATTGGTGAAAATAGGTGGTGCGAACCCCTGAGATGCTATAACCATAGTGAAGACCCGAGGCGCGAGAAGCACAATAATAGTGACCAGAGGCGTGAAAAGCGTAGTGACAGAGACGAGAGGCACGAGAGGTGCGGGAGGCGTGAAAGAAACGAAGAGCAGTGCCATTGTCCCAAAGTCAAATTAAACAAACGCTCAAGTGTGAGGAGGGTGGGATGAGGAGCACGGAAGGTGCAAGCCCAAGACCAAGTGACGTGGTAGGCCCAAAGGAAAGTCAGAAAAATGCTGAAGGCATGCAGGTGAACAATGAAAATGCGGTAGGCACAGGAATGAAACGGGTAAGTGCTCAAGGCACAAACGATGGAAAGGGAGTAGAGGTGATGAAAAACGGTGAACAAGTTCAAGATAGAAGCATGGAAGGCATAGTGGAATGGCAAGTGGAGATTTGGGCACTGGGGCAAGGTCAAGAGAGCAATCAGAAGCCCGTGGCAACGCAGAGGTGTGTGCAGAAGAGATACTGAGGTAGAAAGGAAAAACGCCGAGGTGGAGAAGCATGAGGTGAAGACAAGAGATGGAAAGGGGAAATGGTGGAGTACAAGTGCAGGTCTAGATAGATGCAGAGGCATGACGCGAAGTGAGGCCTTAGGGCAGAGGAGAAAGCATGAGGAGGAAGAAGAAGAAAAGAAGGTGATGACGGTCAAACTCTCACAACCTATTTTCAAAAATTTCTCTCCTAGCCTATTGGGCACGCAACAATTTTTCCCCAAAAAAAAAAAATCTATTACAAATTTCTCTCTCAACCTCCTCAAAACCACTCAAACCTCCCTACCTATTGCGTATGCAACAACTTCAAAACAAAATTTAATCATAAATCTCTCCAAAAAACTCCTCAATAAAAGAAGAACAATCTATTACAAATTTCTCTCTCAACCTCAAAACCACTCAAACCTCCCTACCTATTGCGTACGCAACAACTTCAAAATAAAATTTAATCATTAATCTCTCCAAAAAACCCCTCAACAAAAAAAAACAATCTATTACAAATTTCTCTCTCAACCTCAAAACCACTCAAACCTCCCTACCTATTGCGTATGCAACAACTTTAAAACAAAATTTAATCATAAATCTCTCCAAAAAACTCTTCTCACGACACTTTATTACAAATTTCTCTCTCAACCTCAAAACCACTCAAACCTCACTACCTATTGCGCATGCAACAACTTCAAAACAAAATTTAATCATAAATCTTTCCAAAAAACTCTTCTCATGACACTTTATTAATATAAGAAATCCATTTATAATATTTTTACTCCATAATATAATAAATTTTTATTAACTAATATTAAAATATAATTTTGTTAAATATATATATTATTAATCTATAAATTAATATAATTATTATATAAATAAATATATAAATACATTAATTTAAAAAATATAACTTGAAAGGGAGGTCTTCTAGCATATGTGCTTTATATAATACTTATTCTTAAAACAATGAAGAATTAGTGAATATATTGCTATTCTATACATTATTAACTTAAAAACTAATATAAATATCATTTAATTATTATATACATTTAAATAAATATATAAATTATTAATATTATACATTAATAACATTTAAAATTATGTAGATTATATACTAATAACCTTTCAATTTTAAAAAGTAGTCAATTAAAGAATTGAATTAATTTAAAAAATAAGAAAATATTAGATTTTACACACGTACTTTTAGCACATATGCTTTTCTTTCATGTGTATAATACTTGTTAGTTAGTCGAAGAATGAAAAATTAGATAATGCATTTGTAAGGTAGGTATTTAAAGCCATAGAATCTAGAAGAGGTTTAGCATACTTACTTATCTTTGTTACTATGTGTAATACTTTGCAAAAGCCTTAAACAAAGTTTAAGGCTTTGCACAAAACTACAGTATCATTGCATCCATATCATTTTTTTACTTTAGCAACCACCAGATATCCATGGTGTCCATGATATGGAATACATATTTCTTCTGAATATTTCTTATCACATACTTTTTCATTTCTTTTGATACACCATGCAGCATGAATGTAAGAAAATATGAATCGGTGTGCTTTTAGCCTAAGTACTTCTCCCTAATCAGTAGGATACTTTGACGAGGTAGACTTATAATTACTTAAAGTAAAGCCTTTGCAAAGGATTGTACCTTCTTATATACCATGCAGCATGAATGTAAGAAAATATGAATCGGTGTGCTTTTAGCCTATGTGCTTGTCCCTATTCAGTAGGATACTTTGACTAGGTAGACTTATACTTACTTAAAGTAAAGCCTTTGCAAAGGATCGTACCTATAAACAAAACACTTTGGAAAGCATATAACATATAGTCTATATATATCTAAACTAAATACTTTGGAATGCATATTTTATATAGTCCATATACCTTAAATCTTATACCCTAAATCTTAAATCCTAAAGTTCCCTAAATCTTAGGTTATACAATCTAAGCTCTTAAACTTATATAACAGTTATAATCCCTAAACCCTAAACCTTAAACCCTAACCCCTATAACTTAAATTCTAAAACCTAATTTTCAATCCTAAACCCTAAATTCTAGACTCTAAGCTCATGATCTTATATACTAAACCCCAAACCCTAAAACCTAAAACCTAAATCCTATATCCTAAACCCTAAAACAATAATCATAAACCCTAAATGCTAAATCCTAAACCCTAAACCCTAGTTTCTAAACCCTAAACCCTAAACCCTAAAAACATAATCATAAATCCAAAACCCTAAACACTAAATCTTAAATCCTAAGCCCTAAATCCTTAACCCTAAATACTAAACCCTAAACCCTAACCCTAAAATACAATCAAAATTTAATGGATTTTTTCAATTTGTGTAATAGGTTTGATATATCCCGGGTGATCTGGTAAGACAATCATTTGGCTAATAACTTCGTATGGTGAAGTCCACCCCATGCACTAGCTTCCAACATCCATCATGTGATGTGAGTGAAATGGATTTCTGAACATCCTACCACCTAATGTGACTCAAATGGATTTCTAAATATCCATCATGATCCTTACTGGAAATGATATATTATATTGGTGTCACATAGAAAGAGATTGGTTGAACTGAACGCATTGAAAGCGATGAATTGAGGAAGTCATATAGGAAAGTGACTTATGCTATACTAAAGATAGCCATACATGGTGATCAACCATGATAAGAGAGTATTTTGAGTTGTAACTAAAATGTGCACATGGTAGAGCTGAAGATGACTAGCTAGAAAATGAAGTCCTACCACAAAAATTATACACATGTAATTAGTGAGTATGAGATCTCAAATAATAATATCCCAAAAATATAGACAAAGTGAAACCATGGTGTTACATTCCCTCCATCACTAAAACAGTTGTCCTCAATTGGCAACCTTTAGGCGAAGGTACTCAACTAAAGTGCTTCCATATACAACTGTATAAAATGAAGGTAATCAGCAAGAATCACTATAGGTGCATGTGAGGCTATATGGCTCAGAAGACTATTGTCAGAAACAGATTACTTTGATGACTAAAAGCCAACAACAATATACTATGATAACCAATCGGCTCGAGCATTGGCCAAGAATCCAGTATATCACTCCAAGACAAAGCACATTGATGTCAGAGAGCACTTCATCAGAGAAAGACTGTTACTTGGTGACATCACACTACAACATTATGATTAGTAAAGAGAATGATGCAGACATCTTTACCAAACCACTCGGTAAAGAGCTATTCAAGAAACACCGACTAGCTCTTGGTTTGACACAAAGGAAGGACATTCCCATTAAAGGGGTATGATGGAATGTAATGTTCATTCCTTCTTCGATTCCCGAGAATCATCATCTTACTTCATGATGTTGATCTTGAGGGAAGGTGTTGAGAGTTCACGCTCAACATCATGTGATCACTTGTACATAGCACCATCATGTGATCATATGTGCATAGCACTAACCCAATAGAGTGCTATAAAGGAAAGGGTTAGATCCTCTAACCCTAACCCTAACCCTAAATGGGTTTGTATATATTCTACATTTTCAACTAAATCTAGTGTACAGTTAGTCATTTGTGGTGTGCTCTCTAGCTGTGCCCTCTCTTCTCATCTCCACTCTTCTCCTCTCCCCTCTTTATATTTTGTCAGGGTACTACCCTAAAAGATCAATACAAATCAAAGCAGAGACCTCACGATAGGAGAAGATGGTATTGGGTAGTGGCAAACATCTAGCTTGGAGAGTGTTATCTACATCGACAATAATGTTTTCAACTTCTTAGGATTCTCTTGTACAAGATACTTCTGCAACTATTCAAGCTGATAATACTTCTATTATGTTACTAGACTGTCAACTTGAGCATGATAAGTCTATGCATGACTCACAGATGCCAAATGCTATTCATACTGAGGACCATATGGGCATGCCTACTTCAATTGAGGTTTGCATTGAGGAGGATAAGTCGGAGCCTCTTTCTCCTACAGATGAGTCGCAACAATATTTTTCTGCCATGGATTCTTTGAATTCAGGAATGGATGCATGCCATCAATAAGTTATCTCTTCTATGGATACTCAGGTAGCTCCATGTCATTAGTTGGGGAACTACTAATACTTCTTCTTTTGTACTTAAAGACATGCATCCCTTGCTACAAGCTGTCTTTGACCCTATTATACAAAAATTTCGCCTAGCTTTCTATGTCAAGAAAGCTCACAAGGGTCCGAAGAAAATCTTTTTTGATGATGGTTTGGTTATGCCCCTCCATTTGCTTTTAGATTAGAATCAGATTACTCTGGAGGATGTGGTCTTCATGTCCTCTCCTTCGGCATCCTACTTTTTGTACATCTTTTCCTTTGATACCTTGAGATGATTGTTTCTATCCTTTGGGCCAAGATGTTCTTTTTCTCCTTGTATTTTGTGTGGGTTTTTACCTCTTTTGAGGTTTCCCACTTAGTAATGAAAGCTTTACTATGACAAAAAAGTGTGTTCAATCTTCATGAATACATCCGACATTGTCTCCCCCACCAAATTATCTACAGAATTTATAGCAACACCAAGAAGGCAATGTCACCAATTATTAGTTTCATAAAATTAGTTGTCTACAACTGTGAGTTTTTTTAATAAATATTCTCAATTTTCAAACAAAATTTGACATCAATGTAAGACCATAGATTGGAGCATGGATTGATCAGACCCAGTAGTTCCCCATTTTGTCTGCCAATGCTTTTCTCTTTTAAGAAGGATGGTTGGGTCTTGGAGAATGTGTGTTGATTATAGGGCATTGAATAAGATGACGATGAAGAATCATTTTCCCATACCAAGAATCAATGAAATCCTAGACAATCTAAAAGGAGCTAAGTTTTTCAATCGGATTGACTTAAAAAGTGGATACCATCAGGTACGAATTGCTCCACAAGATGTTCATAAGATAGCTTTAGGATAGCCAAGGATTGTATGAGTATTTGGTAGTGCCCTTTGGATTGAGTAAGGCTCCATCCATCTTCAATAGGACGATGAGCCGGATATTTCAAAAATGTAGGTCTTTTGTTGGTACATTTTTCGATGATATTCTTGTATTCAATAAGGATGAGAAGGAACTTAGGGAGAACTTGAGGATTGTACTTGGGCTATTAAAAGAGCATTAGTTGTTTATAAATGCTAAAAGGAGTGAATTATTTTTTTCAAAGATATGATTTTTAGGGCATATTGTGACTAATGGTAAAATCAGGATGGATCTTAATAAGCTAAAAGTGAAAGGAGGCAAGGAAGCTGAATATATTGCTCAACACCACTGAAGTATATAATCTCTCGAAGGCAAACAGACTCTACCTTGCAAATGAGCCAAGGATGCTCTTATATAGAGAGAGGTGAGTGGCTTCTGAGTGGCTATCATGATAGCACAATCTGAGTGGAGGTTCAACTGTGATCCGCTTCCATGTGAGGAATCATTTGTACAATGACAAGACATAAAGGTGAAGGTCTTACTTGGGACCTCGGGCAGTGTCTAATCACCAGATTACATATTTATCTCTAAACAATCTTTGTACATTGGTCATGATGAAGGTCTTATCCAATGTGAACAGTGTCTAATCATCATGACTTGGATAGAGACTCACTCAGAATTCCCAGTGGAAAGAAGTAATCCACCATTCCGAGCTTGCCAATCAGGAGCTTGCCATTCCGAGCTTGCCAATCAGGAGCGCCTTCATGGGACAACATATCAGGGAGAACATTGGGTTGCCTTTTTTCCACTTGACAGAAAATTTGTACATGGTAAAGAATTCCTACCATCGTGCAAGATGGCCACGACCAATCTATTTATCAATGCAGCGCGTGCAAAAAGTTATGAAGTTCTAGTTATCTGTACAAACAATGAACTCTCGATTAAGAATGAAAAGCTCAAGCTTTTGAATAGTGCGCTTAACCTCAAGGATCTCCTTCTCAATTGAATGATAATTTAGTTCTGCTCCTTGAAATGTTTTGGAGTGATAGGCACAGAGGATCTCCTGGGTTGCAGTATGCTCGAGCAGCAGAACGGCACCCTAGAAGTGATCTGAAGCATCTATTTCAATAACCAGGGTACCAAAAGCACAAGGGATGTTGAGAGCTGGCAAATGTTGTACCTTTTCTTTGATATGTTGAATTTCTTGAGTTTGGACCAAACCCCAAGGAGGACTGTCTTTTCATAGGCATAGTTGAAGATGAAACCGGTCTCTAGCAAGTAGTTCATAGAAAGGAGACATGCGGTTTAGGCACCCGAGAAATCCTTGCAATTGGGTGTGATCCTGAATCTCATCAGGAAAGGCTAAGAGGGCCTTAAGGACATGCTCCTGCATCTAGATGGCTCCCTTTTGTATGTGGATGCCAAGGAATTCAATTGTCTCTTGGCCGATGGTAATCTTTTTGGCTGAGAGGGCCAAGCCTTTGGCTTTAAGCAAGTCCTACACAATCATTAAATGTTTGAGGTGGGAATTTACATCTTTGCTAGACAAGAATGTCATCTATATATACAAGACAGAAAGAGTGATATGGACTGAAAATGGAGTCCATAAACTTCTGGAACTCTATCGGGGTAGTTTTAAGACCAAATGGAAAAACATTACATTGGTAGAAACCTTGTGGAACCATGAACCCTGTTTTATGTAGCAGTCTTCAGGTTAGAGGCCGACCTGCTAAAATCCTACCTTCAAGTCAAACTTGGAGAAGATGGTTGAACCAGATTTCTTTTACATCAAGTACTCTTTATTTGGAATAGGGTAAGAGACAGAGAGTAAACATTTTTTGAGCGGCCTGTAATTAATCATCAGCCATTTCTTACCCCTTTTTTGCTCGGAGTGCTTGTTGATGTAGAAGGCTACTACTGCCCATTCAGACTGGGAGTGAGAGATGAGGCCCATATCCAGGAGTTCTTGGATTTCCTGATTGCACAACCTTCTGTCATTCTGTGTGAAACCATACGTGCTCTCCTTGAAAGGTTTGGATCCTTCTCGTAGGGGGAGAGGGACATGATGTTGGAAGATACGCTTGAATACGATAGGAGACTCGCTGTTGCAATCACGAAGAAACTTTTCTTGCATATCTTGTAGGGAAGAGAGAAGATCTAGAGTATGCGTGGAGCCGTGTAGATTCTTCTACTCATTTTCTTGGAGAAGATTGTTGATATATTCTTCTAACTCTGCTCCCTGAAGAGGGCATTGTGCATCAAACTCTGTTCCCTGAAGAAGGCGATGTGCATCGTCAATTGCCTGGGGTCTGAATGTTGCTGGTGAAGGCATTGGGGAGGCCATAGGCATGGGGTTATACTCCAGAGGAGGCTTAACATAATCAAGGAAAAATGGAGAGGAGCACTGGTGGACTATTTTCAAATCTTCTTCAAGAGGCTTCAAAACCTTCTTCAGATGTTCCCTGGCAGGAAGATGAACAAGCATACCTTGGATGGTTAATACCATCTTACTTGTAGAGAAGCCAAAGGGAAGGTGATGGTTGAGGAAGTCATTGCCAATAACAAGGTCAACTCCTTGTGACTCGAGCTTATAGAAATCAATAGTGGTAGAGTGTCCAGCTAGAGAAATGGCAATATTTGATGCGAATCTTTTTCCAAGCGATCAATTTACCACCCATGGTGGATCCTCTCATTTGATCATGGGGCTCTGATTCTTGCTAGCATTTGGAGGGAAGAGCGTAGTATTTATAAATGTTAAATCTTGAACCAGTATCAACAAGAGCAATAAGCATATATGGAGAATACATGCAGGCTAAATCTGGACACTAATGAGCCAGGTCTTCATGGGGTTGCAAACTAGCTAAGCAAGCTACTGGAAGAAGTCGTGTAGGGAAAGCACGCTTGGGACTAGTGTCTGTTGCAAGAGAGTATAATTTGCATTGGGTGAGATGTTCACCCACTTTTCTATCTACGGAGTCAATAGAAGCCTGCGAAGCCCTATTCCAAATGTTTACTCTCTGACTCTTACCCTATTCCAAATAAAGAGACTTGATGCAAAAGATATTTGGTTCAGCCATCTTCTCCAAGTTTGACTTGAAGCCAGGGTTTTGGCAAGTTAGGGCCTCCAGCTTCAAGACCACCATAAAATAGGGTTCATGGTTTCCCAAGGTTTCTACCAATGGAATGTTCTTCCATTTGGTCTTGAAACTGCCCCAGTATCTAGAGTTCTTGAAGTTTATGGACTCCATTTTCAGTCCATATCACTCTTTCTGTCTTGTATATATAGATGACATTCTTGTCTACAGCAAAGATGTAAAGTCTCACCTCAAACATTTAATGATTGTGTATGATTTGCTTAAAGCCAAAGGATTGGCCCTCTCAACCAAAAAGATTACCATCGGCCAAGAGAAAATTGAATTCCTTGGCGTCCACATATGTAAGGGAGCCATCCAAATGCAGGACTATGTCTTTAAGGCCCTCTTAGCCTTTCTTGATGAGATTCGGGATCGTACCCAATTGCAATGATTCCTCAGGTGCCTAAACCACATTGCTCCTTTCTATGAATAGCTTGCTAGAGACCACTTTCATCTTCAACTATGCCTTCGAAAAGATAGTCCTCCCTGGGGTTTGGCCCAAACTCAAGCAGTTCAACATATCAAAGAAAATGTACAACATCTGCCAACTCTCAACATCCCTTCTACTTCTGGTACCCTGGTTATTGAAACAGATGCTTCAGACCACTTCTAGGGTGTCGTTCTGCTTGAGCATACTCCAACCTAGGAGATCCTCTATGCCTATCACTCAGGAACATTTCAAGGAGCAGAACTAAATTATCATTCAATTGAGAAGGAGATCCTTGCAATTAAGCACGCTATTTAGAAGCTTGAGCTTTTCATTTTTAATCGAGAGTTCATTGTTAGGATAGATAACTAGAACTTCAAAATGTTATGCACGTGCTGCATTGATAAACAGATTGGTCATGGCTGTCTTGCATGATGGTAGGAATTCTTTACCATGTACGACTTTTCTATCGAGTAAATAAAGGGCAGCACCAATGTTCTCCCTAATATGTTGTCCCGTGAAGGTGCTCCTTATTGTTGGCAAGCTCGATGGATTACTTCTTCCCACTGGGAATGGACCCCACATTGAGTGAGTCTCTATCCAAGTCATGATGATTAGACACTTTCCACTTTGGATAAGACCTTCATCATGACCAATATACAAAGATTCTTTAGAGATAAATATGTAATCTGGTGATTAGACACTGCACAAGGTCCGAGGTAAGACCTTCACCTTTATGTCTTGTCATTGTACAAATGATTCCCTCACAAGGAAGTGGATCATAGCTCAACCTCCACTCAGATAGTGCGATCATGAAGAGCCACTCAGAAGCCACTCAGCTGTCTCTATATATGAGCATCGTTGGCTCCTTTGCAAGGTAGAGTCTACCTTGCAGAGCTTGTATACTTCAGTTTTCTTGAGCAATATATTTAGCTTTCCCTCCTTCTTGTCTTCAATTTGACTTCCACTCCTTACCGCCGTGGTTCTTTGCATGCCTGTCTCATATCCGCCATTTGTCATAACTTACAAGTTGTTCTTCGCCATTGAACGTCCTCATATGTTTACCGCACCTCGTTTATATGTACAGATTAAGGGTTTATCTATGAAACCAAAGTCTGAACACTATGCAATCCTTGTCCGTTCTGTCAATTATTTAGTGTCTACTATTAATCTTGCTATTCCTAGACATGTAAATACAAAGGATGAGTGTATCCTTTATGGCAAGACCAATGCTGAAGTCACAAGGTTCAAGTTTCATGCTCTCCCTATGCTAGCTGAGTAGGAGATGGACTATCAGTCGGTCAATCATATGGCCGAGTCCCACTCAAATTATGAGAACATCATAGCATCTGAATGCATACATCCAAGGCTCATGGTTCGACCTGTCCAATGGCCTAGATCTTCTACCTCTAAAGATGCTAAAAACGATTGGTAATGCCTCTCCTGCTATTTGTGAGCAATTCGTAGGCCATTACAATTTCTACTCGCCTACTACATTTTCCAAGCCTCGACATTCTAAATGTGCCTATGGCTCCACGGCCTTCCCAAAGGTTCGCAAGTTCCACTGGAGATGGCGCTACTCTAGATGCCCACAACGGTTTCTTCGCTGCCATTCTGCAAGGTCAAGTCCATTGGACGTTTTATTTGCGGCAAGAAAGACCATTTCGCCCGTGACTGCACCAAAAAGCCTCGGAATCCTCAGTAGAAACAATTAAAAGGTTTCTTTGCTTATATGGTCGACCATCTTGAGCGCTGCGAGGTTGTATCACAAGGCAGTTCGAATGAATCAATCCTAGAGTGTTCTAAATCTGACACTCAGCAGTGCCTCCATTGTCAGCTGCATGATTCCTATGATTACTCTCATGACTACTACTGCTCTATAAGGTCTGATGAAGATGACCCCAATGTTTGGAGCCTCATGAATTATCCTCTTCAATGCAGCCCCTTCCATGTTGACATCGAAATATCTTCTAGTAGCTCTGATGATACACCAGAGGAACCTCCTCTTCCAAAAGTACATGCCCCCTTTGTTGGGCGTAGTTCCGACCGAGGCAAAGCCCAAGGATGAGGATTCAATAGAATTGCACTAGAGACATACCAAAGACTTTAAGACTTCAGAAGAACTCTCAGATTCTTCTCTCGCCACTCCAGTCTATTGTCTTCTTCCAGCAGATCAATATTCTGGTCCATCCATTTTTAGGCCTCCTCATAGTGTACATGATTCTTCTCCCTATTTTTTTCCTTCTCCCTTTTGGAAGAAACTTGTTACTACACTTTCTGTTCTAGCCCCTCCTTTCCAACCTTCTAGTAGATTGGCAATGCAACGCCCTATGTGCATGGACCAATTTGAAAGTTTAGGCATCAGCATTGACATCCGTGTCCATCTTAAAATAATCACTGACAATTGTAAAAAGTTGCAGGCTTCTATTGACTCCATGGATAGGAAAGTGGGTTAACATCTCACCCAATGCAAGTTATACTCTCTTGCAACAGACACTGGTCCCTCTACAAGCGTGCTTTCCTTACACGACTTCTTCCAGCAACTTGCTAAGCCAGTTTGCAACCCCATGAAGACCTGGCTCATTAGCATCCAGATTTAGCCTGCAGGTATTACTCCATATATGCTTATTGCTTCAGTTGATACTAGTTCAAGATTCAACATTTGTATATACCGTGCTCTGTTGAGATATCGAGCTCCACTCGTGATATGCCAGGGTGACCATTGTGCATTTATGTCACCGACTTGTTAGCTGTAGATACGGTTGGTACACCATGCACGAATAATAGCTGGACGACAGCTATCCTTATGTACTCTAGTTTGTGGCTCAGTTAGTATGCCACCTTAGTTAGCTGAGTTTGGTTTGAGACCCACATATAGGGTTCTCCTATTTCTTTGTACTAGAGTTCTTTTGGCTTACACAACTAAGAAGAGGAAAACAGTTTTCAGCCTCCACCTTTGTGTGTATTCCCCCATTGTGTATGTGAGAAAGCCACAAGTGAGACTCCTTCCCTCTCTCCCACTATCTTCACATGGTATCAGAGCCTGATTCGTGGTAAGGAGCTCAAGAAAGCAAACCAAGTTTGCAGTGTCTTAGTAAGAGGACCAGTGTTGCTTTCCTTTTTTGAGTTTGGGAGCAAATCTCTGCAGGTAGCACAGTCGAAAGTGCAAGAGTGCACTGTCTAAGATTGAGATGCCCTTCGCAGTGTGGCCATTTTGAAGGCGGAAGTTCTTCGCAAGCACTCAAAAAAAGGCCATATTTTTTACTGTGCGGCCACTGCTCTGCAGGTCGGTGAAAAGTGCTGTACAAATTGCATCGTATGCCTGTGTGCAGAGATACTGGGAGTTGTAGAATCATCCTTGTTGCCTATTGATGCAAAATCATCACTAGGAAGTGACTGTGTGGTCAAATACCTTTTTCATCAGTTTTGCAGATCTGCCCGTGTGAGGCAAAAGCTGTGTTTTTTTGCAGTAATAGAATATTTTACACTGTTCTATAATGGCATCTGATTCTCTTTCATAGATTGTCACTGAAAAGCTTGACAAGAACAACTTCCAAGCATGGAAGTTTAGAATGATGAATTTCCTTATGGAAAAAGGCTATTGGGAGTTCATTATAGGAATGAAGAAGAACCAATTCTTTCTAATGTTCCCAATCAACGCATTTAAAGGATGGCATGAGAGAGCCAGAAAAGTTATGTACTGGCTTTCGATCAATATTTCAGATTCTATGATTGTGCATATTCAGGATGCAAGTATGCCAAAGAAAGCATGGGATACTTTAGCAAAAATGTACAGCACAAATATGCAAGCCAAGAAAATGCAGCTCAAGTAGGAGTTGCACAATGTGTAGAGAGAAAATATGAGCATCAATGACTACCACATGAAGGTGAAGAAAATTGCAGATGCACTTGCTTCCATTGGGTCACCAGTGGAAGATGATGATCTAGTTTCTATGACCTTGAATGGTCTAGGAAAGGATAATGCACAGTTCCGGACATCCATTGCCGTCCGTGAAAAATTTCTTGATTTTGAGGAGTTGTTTGCTCTTCTAATTTCTGAAGAGCAAAGAAATGGTGGTGCATCTTCTTCAGGAGGAGCTTCAAAAGAAACTATCTTCTACTCAAATGCTGGAAGAGGTAGAGGCAGAGGTAGAGGAGGCTGATCTGGAGGCCATGGTAGAAATCAAAATATGCAGCAAACTCAAGAGTCCTTTGGAGGAGGACGTGGTAACTCTAGAGGCAGGGGAAGCCAAAGAGGTCATGGTGGATGGCAGAGAGGTCAAAATGCAAACAGTAATGTTGAATGCTACTATTGTGGTAAAATGGATCATATGGCTAAAGACTGCTACAAAAAGTAGAATGACATCATGAATGGAAAATTGCAGCAAGGGATTATGCATCCTCTAGTAGACAGGGTGATGACAGAAATGAGCATCTGTTATGGTGCAGCACATGACCAATTTTGTGACAAGTGCAGAAGAAAGCAATGATGTGTGGTATGTTGACTCAGGTGCATCAAACCACATGACAGGTCATGCAGAATGGATGCAGGATGCAAGGAAAATGGAAAGACCAAGATTTGTGGAGACTGGTGATGATACTGCACATCCTATTATGCAGATTGGTAAAATTCCTTTGTCTATGTAGGATGGGAAAAAGAAATACCTATCTGATGTATTTCATGTCCCGAACATCACCAAGCACCTGGTTTTCTGTTGGTCAAATGGTTGAGCAGGGCTTGCAGGTCAGATTTAATCCTCATGGATGCTTTGTTGAGGATATGAAAAATAACAGTCACTTGATAGCAAAAGGAAAGAAGAAGGGCAGGATGTTTATGCTGGATGCGGACATGCCTGAATTGAGTGCAGCAATGTTTGCACATGGGACCGGTGTAGTTGCAGATATTGATATCTGGCATAAACGCATTGGTCATGTTAATGTACAGTGACTTAAATCAATGCAAGCCCAAAATATTGTTGTAGGATTGCCTAAATTCAAGGTTGCAGAAATGCATAAGGTATGTGAAGCCTGTCAATTTGGAAAACAGGCAAGGAAACCATTTCCTAGGCATGTTCAAGAGAGTAAGAAGCCATTGGAAATCCACTTTGATGTGTGGACTACTAAAGCTGCATCTATTGGAGGCTGTCATTATTTTGTCACTTTTATTGATGACTATAGCAGAAAAGTTTGGGTGCAATTTATGAAAAAGAAAAGTGAAGTGTTTGGGCATTTCAAAGCTTTTAAAGCTATGGTTGAAAAAGAAACAAGCCTGCAAATAAAATGCCTAAGGTCAGATGGAGGGGGAGAGTACCTCTCAAATGAGTTTGCAAGGTTCCTGCAGGAGCATGGCATAAAGCAGCAATATTCATGCAGTCATACCCCACAGCAAAATGGACTTGTAGAATGGAAAAACAGGCATATTGCAGAGGTATCTCGGGCCATGCTAAATAAAAAATACCTACTAGATTATTATTGAGCTGAAGCAGTTGCTACAATAGTTTACATAATGAACAGGACTCCCACTGCAGCAATACATGGCATGACGCCAGAGGAGATGTATACTGGTAGAAACTAGATATTTCTCATTTGAAAATTTTTGGTTGCATTGCCTATGTTCATGTGCCAGATGAGTTGAGGTCCAAGTTGGATCCAAAAGCTGAGAAGTGCATCTTTATTGGTTATTCTCTATAGCAGAAAGGGTATAGATGCTATAACCCTTCTACTCGTAAGTTTACAATGAGTAGAGATGTTGTTTTTGATGAGATGAGCAGCTGGTATAAACCAGTAAATGTGATTGATGATATAGATGCACAAAATGGTAATGCTGCACAGAATTCATAGCAGCAATCACAATATTAGTGGACCTGTAGTGTCCTCTAGCAGTGGTTCACATACTTCACCATGGACATGCAGATTGAGATAGGGAGAATCTCCTCAAAGCAATGCAGATAATGGTATGCAGATATCACAAAAAGGAAAAGAGAAGGAAGATCAGCCCATGTTTGATGTGAATGCAGGTCACTCTTATGTGGATGGTGAAGCCAGTGGCTAAGAACAGAGCATTGATGATGAGTTGGGTATTCCTTCTGTTGTTACACCTGCAGTAAGGAAGACCAGGGATGTTTTGAGAGCACCTGGAAGTGAGCCTATTTTGCGCAGGTCTACCAAAGCTAGGTATCCTATGGATAGGTTGAAATATGATGGATTTACAGCCATTCACTATGCCTATATGGTCAAAGTGATACAGGAACCAAAACCCAGTTCTTTTGAGCAAGCCATGGGAAAAGAAAAATGGGAGAAAGCCATGGATGAAGAAATGGATGCCTTAGAAGAAAATGCTACATGGGAATTGGTGCCTTTGCCTAAAGACAAGAATGCAATTGGCTGTAAGTGGGTTTATAAGGTGAAGCACAGTGCAGATGGTTCTGTGAATAGATACAAGGCAAGATTAGTTGTCAAGGGGTACGCACAAACATATGGGATTGATTATGAAGTAACATTCAGTCCGGTTGCAAGGATGGCAACTGTAAGAGCAGTCATTGCTATGGCTGCATCAAAGGGATGGTCTTTACATGAGATGGATGTAAAGAATGCCTTCTTGCATGGTGATTTGCAAGAAGAGGTCTTTATGGAGCAGCCACCAGGTTATGTTCATGCTGTCTATCCTGAGTTTGTTTGCAGGTTGAAGAAAGCATTGTATGGCTTGAAGCAAGCACCTAGAGCATGGTTTGACAAGATAGGACAATATCTTGTCACTATTGGCTTTCTGATTTCCAAGGTAGATTTCTCACTTTATGTGAGAAAAACAGAGAAAGGTATTATGCTGCTTGTCATCTATGTTGATGATTTGATCATCACAGGTGATAGTGATGAGGATATCCTTCATGTGAAAATGCTATTGAAGCACAAGTTTGAGATGAAGGATTTGGGAGAGCTATGTTATTTCTTGGGCATTGAGGTGATTAGATCACCAAGTGGGATATGGCTCTTGCCCAGGCAGTATGGATTGGACATGCTGTCCAAATATGGGATGATAGGTTGTAAGCCTATTTCAGCTCCTTTGGAGCAGAATGTGAAGCTAAGCGCAGATGCAAGTGAGCTTCTGGAAGACCCTACTATGTACTAACGCATAGTAGGAAGTTTGATTTATATGACTATTACCAAGCCAGATTTGAGCTATGTTGTTTGATTGGTAAGTCAATTTATGCAGGCTCCAAGGAAACCGCATTTGGATGTGGCTAGACGCATACTCAGGTATGTGAAGTCCACATTGCAGTATGGACTATTTTATGAGGCTAGGGTTCAGATACAGTTGCATGGATACACTGATGTTGATTGGGCTGGTAGTATTTCTGATAGACGATCTACCAGTGGATATGTGTTCTCTTTTGGGAGTGCTGCAGTCACTTGGAGTAGCAAGAAATAGCCTACAGTTGCCTTGTCGAGCACAGAGGTTGAGTACAGGGGTGCAGCAATGGCTGCATGTGAGGTAGCTTGGTTGCATAAGCTACTTTATGATATGCATCAGTCTACAGATGGGCCAGTTGTCATTTATTGTGACAACATGAGCAGTATACACTTGGCAAATGACCCAGTCTATCATGCTAGAACAAAGCACATTGAGGTGCATTATCACTATGTGTGGGAGAAGGTTTTACTAGGTCTTATTGATCTAGCTTATGTCAGCACAGAGGATCAGGTAGCTGACATATTCACGAAGGCATTGGGCACAGAGAAGTTGTGCAAGTTCAGAGACCTGCTTGGTGTGCAGGAATTGGGATTGAGCTCGAGGGGGAGTGTTGAGATATCGAGCTCCACTCGTGATATTCCAGGGTGACTATTGTGCATTTATGTCACCGACTTGTTAGCTGTAGATGCGGTTAGTACACCGCCCACGAATAATAGCTGGACAACAGCTATCCTTATGTACTCTAGTTCATTGCTCAGTTAGTATGCCACCTTAGTTAGCTGAGTTTGGTTTGAGACCCACATATAAAGTTCTCCTATTTCTTTATACTAGAGTTCTTTTGGCTTACACAACTAAGAAGAGGAAAATAGTTTTCAGCCTCCACCTTTGTGTGTATTCCCCCATTGTGTATGTGAGAAAGACGCAAGTGAGACTCCTTCCCTCTCTTTCACTACCTTCACATGCTCTTCCCTCCAAATGCTGGCAAGAATTAGAGCCCCATGATCAAATGAGAGGATCCACCATGGGTGGCGTCTTGATTGCTTGAAAAAGATTTACGTCAAATATTGCCATTTCTCTAGCAGGACACTCTACCACTATTGATTTCTATTAGCTCAAGTCATAAGGAGTTGACCTTGTTATTGGCGACGACTTCCTCAATCGTCACCTTCCCTTTGGCTTCTCTACAAGCGAGATGGTATTAACCATTCAAGGTATGCTTGTTCATCTTCCTGCCAAGGAACATCTGAAGAAGGTTTTGAAGCCTCTTGAAGAAGATTTAGTAATAGTCCACCAGTGCTCCTCTCCATTTTCCCTTGATTATGTTAAGCCTCCTTTGGAGTATGATCCCACGCTTGTGGCCTCCCCAATGCCTTCACCAGCAACATTCAGCCCCTAGGCAATGGACGATGCACAACACCCTCTTTAGGGAACAGAGTTAGAACTATATATCAATAGTCTTCTCCAAGTAGATGAGCATAAGAATTTGCATGCCTCCATGCATACTCTACATCTTTTGTCTTTCCTACAAGATATGCACGAAAAGTTTCTTTGTGATTGCAGTAGTGAGTCTCCTCTCATGTTCAAGCATATCTTTCAACATCAGGTCTCTCTCCCCCTACGAGAAGGATCCAAACCTTTCAAGGAGAGTTCGTACAGTTTCACACAAGAGGACAAAAGGTTGTGCAATCAGGAAATCCAAGAACTCCTGAATATGGGCCTCATCTCTCACTCGTGGTCTGAATGGGTAGCAACAACCTTCTATGCCAACAAGCACTTTGAGCAAAAAAGGGGTAAGAAACAGCCTAGTGATTAATTACAAGTCGCTCAACAAATGTTTACTCTTTGTCTCTTACCCCATTCCATATAAAGAGTACTTGATGCAAAAGATATGTGGTTCAACCATCTTCTCCAAGTTCAACTTGAAGGCAGGGTTTTGGTAGGTCGGCGGCCTCCAGCTTGAAGACCGCCATAATACAGGGTTCGTGGTTTCCTAAGATTTCTACCAATGTAATGTTCTTCCATTTGGTCTTAAAACTGCCCCGGTAGCGTTCTGAAAGTTTATGGACTCCATTTTCACTCCATATGACTCTATTTGTCTTGTATATATAGATGATATTCTTGTCTATAGCAAAGATGTAAATTCCCACCTCAAACATTTGATGATTGTGTATGACTTGCTTGAAGGCAAAGGCTTTTGGCCCTCTCAGCCAAAAAGATTACCATCGGCCAAGAGACAACTGAATTCCTTGGCGTCCACATACATAAGGGAGCCATCCAAATGAAAGAGCATGTCCTTAAGGCCCTCTTAGCCTTTCCTAATGAGATTCGGGATCGCACCCAATTGCAACAATTCCTCAGGTGCCTAAACCACATTGCTCCTTTCTATGAATAGCTTGTGAGAGACCGGTTTCATCTTCAACTATGCCTCCACAAAGATGGTCCTCCCTGGGGTTCGTCGGCCCAAACTCAAGCAGTTCAACATATCAAAGAAAAGGTACAACATCTACCAGCTCTCAATATTCCTTCTGCTTCTGGTACCCTGGTTATTGAAACAGATGCTCCAGATCATTTTTGGGGTGCCGTTCTGCTCGGGTGTACTCCAACCTAGGAGATCCTCTGTGCCTATCACTCCGAAACATTTCAAGGTGGAGAACTAAATTATCATTCAATTGAGAAGGAGATCCTTGAGGTTAAGCGCACTATTCAAAAGCTTGAACTTTTCATTCTTAATCGAGAGTTCATTGTTCAGAAAAATAACGAAAACTTCAAAACTTTCTCCACACACCGCATTGATAAACAGATTGGACGTGGCTGTCTTGCACGATGGTAGGAATTCTTTACCATCTATAACTTTTTGGTCGAGTGGAAAAAAGGCAGCACCAATGTTCTCCCTGATATGTTATCCCATGAAGGTGCTCCTTATTGGCAAGCTTGAAATGGTGGATTACTTCTTCTCACTGGGAAACCTGGCACTGAGTGAGTCTCTATCTAGGTCATGATGATTAGACACTATCCACATTGGATAAGACCTTCATCATGACCAATGTACAAAGATTCTTTAGAGATAAGTATGTAATTGCTTGCAAAAGATTTGCATCAAATATTGCCATTTCTCTAGCTGGGCACTCTACCACTATTGATGTCTATCAACTCGAGTCACAAGGAGTTGACCTTGTTATTGGCAACGACTTCCTCAACCATCACCTTCCCTTTGGCTTCTCTACAAGCGAGATGGTATTAACCATCCAAGGTACGCTTGTTCATCTTCCTGCCAGGGAACATTTGAAGAAGGTTTTGAAGCCTCTTGAAGAAGATTTGGAAATAGTCCACCAGTGCTCCTCTTCATTTTCCCTTGATTATGTTAAGCCTCCTTTGGAGTATGAGCCATGCCTGTGGCCTCCCCAATGCCCCCTTGAGGGAATAGAGTTTGATATGCAGGAAAAGTTTCTTCATGATTTCAGCAGCAAGTCTCCTCTTGCATTCAAGCATATCTTCCAACATCAGGTCTCTCTCCCCCTATGAGAAGGATCCAAACCTTTCAAGGAGAGTTCTTATGGTTTCACACAAGATGACAGAAGGTTGTGCAATCAGGAAATCCAAAAACTCCTAGATATGGGCCTCATCTCTCACTCGTGGTCTGAATGGGCAATAGCAGCCTTCTACATCAATAAGCACTCCGAGAAAAAAAGGGGTAAGAAACGGCTGGTGATTAATTACAAGCCTCTCAACAAATGTTTACTCTTTGTCTCTTGCCCTATTTCAAATAAAGAGTACTTGATGAGAAAGATATCTGGTTCAGCCATCTTCTCCAAGTTCGACTTGAAGGCAGGGTTTTGGCAGGTTAGCCTCTAGCCTAGCCTCTAGCCTGAGGACTGCCATAAAACAGAGTTCATGGTTCCCCAAGGTTTCTACTAATGGAATGCTCTTCCATTTGGTCTTAAAACTGCCCCGATAGAGTTCCAGAAGTTTATGGACTCCATTTTGGGATCTTGTGAGGGGCCTTTGTGCATCATCAAGTGTGGGACTGAAAGGATCAGAAGGAGAAGGAGAAGGTGCAGGAGTATCAAATATTCAGGGGGAGGATCAATATATTCAAGGGAAAAAGGGGATGAACATTGGTGAACAATTTGTAAGTCTTCCAGAAGTGGCTTAAGTACCTTCTTGAGTTTTTCTCAAGCCAGAAGACAAACAAGAGTTCCTTTGATGGCGAGGACCATCTCTATAATAGAGAATTCAAAAGGAAGATGGCAGTTAAGAAAATCATTACCTATAACCATATCAACTCCTTGAGATTCTAGTTGGTAGAAGTTGATGGTGGTGAGTTGACCGCCAAGGGATATTCAAAAGCAAAGCGTTTACAAGCTATTACACCATCGCCCATAGTAGAGCCATGCATTTGGTCATGTGATGGCAATTTAGCCCAACATGATTGTGGGAGTGCTCTATATTTACAAATATTGAAACCGAAGCCAGTATCTATAAGAGCAACTAGCGAATAAGGAGAAACATTAGGAAAATCTAACTGTACATTGATCAATCATGCCTTCATAGGATTGCAAACTGAGGAAGCAAGTTGGGTAAAGAAGTCATTAAGAGAGAAAGCATTGGCAAAAGGGATAGAATGAGTAGATGGGCTTGCTTCTGTGGAAAAGGAGTAGAGCTTACACTGGGTGAGATGTTCTGCCACTTTCTGATCAAGAGAGTCAACTGATGACTGAAGCTTTGTGCAATTCTCCTTGATTATTGTAAGATGAATTCTTAGTCCACTAATATTTTTTGATTGATGATGTAGATGCACAAAATGGTAATGCTGCATAGAATTCATAGCAATAATCACAAAATATTAGTGGACTTGTAGTGTCCTCTAGCAGTGGTTCACATACTTTGCCATGGATAGGTAGATTGAGATCAGGAGGATCTCCTCAAAGCACTGCAGATAGTGGTACGCAAGTATCACAGAAGGGAAAAGAGAAAATAAATCATCCCATGGTTGATGTGAATGCAGGTCACTCTTATGTGGATGGTGAATCCAGTGGCTCAGAACAGAGCCTTGATGAGGAGTTGGGTATTCCTTCTATTGTTACACCTAGAGTAAGGAAGACAAGGGATGTTTTGAGAGCACCTGGTAGTGAGCCTATTTTGCGTAGGTCTACCAGAGTTAAATATTGTGTGGATAGGCTGAAATATGATGGATTTACAGCCATTCACTATGCCTATATGATCAAAGTGATACAAGAACTAGAACCCACTTCTTTTGAGCAAGCCATGGGAAAAGAAAAATAGGAGAAAGCGATGGATGAAGAGATGGATGCCTTGGAAGCAAATGCTACATAAGAATTGGTGCCTTTGCTTAAAGACAAGAATGCAATTGGCTACAAGTGGGTTTATAAGCTAAAGCACAATGCAGATGGTGTGTGAACAGATACTTTCCAAGATTAGTTCTCAAGGCGAATGCACAGACATATGAAGAAACATCCAGTCTGGTTGCAAGGATGGCAATCGTAAGAGCAGTCATTGCTATGGCTGCATCAAAGGGATGGTCTTTACATCAAATGGATGTAAAGAATGCTTTCTTGCATTGTGATTTGCAAGAAGAGGTCTATATGGAGCAGCCACCAGGTTATGTTCATGATGTTCATCCTAAGTTTGTTTGCAGGTTGAAGAAAGCCTTGTATGGCTTGAAGCAAGCACCCAAAGCATGGTTTGACAAGATAGGACATTATTGGCTTTTAGATTTCCAAGGCAGATTTCTCACTTTATGTGAGAAAAACAGAGAAAGGCATTATGATGCTTGTTATTTATGTTGATGATTTGATCATCACAGGTGATAGTGATGAAGATATCCTTCATGTGAAAATGCTATTGAAGCAGAAGTTTGAGATGAAGGATTGGGAGAGCTACGTTACTTCTTAGGCATTGAGGTGATTAGATCCACAAGTGGGATATGGCTCTTGTAGAGGCAGTATGGATTGGACATGTTATCCAAATATTGGATGACAGGCTGTAAGCCTATTTCAGTTCCTTTGGAGCAGAATGTGAAGTTGAGCGCAGATGCAGGTGAGCTTGTGGACCAGTCAAATTCCAAAAATTTATGGATTCAGTTTTTAGTCCCTACCACTCTTTCTGCCTTGTATATATTGATGATATACTTGTGTATAGTAAGGATCTCTCTTCTCATCTCAAACACTTACAAATTGTATATGATCTCCTCAAAAGCAAGGGTCTGGCACTCTCGGCCAAGAAGATTATGATAGGACAAGAGACTATAGAGTTTCTTAGTGTACATACTCATAAGGGTGCTATCCAAATGCAAGATCATGTTCTTAAGGCCCTCCTTGCCTTTTCGGATGAGATACGTGACCGGACTCAACTCCAATGATTGGATGACTAAATCATATTTCACCTTTCTATGAGCAGTTGGCCAAGGATCGATTCCATCTACAACTCTATTTACACAAAGATGGACTCCCCTGGGGAGGCTCAAAAACCGAAGATGTCTGGCACATCAAGGAGAACATCCAAAAGCTGCCCTCGCTCAGCCAGAGTGAGAAGTAGATGGAAGGGGTACTGAAGGTCACAGAGATGGACAGCCAGCCAGATATGAGCTAGATTGGTAGAAGTGATGGCCAACAAGAGGGCTCAAGAGCCACAAGGAAAAAAGGGAGACCCGTGCTAAGAAGGGGAGACAAAAGTCCCGGAGGAAGCAGAATCTAGTTTCAAGAAGAAGAAGACCAGACAAAATATCCAGATGGAGAATTATGCCTTAGGGCGAGATCAAGCCCACTTATGATCTTTTGGAGGACTTGAAGTAGAAGAGGGTGGACATCACGTATGGTCAGTTGCTGTAGCTCATAGCCAAGTTCTTGTTACAAGAGAAAGGGCTTCGTTTGACAATCTAGGCACCAAACTAGAGTCTTCATCATCTTATCACCCAAAGACCGATGGTCAAAGTGAGGCAATAAATAAAGTCATCCTAGAACTACTAAATTGCTATGTACATGATCATCCTCATCTATGGGAGAAGTATCTTCCGATGGTGGAGTTTGCCTACAACACCACCGTTCATTCATCTACAGGTAAACCTCCAGCTAAATTGATTTATGGTTATGGGATAAACCCTTACGATTACCAGTGATGCACACAAAAGATGAAGTGTTTGTAGTTGATTAGTTCATTGAGGATCAGAAGTTAGCAATATGACTATGTGTGCAAACATATTCTTCAAGCCCAGGAATGCCAGAGGAACTCAGCAAATTGGCGAATGGAGGGCCATTAAATTCAAGGAGATTGGATTCTTTTTAGATTTAACAAACCTAGGCTTAAATCAAAAGTGGGTAACCGAATAGTTTATGTTAAGCTAGCTTTGCGGTATTATGGTCCTTTTCATATTTCAAAAAAAATCAATGATGTTTCCTTCAGATTACATGTTCCATCTCATTGGTGGATCCTTATTGAAGCATTATGAAGGACCAACCCCATCCATGGTTACAAATGAACCTCAATCTAAAGTTGAGAAAGAAGATGAGATTATTGTTCTAGAACAAATTCTATTTCATGACAATAAGCATTCACGCAGAGGATGTCTAGACCATCACTATCTTCTCACATTTGTAGATTACTACTACTAATGCAAAGTGGGGTGCCCTATAATCTGCTTCAGTCTCAAAAACAAAGAAATAGTTGGTTGTTTGTTTGACAACCATGATATAGCACCGTGACCAAGGAAAAATGCATATCCTTGTGTCGATCTCCTAGTCTCATGATCTCTGGCATAGTTATTGTCATAGTATCCATGCAATCATGGATGACTTCCCCTATATTCTATCCCAAATTGTCTTGTACCTCTAATGTATCTCAAGACTCTTTTGGTTGCATTCCAGTGAGATTGTTTTGGATTTGCCATAAACTGTGTTAGTGAGCTTACTTCATAACAAATATCTAGCCGTGTGATAGTCAGATATATAAGAGATAATATGAGCTGCTTGTAGTACCTGTCATTAACTGTAGGATTTTCTAAATCTTTAGTAATTTTCAAACTCTGTTCCATGGGAGTGGCTGCAATCTTGCAATCTGCCATATGAAACTTCTTTAGGATATTGTCAACATACTTGAGCCAACTCATGAATGTGCTATCTGAATCTCTCCAAAACTCAATTCCAAGACAATAGTGCATAGGTCCAAGATCTTTCATGTCGAACTTTGCAGCAGATAAGTCTTGTTTTAGTTTTTTGATGAAGCTATCCTTGCTTCCTGTCACAATCATATCATCTACATACAAAAGTGCAATAGTAATGTCTTCCCCTTGAACTTTGTAGTAGAGAGTATGATCTACATTGGATTTCATGTATCCCAGATCAAATAAATACTTGTCAATTCTACTGTACCAATTCTGGGTAGTTGCTGTGAAGAGAGTGGGAGAGAAGTAAGGAGTCTCACTTGCAGCTTTCTCACATACACAATGGGGGAATACACACAAAGGTGGAGGCTGAAAACAGTTTTCCTCTTCTTAGTTGTGAAAGCCAAAAGAATTCTCTCTTCGTACAAAAGGAATAGGTGAACCCTATATGTGGGTCTCAAACCAAACTCAGCTAACCTAGGTGGCATACTAACTGAGCCACTAACTAGAGTACATAAAGATAGTTGTCATCTAGCTATTATTCATGGGCGGTGTACCAACCACATCTGCAGCTAACAAGTCGGTGACATAAATGCACAACGGTCACCCTGGCATATCATGAGTGGAGCTCGATATCTCAACACTCCCCCTCGAGCTCTCAATCCAAAAATGTTCTCTTCTCTTCAACAAATGCAGGAACGGTTTGTAGCAGTGAATCTCTGCTTGCATTCAAGCATGTATTCTAGCATCAGGTCTCCCCATATGGTTTTACTCAACAAGACTGAGTCCTCTCCAATTAGGAAATTTCTCAGCTTCTTACGATCGGTCTTATTTATGAGCCTCGTTCTGAATGGGCTGCAGCTGCCTTTTATGTGAACAAACACTCTAAACAGAAGAGAGGAAAAAGTGGCTTGTAATCAACTACAAGCCCCTTAACAAGTGTTTGCTCTCACTCTCTTACCCCATTCCAAATTAAGAATATTTGATGTAGAAGATTACAGGCTCAATGATCTTCTCCAAGCTTTCAAAGTAGTCAAAAGAGGAAGGACACTGCAAAGTATTAGGGGCAACTGGTTGGGAAGGTGGAGCAGGAGTAGAAAGAGTATGGACAGGAGTGCGCCATAATGGCAGAGGAAGAAAACTTGAAGAATCATGGACACTATGCAGAGGACAGAAAACAGACGAACTTGAATATTGGTTTGTAGGAGTGAGTCTGTGCATCGGAGAAGAAGAAGGAGCTAGAGAGGAGTCAGAAAGCTCTTCATAAGTTTCAAAGTCATGAGTATGGAAACTGCAACGGAAACCTCGTCCTCTTGCAAGGCCTCTGTAGGAGCTGCGCCCAATTGCTATGGGGGCATAGATATTAGGAAGAAGAGGCTCTTCAGGAGTACTATCTTCTAAACCAGAGGATATGTCGATGTCAATGTAGAGCAGGCCTCGTTGATGAGGGTAATTCACAAAACTATAAATATACGGGTCATCCTCATGAGAGCGGACTGAATACAGATAGTCGTTGGAGGAATCATAAGAATCATCGTGCTTGAGTTGCCAGTGAAAGCATTGCAGAGTATTTGATTTCGAACATTCAAAAAGAGACTCGTCTATGACACCTTGAGAAACTACTTCCCAGTTGTCAGGATGATTGACCATTGCAAGGAAACCCTTCAATTGTCATGGCTGGGAGTTGCCAGGGTGCTCCAAACAATCTCGTGCAAAATGACCCTTTTTCCCACATATAAAGCGGCTAGAGGAAGAAGACTTATGATTGCCATTGAATGTTCGACGGTGGAGGAAGCATTGAGGTCGGCGAGGATAGCGGTGATGCTAGTGGAGCTTGCCAACTTTTGGAAATGTGGAAGACCCGCAAGAGCATTTAGAGGAGTAATGCTTGGAATAGCGGGTGCGACAAGAGGAGCGAGTTTTTATTGAAGAAGGAGGAGAGAAATCTTGTTAGTTTGGAATGATTATCAACAACCGATTTAGGGTTTAGGGTTTTAGGGTTTTAGGGTTTTGGGTTTTGGATTTAGGGTTTTGGGTTTAGGGTTGTAGCTCCAAGAGAGGGCGTGTAAGAGGTAGAGGTTTTCGTTGCAATTTCCATACTCGTGATTTCTTGTGGGTAGAAGTAAGCCATTATTGTGGGCGGCCCAAAAAGGTGCACCTTAACGAGATAGCATGTTAGGAAGGACATTAGTGCTACCTTTCTTCCATTCAACAGTGAAATCATACATGGTGAAGAATTCTTGCCATCTGGCAAGGCGGCATCTTCCAATTTGTTTGTCAATGCGTCTCGTGCAGAAAGTTTTAAAATTTTGATTATCGGTGCGCACGATGAACTCTCAATTGAGGATGAAGAGTTCAAGCTTTTGGATGGCATGTTTTACTACAAGGATTTCCTTTTCTATAGAGTGATAGTTTAGTTCCGCTCCTTAGAACATGACTGTGATCGGAAAGCACAGATGATTTCTTGTGTCGGGGTTTACTAAAGTAAGACTGCATCCCAAAATTGGTCTGATGCATCGGTTTTGATGACTAGGGTGCCTGTGGTAGAGGGGATGTTGAGCAAAGGAAACTTCAGAATTTTCTCCTTGATATGTCGGATAGCCTCTATTTGAACTTCACCCCAGGGGGATCCATCTTTGTGTAAACATAGCTATAGATGGAAGCGATCTTTGGCCAGCTGCTCATAGAAAGGCAAAATATGGTTGAGATAGCCAAGGAATCATTGGAGCTGAGTTCGGTCACAGATTTCATCTGGAAAAGCAAGGAGGGCCTTAAGAACATGATCTTGCATCTAGATGGCACCTTTATGGATATGTACACCAAGAAATTCTATATGCCCTTACCCGATCATAATTTTCTTTGTCGAAAGTGCAAGACCTTTGTTGTTCAAGAGATCATATACAATCTACAAATGCTTGAGATGAGAGGGAAGATCCTTAATATATACAAGTATATCATCGATATAAACAAGACAAAAAGAGTGAAAAGGGCTGAAGATTTAATCCATGAGTTTTTGGAAGGTCATGGTCTCCCCTACATGTGAGGTTTTGTCCAGCAGGAAAACGTAAACATGCGGTTGTGCGCTCAGTTGCTTGTAAATACTCTTTCTTGCAGTCTAGCATTATCAAGGCATCGTTTGGCACTCTTTCTAGTACTTTCTTGCAAGTAACGTCTCAAGCTGTTTTACATGTTGTGATCTCGTGGTGCACTTGTGTGGGCACACATTGGAAAGCAAAACGTGGGAAGGGCATGAGTGCACGTGAAAGTGAGCAGGGAACGATGAGCGGCCCATTCCTTTCATACCCTTGTAAATATTTGTGAACCATTGTGTAACCTTCTAAGCAAGCTGGACTAAAGGTGGAACGTCGTGTGGCGGGCGTTCCATGTGAATTGTGAATCGGGGATCCTATCCAAGGAAGGTCAGGTGTTGCGCAGGCCCGTGAGTCTGTGTGTCTTCACCGGTAGGCCGGGATACAAGTGGGGAGCCGGAACTATTTGAGGAGCAGTGGCCTAGGAAAGGGGCGTGAGGATCAGAGGATCCGTGAACGGCGGTCTAGGGGAGGACGCGCTATGACTGGGAGTGGAAACGGCCGTCTAGGGGTAGGACGTGCCAAGGCCCGCCGTTTTGGCTGGTAAACGCAGAGGCATCACGGTTTAGGGGAGGACGCGTCATGGTTGGGAGTGGAAATGGCCATCTAGGTGCAGGACGTGCCAGGGCCCGTTTTGGTTGAAAAACGCAGAGGCATCGCAGAACGCAAAAGAGCTAAGAATAGCTCCGGGTGTATCTCAGGCTGGTGAGTCCTAGGTGCGCCTGAGGTGAGGGGGGCGGGTCAAGAAATATCCGCTGCATAGGAAGAAAAACTAAGGCCCGAAAACCTAGTCCCTCACAACTATTATATGGAGGATAGTGCTCTCTCATACGAGGTTGATTTGGATGAGGAAAACATCAGTGGTCGTTTATGCTCCCTCTTGCTTATAAATACTTTCCGTTGCAATCAAGCACGTTCTAGCGACCGTTTGGCACTCCATCTAGTACCGTCTTCCAAGTAACATCATCATGCCTTCTTGTGGGTTGTGATCTTGTGGTGCACGTTGAAGCGCACGCACGGGAAAGCAAAACATGGGACGGGTTGACGGCACGTGAAAGCGAGTAGGGAACGGTGAGGGCCATGTGTGTTCTCTATAGCATTGTATAAACCGTGAACCATTGGATACCGAACTGGGACTCGAGGTGAGCCCAAAGGGGTCAAACATGCCGACCCACATAACGGCTGTTAACCGAGAAAGAAACGTGGGCTGATCAGGACGTTGAACGGTGGACGTTCCTGGGGGTCTTGGTGACCTGTGTGAATCTGTGGACCGAATAACGTGAGGCCTAAGGGCTTGCCTAGTGGGGCGTGGTGCAAAGTGGGATAAACAGCGGATGGCCTATGCTAGGGGTCGTGTTGGCTAAGCTGCACATAAAGGGGATTGTGGTATCAAAAAGAGACATTAAGGGAGGTTGGGACTCAGCAACAGGTTCGACGTAAGTGGCTCACAACCGGAGACTAAGTCCGGAACTACCGGGCCCTTACAACTATTATATGGAGGATAGTGCTCTCTCATACGAGGTTGATTTGAATGAGGAAAACGTCAGCATCCGTTTATGCTCCCTCTTGCTTGTATATAATTTCTATTGCAATCAAGCGCATTTTAGCGACCGTTTGGCACTCCATCTAGTACCGTCTTGCAAGTAACGTCATCATGCCATCTTGTGGGTTGTGACCTTGTGGTGCACGTTGAAGCGCACGCATGGGAAAGCAAAACGTGGGACGGGTTGAGGGCACGTGAAAGCGAGTGGGGAATGGTGAGGGCCATGTGTGTTCTCCATACCATTGTATAAACCGTGAACCGTTGGGTACCGAACCAAGACTCGAGGTGAGTGCAAAGGGGTCAAACGTGCCGACCCATGTAACGGCCGTTAACCAGGAAGGAAATGTGGGCTAAGTAGGACGTCATGCAGTGGATGCTCCTAGGGGGTCTTGGTGACCCGTGTGACTCTGAGGACCAAAGAACGTGAAGCCTAAGGGCTTGCCCAGTGGGGCGTGGTGCAAAGTGGGATAAATGGCAGACGGCCCATGCCAGGGGTCGTGTTTGGCTAAGCTACACATAAAGGGGATTTGGTATCAGAAAGACACATAAAGGGAGGTTGGGACTCGGCAACGGTCTGATGTAAGGTGCTCAGAACCGGAGACTAAGTCCGGAACTACCGGGCCCTTACAACTATATTATGGGGAGTGGTTCTCCTGCTTGTGGGCAAAGGCCGACCATTGAACGAGGGTCGTGGTGTGGTGAGGCATCTGGTCCCCCACCCCTCTTGTGACTACTGAAGGCTCCATGGGTGGGTGAACCCTCCTCTCTACCGAACGTTTTGGCCGTTTTCGTGCATGCCCGTCTTGCGAGATTGGGCACGGTCGTTGCAGTCGGCGATCTAGTAGGCGATGAGGGACTGCAAGTAGCGTCTTAGATGGGCATGCCACCGTTTGGGCACTGTATGATCAAGGATTTCGTCAGTGCTTCCCATCGCAGATGGACATTGTGGCCTCTATACCTACAGATGGTGGTGAACCTTGTGCGATAGACCATTGATGGGTTCCAGCTCCGTGAGGACTTGATCCTGGGGGTTGTGAGTCACTCTAAATGGGTGTGTTTCGGAACGGGCGATCCGACCATTAATGGCATTGGGTCGCCTCGGCTCAGCCCCGAAGTGCGATAGGCAAGGCAACATGAAAGGTGCTTGGGCTGCCATTCGTGACCCTCGTGTGCCGGTGGACCTACCTTGTGCGGTACCCGGGCATGTGTAGGTGACGCGTTTTGTGGGCAAGCGAAATGCCTTTGGATGGCAGGGTGTGCCTTGGCCCTTGTCGATGAGCACGGTTCACCCTCCCGGGGTGGGTTGCCTCCCACAACCGCATGCCACATTGTGTGCAGAGAATTAGGGTTCGAATCTGGAGAGGGAGCCTGAGAAACGGCTAGCAAGTGCACAAATTACCCAATCCCGACACGGGGAGGTAGTGACAATAAATAACAATACTGGGCTTTTACAAGTCTGGTAATTGGAATGAGTACAATCTAAATCCCTTAACGAGATCCATTGGAGGGCAAGTCTGGTGCTAGCAGCCGTGGTAATTCCAGTCGAATAGCATATATTTAAGTTGTTGCAGTTAAAAAGCTCGTAGTTGGATCTCAGGGTGGGGTGAGTAGTCCGCATCTTTTGGTGTGCATTGGTCGCTCCATTCTTTCTTTTGGGGAGACGCTCCTGGCCTTAGTTGGTTTTGGGACGTGGATTCGGCGATGTTACTTTGAAAAAATTAGAGTGCTCAAAGCAAGCCAATGCTCTGAATACATTAGCATGGAATAACGTGATAGGACTCTGGTCCTATTGTGTTGGTCTTCGAAACCGGAGTAATGATTAATAGGGACAGTTGGGGGCATTCGTATTTCATTGTCAGAGGTGAAATTCTTGGATTTATGAAAGACGAACTACTGCAAAAGCACTTGCCAGGGATGTTTTCATTAATCAAGAACGAAAGTTGGGGGCTCGAAGACGATTAGATACCGTCCTAGTCTCAACCATAAATGATGCCGACTAGGGATTGGCGGATGTTACTTCGATGACTCCGCCAGCACCTTATGAGAAATCAAAGTTTTTGGGTTCCGGGGGGAGTATGGTCGCAAGGTTGACACTTAAAGGAATCGACGGAAGGGCACCACCAGGAGTGGAGCTTGCGGCTTAATTTGACTCAACACGGGGAAACTTACCAGGTCCAGACATAGTAAGGATTGATAGATTGAGAGCTCTTTCTTGATTCTATGGGTGGTGGTGCATGGCCGTTCTTAGATGGTGGAGTCATTTGTCTAGTTAATTCTATTAACGAATGAGACCTTAGCCAGCTAACTAGTTACACGAAGGATCCTCTTCGTGGCCAACTTCTTAGAGGGACTATGGCCATCTAGGCCATGGAAGTTTTAGGCAATAACAGGTCTGTGATGCCCTTAGATGTTTTGGGCTGCACGCATGCTACACTGATGAATTCAATGAGTTTACGACCTAGACTGAGAGGCCTAGGTAATCTTTTGAAATTTCATCGTGATGGGGATAGATCATTACAATTATTGATCTTCAACGAGGAATTCCTAGTAAGCGCGAGTCATCAGCTCACGTTGACTACGTCCCTGCCCTTTGTACACACTACCTGTCGCTCCTACCGATTGAATGGTCCGATGAAGTTTTCGAATTGTAGTGACGCCGGTGGTTCGCCGTCGGTGACGTTGTGAGAAGTTCATTAAGCCTTATCATTTAGAGGAAGGAGAAGTCGTAACAAGGTTTCCGTAGGTGAACCTGCGGAAGGATCATTGACACACATTTGTTTGAAACACTGTCAACCATGGACGTAATGTCGAGGGGCCGCACTCAAAGGCATGACTGTCAGGGCCACCCTCCCTACCGAAGCCGGGCGAAAGTAGGCGTGGCATCAGGTCGGGTGGCCCGTCAGCTGTGCAGCAGGGTTGGGGATCTTCCCTCGTCTGCTGCACGGGCAGCCCCCTCCTCCGTGCCTCAGCACGGGGCTGCATGATAAACCTTTCGCCCCCTTCATGGGGGGTGCGAGGCACCGTAGAAATGCGACGGTCTGATCTCCCTCCCTCGTGGAGGATGTAACACAAGTAAAAACGACTCTCAGCAACGGATATCTTGGCTCTTGCAACGATGAAGAACGCAGCGAATGCGATACATAGTGTGAATTGCAGAATTCTGCGAATCATCGAGTCTTTGAATGCAACTTGCATCCACGACTTGTCCAAGGGCATGCCTGTCTGAGCGTCCTCACCACAACCACACCCCTAACCCCTCCTCTTTGAGAGGGGCCGAGCGGCGGAGCTAGCCATCCATGATGCCTCTCTGGGGTGGTGCGGTCGGCTGAAATGGATCTATGGCACCGAGTGGCGAGGTGTCGCAAGGGTGGTCCGCCGCTCATGGGGCAGTAGTTTGCAGATGAATCGCCCAGAGGTGCATGTGCGAGTGCCGACGAGCTCCCCCCGTATTGGAACATGGACCTCAGATTAGGCAAGGCTACCTGCCGAGTTTAAGCATATCACTAAGCGGAGTAAAAGAAACTAACGAGGATTTCCCTAATAGCAGCGAGCAAACCGGAAAGAGCCTAGCTTGAGAATCGTGCGGCCTCGCCACGCAAATTGTAGTCTGGAGAGGCATCCTTTGCAACAGACCGGGCCCAAGTCCCCTGGAAAGAGGCGTCGGAGAGGGTGAGAGCCCCGTCGAGCTCGGACCTTGTTGCTTCGCAAGGTGCCGTTGGCGAGTCGGGCTATTTGGGAATGCAGCCCTAAGCTGGTGGTAAATTCCATCCAAGGCTAAATACGGGCAAGGGACTGATAGCAAACAAGTACCGCGAGGGAAAGATGAAAAGTCCTGACTTTGAAAAGAGAGTTAAAAAGTGCTTGAAATTGCTAGGAGGGAAGCGAATGGAGGCTGCGGGTACGCCCCGATCGGATGCGGAACGGTGAGAGCTGGTCCACCGCTCGATGCGGGGTGCTGGTCAGTGCAAGCCGATGCAATGGCACAAGAGCGGGCTTTCGATGGCCCACCTATGCCGTCATGTCGGCTGAGGCATGAAGCGCGCACCACTCGTGGCGGGCTTTACGCACCTCGTGCACTCAGTTGCTTGTAAATACTCTTTCTTGCAGTCTAGCATTATCAAGGCATTGTTTGGCACTCTTTCTAGTACTTTCTTGCAAGTAACGTCTCGGGCCATTTTACGTGTTGTGATCTCGTGGTGCACTTGTGTGGGCACACATTGGAAAGCAAAACGTGGGAAGGGTGTGAGTGCACGTGAAAGTGAGCAAGGAACGGTGAGCGGCCCATTCCTTTCATACCCTTGTAAATATTCGTGAACCGTTGCGTAACCTTCTAAGCAAGCTAAGCTAAAGGTGGAACATCGCGTGGTGGGCATTCCATGTGAATTATGAATCGAGGATCCTATCCAAGGAAGGTCAGGTGTTGCGCAAGCCCGTGAGTCTGTGTGTCTTCATCGGTAGGCCGGGATACAAGTGGGGAGCTGGAACCATTTGAGGAGCAGTGGCCCAGGAAAGGGGCGTGAGGATCAGAGAATCCGTGAACGGTGGTCTAGGGGAGGACGCGCTATGGCTGGGAGTGGAAACGATCATCTAGGGGCAGGATGTGCTAGGGCCTGTTTTGGCTGCTAAACGCAGAGGCGTCGGGGTCTAGGGGAGGATGCGTTGTGGTTGGGAGTGGAAATGGCTGTCTAGGTGCCGGACGTGCTAGGGCCCGTTTTGGTTGGAAAACGCAGAGGCATCGCAGAACGTAAACGAGCTGAGAATAGCTCCCGGTGCATCTAGGGCTAGTGAGTCCTAGGTGCGCCTGAGGTGAGGGGGCCGAGTCAAGAAATATCCACTGCATAGGAAGAAAAACTAAGGCCCGAAGACCTAGTCCCTCACAACTATTATAAGGAAGTCAACGTTAGGGTTGACCTACCGTGAGTGTTCGGACCGTTTTGGGGCAAAGGGAGGCGCCGCGGTGCCTAGTGGCTAGCCACTATTATATGGAGGATAGTGCTCTCTCATACGAGGTTGTTTTGGATGAGGAAAACGTCAGTGGCCCTTTATGCTCCCTCTTGCTTGTAAATACTTTCTGTTGCAATCAAGCGCGTTCTAGCGACCGTTTGGCACTCCATCTAGTACCGTCTTGCAAGTAACGTCATCATGCCATCTTGTGGGTTGTGATCTTGTGGTGCACGTTGAAGTGCACGCACGGGAAAGCAAAACGTGGGACGAGTTGAGGGCATGTGAAAGTGAGTGGGGAACGGTGAGGGCCATGTGTGTTCTCCATACCATTGTATAAACCGTGAACTGTTTGGGTACTGAACCGGGACTCGAGGTGAGCCCGAAGGGGTCAAACATGCCGACCCATGTAATGACCATTAACCAGGAAAGAAACATGGGCTGATCAAGATGTTGCGCGGTGGACATTCCTAGGGGTCTTGGTGACCAGTGTGATTCTGCAGACCGAAGAACGTGAAGCCCAAGGGCTTGCCCAGTGGGGCATGGTAAAGTGGGATAAACGGCAAATGGCCCGTGCTAGGGGTCGTGTTGGCTAAGCTGCGCATAAAGGGGATTTGGTATCAAAAAGAGACAGTAAGGGAGGTTGGGACTCGGAAATGGGTCCGACATAAGGTGCTCACAACCGGAGACTAAGTCCAGAACTATCGGGCCCTTACACTTGGTATCAGAGCAAACCTCAAGGTATCGCGAGCCTTCGAGGCGGATCCTGTATCGAGGTATTGCATCACGTGACGGGCAAAGTCAATCTTACGCACAAGGGAAGGAGGCAATACTATGGGTGATGAGGAGTGGGAAGCCAGAGATGGAAGCCACAGTGGATGTGATGAGGGCAGTTCCAAAGTGGGTGAATGTCCTCCTGAGCAAGGATATGGGGTACTTGGAATGGCTAGCCGTATGACACCGAGGTGAAACGGCCAGGTGGCGCTATGAGTTCATGGTGGTGTTTAAGTTGGTGATGGATCTATATGTGAAGAAGGAGTTGGAGGATGATATAGAGGAGTCCGGGAGTGAAACGGAGGATGAAACAGCGAGAGTCAGAGAGCGGCTCGGAAAGTGAAAGTGAAGATGAGGACTCGGAGGAGGAAGAAAGGCGCAGGTGGAGTCAGGTATGGTGGCAGAGACAAAAGGGATGACTAATGGAAGCAGGGAAGTAGAACCGTGTCGTGGGAGTGTGAGATGTGCGCCAAGTAGGATGATCAGCAAACAGGTGACTTGGGGTCCAACCGAGGCGATGGACGTCACAGAAGATGCGAGGCCCCAAGTGGGTAGCACGGAGTGTGCGAAGCCCCGAGTGAACGGCACGAGAGCCGTGAGATGCATGGAGGGTGCAAAGCCCCGAGTGAACGGCGCAGGAGTCGTGAGATGCATGGGAAACGGCGCGGAAGGCACGAGGTGTGGAAGCAATGACCCGAGAGGTGCATTGGTGAAAATAGGTGGTGCGAACCCCTGAGATGCTATAACCATAGTGAAGACCTGAGGCGCGAGAAGCACGATAACAGTGACCAGAGGCATGAAAGGCGTAGTGACGGAGACGAGAGGCACGAGAGGTGCGGGAGGCGTGAAAGAAACGAAGAGCAGTGCCATTGTCCCAAAGTCAAATTAAACAAACGCTCAAGTGTGAGGAGGGTGGGATGAGGAGCACGGAAGGTGCAAGCCCAAGACCAAGTGACGTGGTAGGCCCAAAGGAAAGTCAGAAAAATGCTGAAGGCGTGCAGGTGACCAATGAAAATGCGGTAGGCACAGGAATGAAACGAGTAAGTGCTCAAGGCACAAACGATGGAAAGGGAGTAGAGGTGATGAAAAACCGTGAACGGGGCAAGGTCAAGAGAGCAATCAGAAGCCCGTGGCAACGCAGAGGTGTGTGCAGAAGAGATACCGAGGTAGAAAGGAAAAACGCCGAGGTGGAGAAGCATGAGGTGAAGACAAGAGATGGAAAGGGGAAATGGTGGAGTACAAGTGCAGGTCTAGATAGATGCAGAGGCATGACACAAAGTGAGGCCTTAGGGCAGAGGAGAAAGCATGAGGAGGAAGAAGAAGAAAAGAAGGTGATGACGGTCAAACTCTCACAACCTATTTTCAAAAATTTCTCTCCTAGCCTATTGGGCACGCAACAATTTTTCCCCAAAAAGAAAAATCTATTACAAATTTCTCTCTCAACCTCAAAACCACTCAAACCTCCCTACCTATTGCGTATGCAACAACTTCAAAACAAAATTTAATCATAAATCTCTCCAAAAAACTCCTCAATAAAAGAAGAACAATCTATTACAAATTTCTCTCTCAACCTCAAAACCACTCAAACCTCCCTACCTATTGCGTACGCAACAACTTCAAAACAAAATTTAATCATTAATCTCTCCAAAAAACCCCTCAACAAAAAAAAACAATCTATTACAAATTTCTCTCTCAACCTCAAAACCACTCAAACCTCCCTACCTATTGCGTATGCAACAACTTTAAATCATAAATCTCTCCAAAAAACTCTTCTCACGACACTTTATTACAAATTTCTCTCTCAACCTCAAAACCACTCAAACCTCACTACCTATTGCGCATGCAACAACTTCAAAACAAAATTTAATCATAAATCTTTCCAAAAAACTCTTCTCATGACACTTTATTAATATAAGAAATCCATTTATAATATTTTTACTCCATAATATAATAAATTTTTATTAACTAATATTAAAATATAATTTTGTTAAATATATATATTATTAATCTATAAATTAATATAATTATTATATAAATAAATATATAAATACATTAATTTAAAAAATATAACTTGAAAGGGAGGTCTTCTAGCATATGTGCTTTATATAATACTTATTCTTAAAACAATGAAGAATTAGTGAATATATTGCTATTCTATACATTATTAACTTAAAAACTAATATAAATATCATTTAATTATTATATACATTTAAATAAATATATAAATTATTAATATTATACATTAATAACATTTAAAATTATGTAGATTATATACTAATAACCTTTCAATTTTAAAAAGTAGTCAATTAAAGAATTGAATTAATTTAAAAAATAAGAAAATATTAGATTTTACACACGTACTTTTAGCACATATGCTTTTCTTTCATGTGTATAATACTTGTTAGTTAGTCGAAGAATGAAAAATTAGATAATGCATTTGTAAGGTAGGTATCTAAAGCCATAGAATCTAGAAGAGGTTTAGCATACTTACTTACCTTTGTTACTATGTGTAATACTTTGCAAAAGCCTTAAACAAAGTTTAAGGCTTTGCACAAAACTACAGTATCATTGCATCCATATCATTTTTTTACTTTAGCAACCACCAGATATCCATGGTGTCCATGATATGGAATACATATTTCTTCTGAATATTTCTTATCACATACTTTTTCATTTCTTTTGATACACCATGCAGCATGAATGTAAGAAAATATGAATCGGTGTGCTTTTAGCCTAAGTACTTCTCCCTAATCAGTAGGATACTTTGACTAGGTAGACTTATAATTACTTAAAGTGAAGCCTTTGCAAAGGATTGTACCTTTTGATATACCATGCAGCATGAATGTAAGAAAATATGAATCGGTGTGCTTTTAGCCTATGTGCTTGTCCCTATTCAGTAGGATACTTTGACTAGGTAGACTTATACTTACTTAAAGTAAAGCCTTTGCAAAGGATCGTACCTATAAACAAAACACTTTGGAAAGCATATAACATATAGTCTATATATATCTAAACTAAATACTTTGGAATGCATATTTTATATAGTCCATATACCTTAAATCTTATACCCTAAATCTTAAATCCTAAATTCCCTAAATCTTAGGTTATACAATCTAAGCTCTTAAACTTATATAACAGTTATAATCCCTAAACCCTAAACCTTAAACCCTAACCCCTATAACTTAAATTCTAAAACCTAATTTTCAATCCTAAACCCTAAATTCTAGACTCTAAGCTCATGATCTTATATACTAAACCCCAAACCCTAAAACCTAAAACGTAAATCCTAAATCCTAAACCCTAAAACAATAATCATAAACCCTAAATGCTAAATCCTAAACCCTAAACCCTAGTGTCTAAACCCTAAACCCTAAACCCTAAAAACATAATCATAAATCCAAAACCCTAAACACTAAATCTTAAATCCTAAGCCCTAAATCCTTAACCCTAAATACTAAACCCTAAACCCTAACCCTAAAATACAATCAAAATTTAATGGATTTTTTCAATTTGTGTAATAGGTTTGATATATCCCGGGTGATCTGGTAAGACAATCATTTGGCTAATAACTTCGTATGGTGAAGTCCACCCCATGCACTAGCTTCCAACATCCATCATGTGATGTGAGTGAAATGGATTTCTGAACATCCTACCACCTAATGTGACTCAAATGGATTTCTAAATATCCATCATGATCCTTACTGGAAATGATATATTATATTGGTGTCACATAGAAAGAGATTGGTTGAACTGAACGCATTGAAAGCGATGAATTGAGGAAGTCATATAGGAAAGTGACTTATGCTATACTAAAGATAGCCATACATGGTGATCAACCATGATAAGAGAGTATTTTGAGTTGTAACTAAAATGTGCACATGGTAGAGCTGAAGATGACTAGCTAGAAAATGAAGTCCTACCACAAAAATTATACACATGTAATTAGTGAGTATGAGATCTCAAATAATAATATCCCAAAAATATAGACAAAGTGAAACCATGGTGTTACATTCCCTCCATCACTAAAACAGTTGTCCTCAATTGGCAACCTTTAGGCGAAGGTACTCAACTAAAGTGCTTCCATATACAACTGTATAAAATGAAGGTAATCAGCAAGAATCACTATAGGTGCATGTGAGGCTATATGGCTCAGAAGACTATTGTCAGAAACAGATTACTTTGATGACTAAAAGCCAACAACAATATACTATGATAACCAATCGGCTCGAGCATTGGCCAAAAATCCAGTATATCACTCCAAGACAAAGCACATTGATGTCAGAGAGCACTTCATCAGAGAAAGACTGTTACTTGGTGACATCACACTACAACATTATGATTAGTAAAGAGAATGATGCAGACATCTTTACCAAACCACTCGGTAAAGAGCTATTCAAGAAACACCGACTAGCTCTTGGTTTGACACAAAGGAAGGACATTCCCATTAAAGGGGTATGATGGAATGTAATGTTCATTCCTTCTTCGATTCCCGAGAATCATCATCTTACTTCATGATGTTGATCTTGAGGGAAGGTGTTGAGAGTTCACGCTCAACATCATGTGATCACTTGTACATAGCACCATCATGTGATCATATGTGCATAGCACTAACCCAATAGAGTGCTATAAAGGAAAGGGTTAGATCCTCTAACCCTAACCCTAACCCTAAATGGGTTTGTATATATTCTACATTTTCAACTAAATCTAGTGTACAGTTAGTCATTTGTGGTGTGCTCTCTAGCTGTGCCCTCTCTTCTCATCTCCACTCTTCTCCTCTCCCCTCTTTATATTTTGTCAGGGTACTACCCTAAAAGATCAATACAAATCAAAGCAGAGACCTCACGATAGGAGAAGATGGTATTGGGTAGTGGCAAACATCTAGCTTGGAGAGTGTTATCTACATCGACAATAATGTTTTCAACTTCTTAGGATTCTCTTGTACAAGATATTTCTGCAACTATTCAAGCTGATAATACTTCTATTATGTTACTAGACTGTCAACTTGAGCATGATAAGTCTATGCATGACTCACAGATGCCAAATGCTATTCATACTGAGGACCATATGGGCATGCCTACTTCAATTGAGGTTTGCATTGAGGAGGATAAGTCAGAGCCTCTTTCTCCTACAGATGAGTCGCAACAATATTTTTCTGCCATGGATTCTTTGAATTCAGGAATGGATGCATGCCATCAATAAGTTATCTCTTCTATGGATACTCAGGTGGCTCCATGTCATTAGTTGGGGAACTACTAATACTTCTTCTTTTGTACTTAAAGACATGCATCCCTTGCTACAAGCTGTCTTTGACCCTATTATACAAAAATTTCGCCTAGCTTTCTATGTCAAGAAAGCTCACAAGGGTCCGAAGAAAATCTTTTTTGATGATGGTTTGGTTATGCCCCTCCATTTGCTTTTAGATTAGAATCAGATTACTCTGGAGGATGTGGTCTTCATGTCCTCTCCTTCGGCATCCTACTTTTTGCACATCTTTTCCTTTGATACCTTGAGATGATTGTTTCTATCCTTTGGGCCAAGATGTTCTTTTTCTCCTTGTATTTTGTGTGGGTTTTTACCTCTTTTGAGGTTTCCCACTTAGTAATGAAAGCTTTACTATGAAAAAAAAGTGTGTTCAATCTTCATGAATACATCCGACATTGTCTCCCCCACCAAATTATCTACAGAATTTATAGCAACACCAAGAAGGCAATGTCACCAATTATTAGTTTCATAAAATTAGTTGTCTACAACTGTGAGTTTTTTTAATAAATATTCTCAATTTTCAAACAAAATTTGACATCAATGTAAGACCATAGATTGGAGCATGGATTGATCAGACCCAGTAGTTCCCCATTTTGTCTGCCAATGCTTTTCTCTTTTAAGAAGGATGGTTGGGTCTTGGAGAATGTGTGTTGATTATAGGGCATTGAATAAGATGACGATGAAGAATCATTTTCCCATACCAAGAATCAATGAAATCCTAGACAGTCTAAAAGGAGCTAAGTTTTTCAATCGGATTGACTTAAAAAGTGGATACCATCAGGTACGAATTGCTCCACAAGATGTTCATAAGATAGCTTTAGGATAGCCAAGGATTGTATGAGTATTTGGTAGTGCCCTTTGGATTGAGTAAGGCTCCATCCATCTTCAATAGGACGATGAGCCGGATATTTCAAAAATGTAGGTCTTTTGTTGGTACATTTTTCGATGATATTCTTGTATTCAATAAGGATGAGAAGGAACTTAGGGAGAACTTGAGGATTGTACTTGGGCTATTAAAAGAGCATTAGTTGTTTATAAATGCTAAAAGGAGTGAATTATTTTTTTCAAAGATATGATTTTTAGGGCATATTGTGACTAATGGTAAAATCAGGATGGATCTTAATAAGCTAAAAGTGAAAGGAGGCAAGGAAGCTGAATATATTGCTCAACACCACTGAAGTATATAATCTCTCGAAGGCAAACAGACTCTACCTTGCAAATGAGCCAAGGATGCTCTTATATAGAGAGAGGTGAGTGGCTTCTGAGTGGCTATCATGATAGCACAATCTGAGTGGAGGTTCAACTGTGATCCGCTTCCATGTGAGGAATCATTTGTACAATGACAAGACATAAAGGTGAAGGTCTTACTTGGGACCTCGGGCAGTGTCTAATCACCAGATTACATATTTATCTCTAAACAATCTTTGTACATTGGTCATGATGAAGGTCTTATCCAATGTGAACAGTGTCTAATCATCATGACTTGGATAGAGACTCACTCAGAATTCCCAGTGGAAAGAAGTAATCCACCATTCCGAGCTTGCCAATCAGGAGCTTGCCATTCCGAGCTTGCCAATCAGGAGCGCCTTCATGGGACAACATATCAGGGAGAACATTGGGTTGCCTTTTTTCCACTTGACAGAAAATTTGTACATGGTAAAGAATTCCTACCATCGTGCAAGATGGCCATGACCAATCTATTTATCAATGCAGCGCGTGCAAAAAGTTATGAAGTTCTAGTTATCTGTACAAACAATGAACTCTCGATTAAGAATGAAAAGCTCAAGCTTTTGAATAGTGCGCTTAACCTCAAGGATCTCCTTCTCAATTGAATGATAATTTAGTTCTGCTCCTTAAAATGTTTTGGAGTGATAGGCACAGAGGATCTCCTGGGTTGCAGTATGCTCGAGCAGAACGGCACCCTAGAAGTGATCTGAAGCATCTATTTCAATAACCAGGGTACCAAAAGCACAAGGGATGTTGAGAGCTGGCAAATGTTGTACCTTTTCTTTGATATGTTGAATTGCTTGAGTTTGGACCAAACCCCAAGGAGGACTGTCTTTTCATAGGCATAGTTGAAGATGAAACCGGTCTCTAGCAAGTAGTTCATAGAAAGGAGACATGCGGTTTAGGCACCCGAGAAATCCTTGCAATTGGGTGTGATCCTGAATCTCATCAGGAAAGGCTAAGAGGGCCTTAAGGACATGCTCCTGCATCTAGATGGCTCCCTTTTGTATGTGGATGCCAAGGAATTCAATTGTCTCTTGGCCGATGGTAATCTTTTTGGCTGAGAGGGCCAAGCCTTTGGCTTTAAGCAAGTCCTACACAATCATTAAATGTTTGAGGTGGGAATTTACATCTTTGCTAGACAAGAATGTCATCTATATATACAAGACAGAAAGAGTGATATGGACTGAAAATGGAGTCCATAAACTTCTGGAACTCTATCGGGGTAGTTTTAAGACCAAATGGAAAAACATTACATTGGTAGAAACCTTGTGGAACCATGAACCCTGTTTTATGTAGCAGTCTTCAGGTTAGAGGCCGACCTGCTAAAATCCTACCTTCAAGTCAAACTTGGAGAAGATGGCTGAACCAGATTTCTTTTACATCAAGTACTCTTTATTTGGAATAGGGTAAGAGACAGAGAGTAAACATTTTTTGAGCGGCCTGTAATTAATCATCAGCCATTTCTTACCCCTTTTTTGCTCGGAGTGCTTGTTGATGTAGAAGGCTACTACTGCCCATTCAGACTGGGAGTGAGAGATGAGGCCCATATCCAGGAGTTCCTGGATTTCCTGATTGCACAACCTTCTGTCATTCTGTGTGAAACCATACGCGCTCTCCTTGAAAGGTTTGGATCCTTCTCGTAGGGGGAGAGGGACATGATGTTGGAAGATACGCTTGAATACGATAGGAGACTCGCTGTTGCAATCACGAAGAAACTTTTCTTGCATATCTTGTAGGGAAGAGAGAAGATGTAGAGTATGCGTGGAGCCGTGTAGATTCTTCTACTCATTTTCTTGGAGAAGATTGTTGATATATTCTTCTAACTCTGCTCCCTGAAGAGGGCATTGTGCATCAAACTCTGTTCCCTGAAGAAGGCGATGTGCATCGTCAATTGCCTGGGGTCTGAATGTTGCTGGTGAAGGCATTGGGGAGGCCATAGGCATGGGGTTATACTCCAGAGGAGGCTTAACATAATCAAGGGAAAATGGAGAGGAGCACTGGTGGACTATTTTCAAATCTTCTTCAAGAGGCTTCAAAACCTTCTTAAGATGTTCCCTGGCAGGAAGATGAACAAGCATACCTTGGATGGTTAATACCATCTTACTTGTAGAGAAGCCAAAGGGAAGGTGATGGTTGAGGAAGTCATTGCCAATAACAAGGTCAACTCCTTGTGACTCGAGCTTATAGAAATCAATAGTGGTAGAGTGTCCAGCTAGAGAAATGGCAATATTTGATGCGAATCTTTTTCCAAGCGATCAATTTACCACCCATGGTGGATCCTCTCATTTGATCATGGGGCTCTGATTCTTGCTAGCATTTGGAGGGAAGAGCGTAGTATTTACAAATGTTAAATCTTGAACCAGTATCAACAAGAGCAATAAGCATATATGGAGAATACATGCAGGCTAAATCTGGACACTAATGAGCCAGGTCTTCATGGGGTTGCAAACTAGCTAAGCAAGCTACTAGAAGAAGTCGTGTAGGGAAAGCACGCTTGGGACTAGTGTCTGTTGCAAGAGAGTATAATTTGCATTGGGTGAGATGTTCACCCACTTTTCTATCTACGGAGTCAATAGAAGCCTGTGAAGCCCTATTCCAAATGTTTACTCTCTGTCTCTTACCGTATTCCAAATAAAGAGACTTGATGCAAAAGATATTTGGTTCAGCCATCTTCTCCAAGTTTGACTTGAAGCCAGGGTTTTGGCAAGTTAGGGCCTCCAGCTTCAAGACCACCATAAAATAGGGTTCATGGTTTCCCAAGGTTTCTACCAATGGAATGTTCTTCCATTTGGTCTTGAAACTGCCCCAGTATCTAGAGTTGTTGAAGTTTATGGACTCCATTTTCAGTCCATATCACTCTTTCTGTCTTGTATATATAGATGACATTCTTGTCTACAGCAAAGATGTAAAGTCTCACCTCAAACATTTAATGATTGTGTATGATTTGCTTAAAGCCAAAGGATTGGCCCTCTCAGCCAAAAAGATTACCATCGGCCAAGAGAAAATTGAATTCCTTGGCGTCCACATACGTAAGGGAGCCATCCAAATGCAGGACCATGTCTTTAAGGCCCTCTTAGCCTTTCTTGATGAGATTCGGGATCGTACCCAATTGCAATGATTCCTCAGGTGCCTAAACCACATTGCTCCTTTCTATGAATAGCTTGCTAGAGACCACTTTCATCTTCAACTATGCCTTCGAAAAGATAGTCCTCCCTGGGGTTTGGCCCAAACTCAAGCAGTTCAACATATCAAAGAAAATGTACAACATCTGCCAACTCTCAACATCCCTTCTACTTCTGGTACCCTGGTTATTGAAACAGATGCTTCAGACCACTTCTAGGGTGTCGTTCTGCTTGAGCATACTCCAACCTAGGAGATCCTCTATGCCTATCACTCAGGAACATTTCAAGGAGCAGAACTAAATTATCATTCAATTGAGAAGGAGATCCTTGCAATTAAGCACGCTATTTAGAAGCTTGAGCTTTTCATTTTTAATCGAGAGTTCATTGTTAGGATAGATAACTAGAACTTCAAAATGTTATGCACGTGCTGCATTGATAAACAGATTGGTCATGGCTGTCTTGCATGATGGTAGGAATTCTTTACCATGTACGACTTTTCTATCGAGTAAATAAAGGGCAGCACCAATGTTCTCCCTAATATGTTGTCCCGTGAAGGTGCTCCTTATTGTTGGCAAGCTCGATGGATTACTTCTTCCCACTGGGAATGGACCCCACATTGAGTGAGTCTCTATCCAAGTCATGATGATTAGACACTTTCCACTTTGGATAAGACCTTCATCATGACCAATATACAAAGATTCTTTAGAGATAAATATGTAATCTGGTGATTAGACACTACACAAGGTCCGAGGTAAGACCTTCACCTTTATGTCTTGTCATTGTACAAATGATTCCCTCACAAGGAAGTGGATCATAGCTCAACCTCCACTCAGATAGTGCGATCATGAAGAGCCACTCAGAAGCCACTCAGCTGTCTCTATATATGAGCATCGTTGGCTCCTTTGCAAGGTAGAGTCTGCCTTGCAGAGCTTGTATACTTCAGTTTTCTTGAGCAATATATTTAGCTTTCCCTCCTTCTTGTCTTCAATTTGACTTCCACTCCTTACCGCCGTGGTTCTTTGCATGCCTGTCTCATATCCGCCATTTGTCATAACTTACAAGTTGTTCTTCGCCATTGAACGTCCTCATATGTTTACCGCACCTCGTTTATATGTACAGATTAAGGGTTTATCTATGAAACCAAAGTCTGAACACTATGCAATCCTTGTCCGTTCTGTCAATTATTTAGTGTCTACTATTAATCTTGCTATTCCTAGACATGTAAATACAAAGGATGAGTGTATCCTTTATGGCAAGACCAATGCTGAAGTCACAAGGTTCAAGTTTCATGCTCTCCCTATGCTAGCTGAGTAGGAGATGGACTATCAGTCGGTCAATCATATGGCCGAGTCCCACTCAAATTATGAGAACATCATAGCATCTGAATGCATACATCCAAGGCTCATGGTTCGACCTGTCCAATGGCCTAGATCTTCTACCTCTAAAGATGCTAAAAACGATTGGTAATGCCTCTCTTGCTATTTGTGAGCAATTCGTAGGCCATTACAATTTCTACTCGCCTACTACATTTTCCAAGCCTCGACATTCTAAATGTGCCTATGGCTCCACGGCCTTCCCAAAGGTTCGCAAGTTCCACTGGAGATGGCGCTACTCTAGATGCCCACAACGGTTTCTTCGCTGTCATTCTGCAAGGTCAAGTCCATTGGATGTTTTATTTGCGGCAAGAAAGACCATTTCATCCGTGACTGCACCAAAAAGCCTCGGAATCCTCAGTAGAAACAATTAAAAGGTTTCTTTGCTTATATGGTCGACCATCTTGAGCGCTGCGAGGTTGTATCACAAGGCAGTTCGAATGAATCAATCCTAGAGTGTTCTAAATCTGACACTCAGCAGTGCCTCCATTGTCAGCTGCATGATTCCTATGATTACTCTCATGACTACTACTGCTCTATAAGGTCTGATGAAGATGACCCCAATGTTTGGAGCCTCATGAATTATCCTCTTCAATGCAGCCCCTTCCATGTTGACATCGAAATATCTTCTAGTAGCTCTGATGATACACCAGAGGAACCTCCTCTTCCAAAAGTACATGCCCCCTTTGTTGGGCGTAGTTCCGACCGAGGCAAAGCCCAAGGATGAGGATTCAATAGAATTGCACTAGAGACATACCAAAGACTTTAAGACTTCAGAAGAACTCTCAGATTCTTCTCTCGCCACTCCAGTCTATCGTCTTCTTCCAGCAGATCAATATTCTGGTCCATCCATTTTTAGGCCTCCTCATAGTGTACATGATTCTTCTCCCTATTTTTTTCCTTCTCCCTTTTGGAAGACACTTGTTACTACACTTTCTGTTCTAGCCCCTCCTTTCCAACCTTCTAGTAGATTGGCAATGCAACGCCCTATGTGCATGGACCAGTTTGAAAGTTTAGGCATCAGCATTGACATCCGTGTCCATCTTAAAATAATCACTGACAATTGTAAAAAGTTGCAGGCTTCTATTGACTCCATGGATAGGAAAGTGGGTTAACATCTCACCCAATGCAAGTTATACTCTCTTGCAACAGACACGGTCCCTCTACAAGCGTGCTTTCCTTACACGACTTCTTCCAGCAACTTGCTAAGCCAGTTTGCAACCCCATGAAGACCTGGCTCATTAGCATCCAGATTTAGCCTGCAGGTATTACTCCATATATGCTTATTGCTTCAGTTGATACTAGTTCAAGATTCAACATTTGTATATACCGTGCTCTGTTGAGATATTGAGCTCCACTCGTGATATGCCAGGGTGACCATTGTGCATTTATGTCACCGACTTGTTAGCTGTAGATACGGTTGGTACACCATGCACGAATAATAGCTGGACGACAGCTATCCTTATGTACTCTAGTTTGTGGCTCAGTTAGTATGCCACCTTAGTTAGCTGAGTTTGGTTTGAGACCCACATATAGGGTTCTCCTATTTCTTTGTACTAGAGTTCTTTTGGCTTACACAACTAAGAAGAGGAAAACAGTTTTCAGCCTCCACCTTTGTGTGTATTCCCCCATTGTGTATGTGAGAAAGCCACAAGTGAGACTCCTTCCCTCTCTCCCACTATCTTCACATGGTATCAGAGCCTGGTTTGTGGTAAGGAGCTCAAGAAAGCAAACCAAGTTTGCAGTGTCTTAGTAAGAGGACTAGTGTTGCTTTCCTTTTTCGAGTTTGGGAGCAAATCTCTGCAGGTAGCACAGTCGAAAGTGCAAGAGTGCACTGTCTAAGATTGAGATGCCCTTCGCAGTGTGGCCATTTTGAAGGCAGAAGTTCTTCGCAAGCACTCAAAAAAAGGCCATATTTTTTACTGTGCGGCCACTGCTCTGCAGGTCGGTGAAAAGTGCTGTAGAAATTGCATCGTATGCCTGTGTGCAGAGATACTGGGAGTTGTAGAATCATCCTTGTTGCCTATTGATGCAAAATCATCACTAGGAAGTGACTGTGTGGTCAAATACCACTTTTATCAGTTTTGCAGATCTGCCCGTGTGAGGCAAAAGCTGTGTTTTTTTGCAGTAATAGAATATTTTACACTGTTCTATAATGGCATCTGATTCTCTTTCATAGATTGTCACTGAAAAGCTTGACAAGAACAACTTCCAGGCATGGAAGTTTAGAATGATGAATTTCCTTATGGAAAAAGGCTATTGGGAGTTCATTATAGGAATGAAGAAGAACCAATTCTTTCTAATGTTCCCAATCAATGCATTTAAAGGATGGCATGAGAGAGCCAGAAAAGTTATGTACTGGCTTTCGATCAGTATTTCAGATTCTATGATTGTGCATATTCAGGATGCAAGTATGCCAAAGAAAGCATGGGATACTTTAGCAAAACTGTACAGCACAAATATGCAAGCCAGGAAAATGCAGCTCAAGTAGGAGTTGCACAATGTGTAGAGAGAAAATATGAGCATCAATGACTACCACATGAAGGTGAAGAAAATTGCAGATGCACTTGCTTCCATTGGGTCACCAGTGGAAGATGATGATCTAGTTTCTATGACCTTGAATGGTCTAGGAAAGGATTATGCACAGTTCCGGACATCCATTGCCGTCCGTGAAAAATTTCTTGATTTTGAGGAGTTGTTTGCTCTTCTAATTTCTGAAGAGCAAAGAAATGGTGGTGCATCTTCTTCAGGAGGAACTTCAAAAGAAACTATCTTCTACTCAAATGCTGGAAGAGGTAGAGGCAGAGGTAGAGGAGGCTGATCTGGAGGCCATGGTAGAAATCAAAATATGCAGCAAACTCAAGAGTCCTTTGGAGGAGGACGTGGTAACTCTAGAGGCAGGGGAAGCCAAAGAGGTCATGGTGGATGGCAGAGAGGTCAAAATGCAAACAGTAATGTTGAATGCTACTATTGTGGTAAAATGGATCATATGGCTAAAGACTGCTACAAAAAGCAGAATGACATCATGAATGGAAAATTGTAGCAAGGGATTATGCATCCTCTAGTAGACAGGGTGATGACAGAAATGAGCATCTGTTATGGTGCAGCACATGACCAATTTTGTGACAAGTGCAGAAGAAAGCAATGATGTGTTGTATGTTGACTCAGGTGCATCAAACCACATGACAGGTCATGCAGAATGGATGCAGGATGCAAGGAAAATGGAAAGACCAAGATTTGTGGAGACTGGTGATGATACTGCACATCCTATTATGCAGATTGGTAAAATTCCTTTGTCTATGTAGGATGGGAAAAAGAAATACCTATCTGATGTATTTCATGTCCCGAACATCACCAAGCACCTGGTTTTCTGTTGGTCAAATGGTTGAGCAGGGCTTGCAGGTCAGATTTAATCCTCATGGATGCTTTGTTGAGGATATGAAAAATAACATTCACTTGATAGCAAAAGGAAAGAAGAAGGGCAGGATGTTTATGTTGGATGCGGACATGCCTGAATTGAGTGCAGCAATGTTTGCACATGGGACCGGTGTAGTTGCAGATATTGATATCTGGCATAAACGCATTGGTCATGTTAATGTACAGTGACTTAAATCAATGCAAGCCCAAAATATTGTTGTAGGATTGCCTAAATTCAAGGTTGCAGAAATGCATAAGGTATGTGAAGCCTATCAATTTGGAAAACAGGCAAGGAAACCATTTCCTAGGCATGTTCAAGAGAGTAAGAAGCCATTGGAAATCCACTTTGATGTGTGGACTACTAAAGCTGCATCTATTGGAGGCTGTCATTATTTTGTCACTTTTATTGATGACTATAGCAGAAAAGTTTGGGTGCAATTTATGAAAAAGAAAAGTGAAGTGTTTGGGCATTTCAAAGCTTTTAAAGCTATGGTTGAAAAAGAAACAAGCCTGCAAATAAAATGCCTAAGGTCAGATGGAGGGGGAGAGTACCTCTCAAATGAGTTTGCAAGGTTCCTGCAGGAGCATGGCATAAAGCAGCAATATTCATGCAGTCATACCCCACAGCAAAATGGACTTGTAGAATGGAAAAACAGGCATATTGCAGAGGTATCTCGGGCCATGCTAAATAAAAAATACCTACTAGATTATTATTGAGCTGAAGCAGTTGCTACAATAGTTTACATAATGAACAGGACTCCCACTGCAGCAATACATGGCATGACGCCAGAGGAGATGTATACTGGTAGGAAACTAGATATTTCTCATTTGAAAATTTTTGGTTGCATTGCCTATGTTCATGTGCCAGATGAGTTGAGGTCCAAGTTGGATCCAAAAGCTGAGAAGTGCATCTTTATTGGTTATTCTCTATAGCAGAAAGGGTATAGATGCTATAACCCTTCTACTCGTAAGTTTACAATGAGTAGAGATGTTGTTTTTGATGAGATGAGCAGCTGGTATAAACCAGTAAATGTGATTGATGATATAGATGCACAAAATGGTAATGCTGCACAGAATTCACAGCAGCAATCACAATATTAGTGGACCTGTAGTGTCCTCTAGCAGTGGTTCACATACTTCACCATGGACATGCAGATTGAGATAGGGAGAATCTCCTCAAAGCAATGCAGATAATGGTATGCAGATATCACAAAAAGGAAAAGAGAAGGTAGATCAGCCCATGTTTGATGTGAATGCAGGTCACTCTTATGTGGATGGTGAAGCCAGTGGCTCAGAACAGAGCATTGATGATGAGTTGGGTATTCCTTCTGTTGTTACACCTGCAGTAAGGAAGACCAGGGATGTTTTGAGAGCACCTGGAAGTGAGCCTATTTTGCGCAGGTCTACCAAAGCTAGGTATCCTATGGATAGGTTGAAATATGATGGATTTACAGCCATTCACTATGCCTATATGGTCAAAGTGATACAGGAACCAAAACCCAGTTCTTTTGAGCAAGCCATGGGAAAAGAAAAATGGGAGAAAGCCATGGATGAAGAAATGGATGCCTTAGAAGAAAATGCTACATGGGAATTGGTGCCTTTGCCTAAAGACAAGAATGCAATTGGCTGTAAGTGGGTTTATAAGGTGAAGCACAGTGCAGATGGTTCTGTGAATAGATACAAGGCAAGATTAGTTGTCAAGGGGTACGCACAAACATATGGGATTGATTATGAAGTAACATTCAGTCCGGTTGCAAGGATGGCAACTGTAAGAGCAGTCATTGCTATGGCTGCATCAAAGGGATGGTCTTTACATGAGATGGATGTAAAGAATGCCTTCTTGCATGGTGATTTGCAAGAAGAGGTCTTTATGGAGCAGCCACCAGGTTATGTTCATGCTGTCTATCCTGAGTTTGTTTGCAGGTTGAAGAAAGCATTGTATGGCTTGAAGCAAGCACCTAGAGCATGGTTTGACAAGATAGGACAATATCTTGTCACTATTGGCTTTCTGATTTCCAAGGTAGATTTCTCACTTTATGTGAGAAAAACAGAGAAAGGTATTATGCTACTTGTCATCTATGTTGATGATTTGATCATCACAGGTGATAGTGATGAGGATATCCTTCATGTGAAAATGCTATTGAAGCACAAGTTTGAGATGAAGGATTTGGGAGAGCTATGTTATTTCTTGGGCATTGAGGTGATTAGATCACCAAGTGGGATATGGCTCTTGCACAGGCAGTATGGATTGGACATGCTGTCCAAATATGGGATGATAGGTTGTAAGCCTATTTCAGCTCCTTTGGAGCAGAATGTGAAGCTAAGCGCAGATGCAAGTGAGCTTCTGGAAGACCCTACTATGTACTAATGCATAGTAGGAAGTTTGATTTATATGACTATTACCAAGCCAGATTTGAGCTATGTTGTTTGATTGGTAAGTCAATTTATGCAGGCTCCAAGGAAACCGCATTTGGATGTGGCTAGACGCATACTCAGGTATGTGAAGTCCACATTGCAGTATGGACTATTTTATGAGGCTAGGGTTTAGATACAATTGCATGGATACACTGATGCTGATTGGGCTGGTAGTATTTCTGATAGACGATCTACCAGTGGATATGTGTTCTCTTTTGGGAGTGCTGCAGTCACTTGGAGTAGCAAGAAATAGCCTACAATTGCCTTGTCGAGCACAGAGGTTGAGTACAGGGGTGCAGCAATGGCTGCATGTGAGGTAGCTTGGTTGCATAAGCTACTTTATGATATGCATCAGTCTACAGATGGGCCAGTTGTCATTTACAAGCGAGATGGTATTAACCATTCAAGGTATGCTTGTTCATCTTCCTGCCAAGGAACATCTGAAGAAGGTTTTGAAGCCTCTTGAAGAAGATTTAGTAATAGTCCACCAGTGCTCCTCTCCATTTTCCCTTGATTATGTTAAGCCTCCTTTGGAGTATGATCCCACGCTTGTGGCCTCCCCAATGCCTTCACCAGCAACATTCAGCCCCTAGGCAATGGACGATGCACAACACCCTCTTTAGGGAACAGAGTTAGAAGTATATATCAATAGTCTTCTCCAAGTAGATGAGCATAAGAATTTGCATGCCTCCATGCATACTCTACATCTTTTGTCTTTCCTACAAGATATGTAGGAAAAGTTTCTTTGTGATTGCAGTAGCGAGTCTCCTCTCACGTTCAAGCATATCTTCCAACATCAGGTCTCTCTCCCCCTACGAGAAGGATCCAAACCTTTCAAGGAGAGTTCGTACAGTTTCACACAAGAGGACAAAAGGTTGTGCAATCAGGAAATCCAAGAACTCCTGAATATGGGCCTCATCTCTCACTCGTGGTCTGAATGGGTAGCAAAAACCTTCTATGCCAACAAGCACTTTGAGCAAAAAAGGGGTAAGAAACAGCCTAGTGATTAATTACAAGTCGCTCAACAAATGTTTACTCTTTGTCTCTTACCCCATTCCATATAAAGAGTACTTGATGCAAAAGATATGTGGTTCAACCATCTTCTCCAAGTTCAACTTGAAGGCAGGGTTTTGGTAGGTCGGCGGCCTCCAGCTTGAAGACCGCCATAATACAGGGTTCGTGGTTTCCTAAGATTTCTACCAATGTAATGTTCTTCCATTTGGTCTTAAAACTGCCCCGGTAGCGTTCTGAAAGTTTATGGACTCCATTTTCACTCCATATGACTCTATTTGTCTTGTATATATAGATGATATTCTTGTCTATAGCAAAGATGTAAATTCCCACCTCAAACATTTGATGATTGTGTATGACTTGCTTGAAGGCAAAGGCTTGGCCCTCTCAGCCAAAAAGATTACCATCGGCCAAGAGACAACTGAATTCCTTGGCGTCCACATACGTAAGGGAGCCATCCAAATGAAAGAGCATGTCCTTAAGGCCCTCTTAGCCTTTCCTAATGAGATTCGCGATCGCACCCAATTGCAACAATTCCTCGGGTGCCTAAACCACATTGCTCCTTTCTATGAAGAGCTTGTGAGAGACCGGTTTCATCTTCAACTATGCCTCCACAAAGATGGTCCTCCCTGGGGTTCGGCCCAAACTCAAGCAGTTCAACATATCAAAGAAAAGGTACAACATCTGCCAGCTCTCAATATTCCTTCTGCTTCTGGTACCCTGGTTATTGAAACAGATGCTCCAGATCATTTTTGGGGTGCCGTTCTGCTCGGGCGTACTCCAACCTAGGAGATCCTCTGTGCCTATCACTCCGGAACATTTCAAGGTGGAGAACTAAATTATCATTCAATTGAGAAGGAGATCCTTGAGGTTAAGCGCACTATTCAAAAGCTTGAACTTTTCATTCTTAATCGAGAGTTCATTGTTCAGAAAAATAACGAAAACTTCAAAACTTTCTCCACACACCGCATTGATAAACAGATTGGACGTGGCTGTCTTGCACGATGGTAGGAATTCTTTACCATCTATAACTTTTTGGTCGAGTGGAAAAAAGGCAGCACCAATGTTCTCCCTGATATGTTATCCCATGAAGGTGCTCCTTATTGGCAAGCTTGAAATGGTGGATTACTTCTTCTCACTGGGAAACCTGGCACTGAGTGAGTCTCTATCTAGGTCATGATGATTAGACACTATCCACATTGGATAAGACCTTCATCATGACCAATGTACAAAGATTCTTTAGAGATAAGTATGTAATTGCTTGCAAAAGATTTGCATCAAATATTGCCATTTCTCTAGCTGGGCACTCTACCACTATTGATGTCTATCAACTCGAGTCACAAGGAGTTGACCTTGTTATTGGCAACGACTTCCTCAACCATCACCTTCCCTTTGGCTTCTCTACAAGCGAGATGGTATTAACCATCCAAGGTACGCTTGTTCATCTTCCTGCCAGGGAACATTTGAAGAAGGTTTTGAAGCCTCTTGTAGAAGATTTGGAAATAGTCCACCAGTGCTCCTCTTCATTTTCCCTTGATTATGTTAAGCCTCCTTTGGAGTATGAGCCATGCCTGTGGCCTCCCCAATGCCCCCTTCAGGGAATAGAGTTTGATATGCAGGAAAAGTTTCTTCATGATTTCAGCAGCAAGTCTCCTCTTGCATTCAAGCATATCTTCCAACATCAGGTCTCTCTCCCCCTATGAGAAGGATCCAAACCTTTCAAGGAGAATTCGTATGGTTTCACACAAGATGACAGAAGGTTGTGCAATCAGGAAATCCAAAAACTCCTAGATATGGGCCTCATCTCTCACTCGTGGTCTGAATGAGCAATAGCAGCCTTCTACATCAATAAGCACTCCGAGAAAAAAAGGGGTAAGAAACGGCTGGTGATTAATTACAAGCCTCTCAACAAATGTTTACTCTTTGTCTCTTGCCCTATTTCAAATAAAGAGTACTTGATGAGAAAGATATCTGGTTCAGCCATCTTCTCCAAGTTCGACTTGAAGGCAGGGTTTTGGCAGGTTAGCCTCTAGCCTGAGGACTGCCATAAAACAGAGTTCATGGTTCCCCAAGGTTTCTACTAATGGAATGCTCTTCCATTCGGTCTTAAAACTGCCCCGATAGAGTTCCAGAAGTTTATGGACTCCATTTTGGGATCTTGTGAGGGGCCTTTGTGCATCATCAAGTGTGGGACTGAAAGGATCAGAAGGAGAAGGAGAAGGTGCAGGAGTATCAAATATTCAGGGGGAGGATCAATATATTCAAGGGAAAAAGGGGATGAACATTGGTGAACAATTTGTAAGTCTTCCAAAAGTGGCTTAAGTACCTTCTTGAGTTTTTCTCAAGCCAGAAGACAAACAAGAGTTCCTTTGATGGCGAGGACCATCTCTATAATAGAGAATTCAAAAGGAAGATGGCAGTTAAGAAAATCATTACCTATAACCATATCAACTCCTTGAGATTCTAGTTGGTAGAAGTTGATGGTGGTGAGTTGACCGCCAAGGGATATTCAGAAGCAAAGCGTTTACAAGCTATTACGCCATCGCCCATAGTAGAGCCATGCATTTGGTCATGTGATGGCAATTTAGCCCAACATGATTGTGGGAGTGCTCTATATTTACAAATATTGAAACCAAAGCCAGTATCTATAAGAGCAACTAGCGAATAAGGAGAAACATTAGGAAAATCTAACTATACATTGATCAATCATGCCTTCATAGGATTGCAAACTGAGGAAGCAAGTTGGGTAAAGAAGTCATTAAGAGAGAAAGCATTGGCAAAAGGGATAGAATGAGTAGATGGGCTTGCTTCTGTGGAAAAGGAGTAGAGCTTACACTGGGTGAGATGTTCTGCCACTTTCTGATCAAGAGAGTCAACTGATGACTGAAGCTTTGTGCAATTCTCCTTGATTATTGTAAGATGAATTCTTAGTCCACTAATATTTTGTGATTGATGATGTAGATGCACAAAATGGTAATGCTGCATAGAATTCATAGCAATAATCACAAAATATTAGTGGACTTGTAGTGTCCTCTAGCAGTGGTTCACATACTTTGCCATGGATAGGCAGATTGAGATCAGGAGGATCTCCTCAAAGCAATGCAGATAGTGGTACGCAAGTATCACAGAAGGGAAAAGAGAAAATAAATCATCCCATTGTTGATGTGAATGCAGGTCACTCTTATGTGGATGGTGAATCCAGTGGCTCAGAACAGAGCCTTGATGAGGAGTTGGGTATTCCTTCTATTGTTACACCTAGAGTAAGGAAGACAAGGGATGTTTTGAGAGCACCTGGTAGTGAGCCTATTTTGCATAGGTCTACCAGAGTTAAATATTGTGTGGATAGGCTGAAATATGATGGATTTACAGCCATTCACTATGCCTATATGATCAAAGTGATACAAGAACTAGAACCCACTTCTTTTGAGCAAGCCATGGGAAAAGAAAAATAGGAGAAAGCGATGGATGAAGAAATGGATGCCTTGGAAGCAAATGCTACATAAGAATTGGTGCCTTTGCTTAAAGACAAGAATGCAATTGGCTACAAGTGGGTTTATAAGCTAAAGCACAATGCAGATGGTGTGTGAACAGATACTTTCCAAGATTAGTTCTCAAGGCGAATGCACAGACATATGAAGAAACATCCAGTCTGGTTGCAAGGATGGCAATCGTAAGAGCAGTCATTGCTATGGCTGCATCAAAGGGATGGTCTTTACATCAAATGGATGTAAAGAATGCTTTCTTGCATTGTGATTTGCAAGAAGAGGTCTATATGGAGCAGCCACCAGGTTATGTTCATGATGTTCATCCTAAGTTTGTTTGCAGGTTGAAGAAAGCCTTGTATGGCTTGAAGCAAGCACCCAAAGCATGGTTTGACAAGATAGGACATTATCTTCTCACTATTGGCTTTTAGATTTCCAAGGCAGATTTCTCACTTTATGTGAGAAAAACAGAGAAAGGCATTATGCTGCTTGTTATTTATGTTGATGATTTGATCATCACAGGTGATAGTGATGAAGATATCCTTCATGTGAAAATGCTATTGAAGCAGAAGTTTGAGATGAAGGATTGGGAGAGCTACGTTACTTCTTAGGCATTGAGGTGATTAGATCCACAAGTGGGATATGGCTCTTGTAGAGGCAGTATGGATTGGACATGCTATCCAAATATTGGATGACAGGCTGTAAGCCTATTTCAGTTCCTTTGGAGCAGAATGTGAAGTTGAGCGCAGATGCAGGTGAGCTTGTGGACCAGTCAAATTCCAAAAATTTATGGATTCAGTTTTTAGTCCCTACCACTCTTTCTGCCTTGTATATATTGATGATATACTTGTGTATAGTAAGGATCTCTCTTCTCATCTCAAACACTTACAAATTGTATATGATCTCCTCAAAAGCAAGGGTCTGGCACTCTCGGCCAAGAAGATTATGATAGGACAAGAGACTATAGAGTTTCTTAGTGTACATACTCATAAGGGTGCTATCCAAATGCAAGATCATGTTCTTAAGGCCCTCCTTGCCTTTTCGAATGAGATACGTGACCGGACTCCAACTCCAATGATTGGATGCCTAAATCATATTTCACCTTTCTATGAGCAGTTGGCCAAGGATCGATTCCATCTGCAACTCTGTTTACACAAAGATGGACTCCCCTGGGGAGGCTCAAAAACCGAAGATGTCTGGCACATCAAGGAGAACATCCAAAAGCTGCCCTCGCTCAGCCAGAGTGAGAAGTAGATGGAAGGGGTACTGAAGGTCACAGAGATGGACAGCCAGCCAGATATGAGCTAGATTGGTAGAAGTGATGGCCAACAAGAGGGCTCAAGAGCCACAAGGAAAAAAGGGAGACCCGTGCTAAGAAGGGGAGACAAAAGTCCCGGAGGAAGCAGAATCTAGTTTCAAGAAGAAGAAGACCAGACAAAATATCCAGATGGAGAATTATGCCTTAGGGCGAGATCAAGCCCACTTATGATCTTTTGGAGGACTTGAAGTAGAAGAGGGTGGACATCACGTATGGTCAGTTGCTGTAGCTCATAGCCAAGTTCTTGTTACAAGAGAAAGGGCTTCGTTTGACAATCTAGGCACCAAACTAGAGTCTTCATCATCTTATCACCCAAAGACTGATGGTCAAAGTGAGGCAATAAATAAAGTCATCCTAGAACTACTAAATTGCTATGTACATGATCATCCTCATCTATGGGAGAAGTATCTTCCGATGGTGGAGTTTGCCTACAACACCACCGTTCATTCATCTACAGGTAAACCTCCAGCTAAATTGATTTATGGTTATGGGATAAACCCTTACGATTACCAGTGATGCACACAAAAGATGAAGTGTTTGTAGTTGATTAGTTCATTGAGGATCAGAAGTTAGCAATATGACTATGTGTGCAAACATATTCTTCAAGCCCAGGAATGCCAGAGGAACTCAGCAAATTGGCGAATGGAGGGCCATTAAATTCAAGGAGATTGGATTCTTTTTAGATTTAACAAACCTAGGCTTAAATCAAAAGTGGGTAACCGAATAGTTTATGTTAAGCTAGCTTTGCGGTATTATGGTCCTTTTCATATTTCAAAAAAAATCAATGATGTTTCCTTCAGATTACATGTTCCATCTCATTGGTGGATCCTTATTGAAGCATTATGAAGGACCAACCCCATCCATGGTTACAAATGAACCTCAATCTAAAGTTGAGAAAGAAGATGAGATTATTGTTCCAGAACAAATTCTATTTCATGACAATAAGCGTTCACGCAGAGGATGTCTAGACCATCACTATCTTCTCACGTTTGTAGATTACTACTACTAATGCAAAGTGGGGTGCCCTATAATCTGCTTCAGTCTCAAAAACAAAGAAATAGTTGGTTGTTTGTTTGACAACCATGATATAGCACCGTGACCAAGGAAAAATGCATATCCTTGTGTCGATCTCCTAGTCTCATGATCTCTGGCATAGTTATTGTCATAGTATCCATGCAATCATGGATGACTTCCCCTATATTCTATCCCAAATTGTCTTGTACCTCTAATGTATCTCAAGACTCTTTTGGTTGCATTCCAGTGAGATTGTTTTGGATTTGCCATAAACTGTGTTAGTGAGCTTACTTCATAACAAATATCTAGCCGTGTGATAGTCAGATATATAAGAGATAATATGAGCTGCTTGTAGTACCTGTCATTGATTGTAGGCTTTTCTAAATCTTTAGTAATTTTCAAACTCTGTTCCATGGGAGTGGCTGCAATCTTGCAATCTGCCATATGAAACTTCTTTAGGATATTGTCAACATACTTGAGCCGACTCATGAATGTGCTATCTGAATCTCTCCAAAACTCAATTCCAAGACAATAGTGCATAGGTCCAAGATCTTTCATGTCGAACTTTGCAGCAGATAAGTCTTGTTTTAGTTTTTTGATGAAGCTATCCTTGCTTCCTGTCACAATCATATCATCTACATACAAAAGTGCAATAGTAATGTCTTCCCCTTGAACTTTGTAGTAGAGAGTATGATCTACATTGGATTTCATGTATCCCAGATCAAATAAATACTTGTCAATTCTACTGTACCAATTCTGGGTAGTTGCTGTGAAGAGAGTGGGAGAGAAGTAAGGAGTCTCACTTGCAGCTTTCTCACATACACAATGGGGGAATACACACAAAGGTGGAGGCTGAAAACAGTTTTCCTCTTCTTAGTTGTGAAAGCCAAAAGAATTCTCTCTTCGTACAAAAGGAATAGGTGAACCCTATATGTGGGTCTCAAACCAAACTCAGCTAACCTAGGTGGCATACTAACTGAGCCACTAACTAGAGTACATAAAGATAGTTGTCATCTAGCTATTATTCATGGGCGGTGTACCAACCACATCTGCAGCTAACAAGTCGGTGACATAAATGCACAACGGTCACCCTGGCATATCATGAGTGGAGCTCGATATCTCAACACTCCCCCTCGAGCTCTCAATCCAAAAATGTTCTCTTCTCTTCAACAAATGCAGGAACGGTTTGTAGCAGTGAATCTCTGCTTGCATTCAAGCATGTATTCTAGCATCAGGTCTCCTTGCCTCTCCATGATGGGTCGAGGCCTTTTAAAGAAAGCCCATATGGTTTTACTCAACAAGACTGAGTCCTCTCCAATTAGGAAATTTCTCAGCTTCTTACGATCGGTCTTATTTATGAGCCTCGTTCTGAATGGGCTGCAGCTGCCTTTTATGTGAACAAACACTCTAAACAGAAGAGAGGAAAAAGTGGCTTGTAATCAACTACAAGCCCCTTAACAAGTGTTTGCTCTCACTCTCTTACCCCATTCCAAATTAAGAATATCTGATGTAGAAGATTACAGGCTCAATGATCTTCTCCAAGCTTTCAAAGTAGTCAAAAGAGGAAGGACACTGCAAAGTATTAGGGGCAACTGGTTGGGAAGGTGGAGCAGGAGTAGAAAGAGTATGGACAGGAGTGCGCCATAATGGCACAAACGGAGGAAAGGGAGCGGAAGCGATGCAAAACGGCGAACAGGTGCAAGATGGAAGCTTGGAAGGCAAAGTGGGATGGCAAGTGGAAGCTTGGGATGAAGAAGAGGAACGACACTGGGGCAAGGTCAAGCGAGCGATCAGAAGCCCGTGGCAACGCAAAGGCATGTGCAGAAAGGATGCTGAGACAGAAAGGGAAAACGATGATGCGATGGAGCATCAGGTGAAGGCAAGAGACATAAAGGGAAAATGGAGGTGGACAGGTGCAGGTCCAGGTAGACGTAGAGGCATGACCCGAAGGGAAGCCTTAGGGCAGAGGATGAAGCGTGAAGAAGAAGAAGAAAGGGAGAAGGTGATGACGGCCAAGGGGATGGAAGGACGTGTGATGAGGCCAAGGCGTGAAGCGCAAACGGCGAAGGATGAAGCAAAAACGATGGAAGGCAAAAAGGAAACGGCGGATGGAAAAGGAGCCAAGGCAAGGCAAGGAAGAACGGCGGGAAGAATGAGTGGAATGATGAAAAGGCCAAGGCATGAAGAGGAAACGATGGAAGGAAAAGAGGAAACGGTGAAAGATGAAGCGGAAACGGCGGTTGGGAAAGAAGAAAAGGAAAGGCAAGGTAGAACGGTGGGAAGGATCAAGGAATGGATGAGAAGGCCACGGTTTCAAGGAGAAACGGCAGATGAAGAAGTGGCCAAGATGAGACAAAGAGGTGGAAGGTGGATGCATAGGTGCAGGGTGACATGTAGGCCAAGGGAGCAGGATGAGGTCAAGAAGGACCAAAATGAAGAAACGAAGAGAAGAACGGGTCTAGGTTGTGGAGCGTGAAGAAGATGCAGGGCGGAAGGTCCAAGGTGCAGGAACGTGCGGTGTTCAAGAGAAGAATGTGATGAGAAGAAACCGCGACGAGGTGGAAGGACTTGTGCAGAACGAGTGAGGATGAGAAGAAGAGGGTCTGAAAGAGAAGTGGTGCGAAGGGTGAAGAAAATAGTGAAGCGCACAAGTCCAGTTCTCCCAAAACATAAAATCATCTCTTGGGTGATGCACCAATATTTGAAATCAACATGGCAAGACGCATGGAAAGAATGGAAGCAGTGCATTAACGCAATGATCCGACTGGAAGAGTCAAAAACGAGTCTAAGTATTGGCTCGGATTCTTTTCCTCCTTGTTACTTGGGCTTATTGCCTAAGCCAATGTTGATGACAAGTGCCGAAAGAAAGATCAAGCCGTTGGGGCATATTTTACTTTGGGTAGGTTGGAAATTCTGGCCGGGTGAGCAAATTGGTTCACTTGGACAGGTGGCAAGCGGCAAGCTGATGCTGTATGCGGGGTGGAAAGATTGGCCCGGCATAGTGTCGTCCCTCGATATCATGTTGGAAGCAGTGTGGAAATTTTGGCCAGGTGATGCTTGGCTTGTTCATCTCGCACGTGGGCTTCCAAGGCAGATCCGGCCAAGGGGGCCTCTTTCGAATCTAATGTTGCTTGCGGGTTGGAAACATTGGCCCGGTCCAATGTCACGTCCCGATGTTACCTTTTTGGCAGGTTGGAAATTTTGGCCGGGGAATCTATCCAAATGGCTAATTTTTCTTTTTTGGAAACTATATGCATATGCGGTGACCCCTCTAAAACGTCAAAGCTTGAGGCACCGTTTGCTTTGTAAAATATGTTGTAAAATTACTTCATTCTTAACATTCTTCACCCCCCATTATGAGGAGAAGGCAAATTTTGATGCCCATGTAAAAAGTCATACTAGCGCGTGTGGCGTCACTCATTCGAGACGTTCTCGGATTGAGGTTAGGCTTTTGTGTGTGTGTGTGGCCACTCACTTAAGTCACCTTGGTGAGGCTAGGCTTTTGTGTATAGCCGGCAATGCTCTCCCTTTAATTGATGAGGAGAAGGCAAATTTTGATGCCCAACTAAGAGGTCATACTAGTGCATGTGTGGCCACTCATTCGAGACGTTCTCGGATGGAGGTTAGGCTTTTGTGTGTGTGTGTGGCCACTCACTTAAGTCACCTTGGTGAGGTTAGGCTTTTGTGTATAGCCGGCAACGCTCCCCCTTTAATTGATGAGGACATCAATTCTTTTGAACCGGGGAGAGTATAAGAAAGTCAACGTTAGGGTTGACCTGTCGTGAGTGTTTGGAACGTTTTTTGGGCGAAGGAGGCGCCGCAGTGCCTAGCGGCCAGCCACTACTGTTACGGACCAGGTCTTCGGGACTTAGATTTTTCTTCTATGCAGCGGATATTTCTTGACCCGGCCCGCTAACCTCAAGCGCACCTAGGACTCACCAGCCCCAGATACACCCAGAGCTATCGTTTGCATTCTGCGACACCTTTGTGTTTTCCAGCCAAAACGGGCCCTGGCACGTCCTGCACCTAGATGGCCGTTTCCAATCCCAACCACGACGCGTCCTCCCCTAGACCGCCGTTCACGGATCCTCTGATCCCCATGCCCCTTTCATGGGCGACTGATCCCCAAACGGTTCCGGCTCCCCGCTTGTATCTCGGTCTATCGGTGAAGACACACAGACTCACGGGTCTACACAACACTTGCCTGATTCACAATTCACACAGAAAACCCACCGCATGACATTCCACCTTTAGCCCAGCTTGCTTAGAGAGCTACACAACGGTTCACGAATATTTACAATGGTATGAAAGGAATGGGCCGCTCACCGTTCCCCGCTCACGTTCACGTGCACTCATGCCCTTCCCACGTTTTGCTTTCCAGTGTGTGCCCACACAAGTGCACCATAAGATCACAACACGTAAAACGGCCCGAGACGTTACTTGCAAGAAAGTACAAGAAAGAGTGCCAAACGATGGCTTGATAACGCTAGACTGCAAGAAAGAGTATTTACAAGCAACTGAGCGCACAACCGCATCACTATGTTTTCCTGCAGGATGCAACCTCACATGCAGGGAGACAACCTTCCATATACTCTCCATGGCTCCAAAAGAGCTTGAGCTCCGTCTCAAGCGTGGAGGCTTCAAAACCAAAAGCCTAACCCCAAACAAGATTGACTCGAGAGGGTGGCCACACGACGCACACAAGAGCCTAACCTCGATTCCGAAATGCCCCGCCACACACGCGCTAGCTACCTCAACATCAAACTTTGCCTTCTCCTCATAATGGCGGGCACAATTTGACATGAAACAATATTGTTACACAATATGGGTGAATACTTACAACGGGGATATTTTTTGTACAAACGCCTTAAGCACACATAAAACGTTTGAAGATCATACATGTGAGCGCCTTAGCAATGGAGCTTTAATTGGAAGTACAAGTCCATGCCTGCATAGATGATCGTGAGTGCATTCGGCTGGGGAGTTTGGAATTAATACACAACCAAGATAGTTTATCCTGGCCAAAACTTCCACCCCGCATGGAGCGTATGGTCTGGACGTACTGCGGCGCCGGGCCAAAATTTCCAACCCGCCCATAGCATCACCTTGTAAGAGAGCCCCAACGGTGAGATGTATGGCATTGAAGCACCAATGAGAAGGTATGTCGCACCAGGCCAGTCTTTCCAACCTGCCTGCATCATCACGTTGGCAGAACACGCCAACGGCGAGATATGTGCCATTGATGTGCCGATGACGAGGTATGCTACGTCTAGCCAGTCTTTCCGACTTGACTGTAGCATCACGTTGACGAAACGCCCCAACGGTGGAATATATGCCATTGAAGCACCGATGACGAGGTATGCCGCGCCAGGCCAATCTTTCCAACCCGCATGCAGCATAATGTTTGGCGGCTGAGTCCGTCGGATCTGTTCTACTGAGGTGCTTGTTTTGGACGCTGCCTCATGTCCCTGCGTGAGACTAGAGAGCAACATCCCCCTTAGTAGCCTAGTTTGCTTAATGGAGTAGTTTGGAGTGTGCACTTCTATCCTCTCACCTGGACCAACCGCTCGGTACACAATCATGTTATCACTTCTATCCCCAGGTGAGGCATCCAATCGCATCGGTGGCCAGACTTTCCATCCAACCCTCATCAAAACATCACTATGCCCTTGAGGCAAGATCAACACTATGAAGCTCCGTTTTCCCTTTACTGTCTCAAAACCCGACTTTACATCTTTATGTTCCTGGACCACTATTCTACATGCAACTCTTGACTTCCTACACCAACTCGCGGTCTTGCCGTTTCTGGGTCTGCTCCCCTGTTGCCTTTCTATGCTCATCCTCCCATTGCATGTCATCATTTTTCTCACCCTTCGCAGCATCCCAATCCACGTTCCGGTTCTTTGTTCCTCTTTCCCTTGGCCTGTCTCCTCTTCGCGGTTCATATCATGAGCCTCATGGCGGCTCCTCCTTTGCCTCCCTGTCCACCGTCCACGTAACTTGTTCCCCCTCATCAATTTTTCCTCTTGGACCTCTACGCCCAGATCTTGATTGGCCTCCCGTCCCCTTTGTCGTGACCAAAACGGCCACCTCCTCATCATGGTACCAACTTTGCCCGTTCTTTGCGTAGGTATGTTCACATTCACCTCGGGCTGTTGCATTGCACTTCGAGGCCCACTATGTCGTGACCTCATCCTCCCCATGGTCTTTCCTTCACGTTTCCAACATGGTTCCTCCCGATCCAGGGTCTCTTCCAATTGTCCATCATCCTCTGGGCTCACGGCGCCCACTTGTTCATCTTCTTTTTGTTCCCTTGGGCTGACGGTGCCCACCTGTTCATCCCTTTGCTTCTGTTCCTTGCGGCCTTGTGCGCCGCTCCGCACTAGCATACTATGGCCTTTCTCGCCATTCTTCCCTAGCACATTTCGGCTCATCTCACCCGATCCCACTTGCTCTCACTGTGGCTCATGTCGCCTCTTTGCATCTGTTCATCATGGCCTGGCTTGCCGTTTTCACCCCGACTTCGATTACCCTTTCCATCACCGACTCTGCTTGAACACGGTCTCTACATCATGGCTCTTTCTGAGCCCACGATTCCACTTGAACCCACACTCGGTGTTTCTGCCACGGCTCGTCTTGAGCCCACATTTCCATTCTGCGTCACTGTTCCTCTTGACCCTTCATTAGGTTTGCCCTGCCTTGGATCCACGGTTCCTCCTTGACCGTTCTTTTTCTTCTTCGCGGCTCCTCCTTGGCCGTTCACCTTTGTCTCTTGCACGGCTCCTCCTTGGCCGTTCTCCTTTGACTTCCCCACTGCTTGTGGTTCAATCCTTGACTGCCACCATCTCTGGCTCCACCGTCGCCGTTCTTCCTCTTCTAGATCCGCATTCTCCAGCTCCATCGCTGTTTCTGCTTCTGACTCTTCCCCTGAGTCCGTTTCTGAGTCACTTTTCGGTTCCACGGTCGGTCTAAATTCACCCTTGAGGTAAATATCATAGACAAGTCTGAAAACCACAAAGAACTCATGGCGCCACTTCTCAGAGTCACCCTCCATATCGAAACGGTGGACTAGCCCTTGAAGGTAGCTCATGTCCTTCTTAATCAAGACCGTCACCATTCTGGCACCTTCCTCATAATCTCGACCGCCGTTCACACTACGCTCTCGTCTGCATTTTCCAATGGTAAACTCTGACCTGCTTTCATCATCATCCCCTTATCCATGGCAACTTGACTTCAGACCTTCCCACAATGTTGCGCACCACTATGGTCCGTTCTGTCACCAAGCGTCTCCCACCTCTGCGTTTCCCGTCTTCCGCGTCTTCCGTCCTCTAAGCTCTGATACCAAGTGTTACGGACCAGGTCTTCGGGACTTAGATTTTTCTTCTATGCAGCGGATATTTCTTGACCCGGCCTCCTAACCTCAGGTGCACCTAGGACTCACCAACCCCAGATACACCCGGAGCTATCCGCAGCTCGTTTGCGTTCCGCGACACCTTTGCATTTTCCAGCCAAAACGGGCCCTAGCACGTCCTGCACCTAGACGGCCATTTCCAATCCCAACCACGACGCGTCCTCCCCTAGACCGCCGTTCACGGATCCTCTGATTCCCATGCCCCTTTCATGGGCCACTGCTCCCCAAATGATTCCGGCTCCCCGCTTGTATCCCGGTCTATCGGTGAAGACACACAGACTCACGGGTCTGTGCAACACCTGACCTTCCTTGGCTAGCCTCCCCGATTCACAATTCACACAAAACACCCACCGCACGACGTTCCATCTTTAGCCCAACTTGCTTAGAGAGTTACACAACGGTTCACGAGTATTTACAATGGTATGAAAGGAATGGGCCGCTCACCGTTCCCCGCTCACGTTCACGTGCACTCATGCCCTTCCCACATTTTGCTTTCTGGTGTGTGCCCACACAAGTGCACCACAAGATCACAACACGTAAAACGGCCCGAGACGTTACTTGCAAGAAAGTACTAGAAAGAGTGCCAAACGATGGCTTGATAACGCTAGACTGCAAGAAAGAGTATTTACAAGCAACTGAGCGCACAACCGCATCATTACGTTTTCCTGCTGGATGCAACCTCACATGCAGGGAGACAACCTTCCATATAACTACTATATCGAGGATAGTGCTCTCTCATGCTATGTTGATTTGGATAAGGAAAACGTCAGCGACGGTTTATGCTCCCTCTTGCTTTTAAATATATTCTGTTGCAATCAAGCGCGTTTTAGCGACCGTTTGGCACTCCATCTAGTACCGCTCTGCCAGTAACATCATCATGCCATCTTGTGAGTTGTGTCCTCATGGTGCACGTTGAAGCACACGCACAAGAAAGCAAAACGTGGGATGGGTTGAGGGCACGTGAAAGCGAGTGGGGAACGGTGAGGGCCATTTGCATTCTCCATACCATTGTATAAACCGTGAACTGTTGGGTACCGAACCGGGACATTGGGATAGCCCGAAGGGGTCTAACATGCCGACCCATGTAACGGCCATTAACTAAGAAAGAAAGTGGGCTGAATAGGGCGTTGCGCGGTGGACGTTCCTGTGGGTCTTGGAGACCCGTGTGATTCCACAGACCAAGGTGTGTGAAGCCTAAGGGCTTGCCGAGTGGGGCGTGGTGCTAAGTGGGGAAAACGGTGGACGGCCTGGGCAGGGGTCGTGTTGGGATAAGCTACGCATAAGGGGATTGTGGTATCAGAAGAGACATTAAGGGAGGCTGGGACTCGAAAACGGGTCCGACGTAAGGTGCTCACAACCGGAGACTAAGTCCGGCACGACCGGGCCCTTACAACTACTATATGGAGGATAGTGCTCTCTCATGCGAGGTTGATTTGGATGAGGAAAACGTCAGCGACTGTTTATGCTCTCTCTTGCTTGTATATACTTTCTGTTGCAATCAAGCATGTTATGGCGACCGTTTGGCACTCCATCTAGTACCGTCTTGCAAGTAATGTCATCATGCCATCTTGTGGATTGTGACCTTGTGGTGCACATTGAAGCGCACGCACGGGAAAGCAAAACGTGGGACGGGTTGAGGGCACATGAAAGTGAGTGGGGAACGGTGAGGGCCATGTGTGTTCTCCATACCATTGTATAAACCGTGAACCGTTGGGTACCGAACCGGGACTCGAGGTGAGCCCGAAGGGGTCAAATGTGCCGACCCACGTAACGGCCGTTAACCAGGAAGAAAACATGGGCTGATTAGGACGTTGCACGGTGGACATTCCTGGGGGTCTTGGTGACCCGTGTGATTCTACAGACCGACGATCGTGAAGCCTAAGGGCTTGCCTAGTGGGGCATGGTGCAGAGTGGGATAAACGGTGGACGGCTTGTGCCAGGGGTCGTGTTGGCTAAGCTGCGCATAAATAAAGGGGATTTGGTATCAGAACAGAGACGTTAAGGGAGGCTAGGACTCGGCAATGGGTTCCACGTAAGGGTGCCACGACTTGAGACTAAGTCCGATACTACCGGGCCCTTACACTTGGTATCTGAGTAAATCTCAAGGTATCGCGAGCCTTCGAGGCAGATCTTGAATCGAGGTATGGCGTCACGTGACGGGCAAAGTCAATCTTACGCACAAGGGAAGGAGGCAATACTATGGGCGATGAGGAGTGGGAAGCCGAAGATGGAAGCCGCAGTGGACATGATGAGGGCAGTTCCAGAGTGGGTGAACGACCTCCTGAGCAAGGACATGGGGTACTTGGAATGGCTAGTGTCGAGGTATGTCGAGGTATGACACGGAGGGTGACACGACCAGGTGGTGCCGTAAATTCATGGTGGTATTCAAGTTGGTGATGGAACTCTGTGAAGAAGGATTTGGAGGATGACGCATAGGAGTCCGCGAGCAAAACAGAGGATGAAACAGTGAGTTGGAGATCGGCTCGGAAAGTGAAAGTGAAGATGAGGACTCAAAGGAGGAAGAACGGCGCAAGTGGAGTCGGGTATGGTGGCAGGCCCAAAGTGAAAGGAGAACCGGATCCGAAACGGCGGCCAAAGAGACAAAAGGGATGACCAGTGGAACTAGGGAAGCGGAACCGTGTCGTGGGAGTGTGAGATGCACCCCAAGGAAGACGATCGGCAAAAAGGTGACTTGGGGTCCAACCGAGGTGATGGACATCACAGAAGACGGGAGGCCCCAAGCGGGTAGCACAGAGTGTGCGAAGCCTCGAGTGAACGGCACGGGAGCCGTGAGATGCCTGGGAAATAGCACAGAAGGTGCGAGGTGTGGAGGTAGTGACCCGAGAGGCATGTTGGTGAAAACAGGTGGTGCAAAACCCCAAGACGCTATAAGCGTGATGAAGACCCGAGGCACGAGAAGTGCGATAACGGTGACCAGAGGCACGAAAGGCACAGTGAAGGAGACGAGAGGCGCAAGAGGTGCGGGAGGCACGAAAGAAAAGAAGAGGAGTGCCATTGTACCAAAGTCAAATCAAATAAACGCTCAAGGTGAGGAGGTCGGGATAAGGAGCACGGAAGGTGCAAGCCGTTTGCATAAATTCCCCGGCCAAAATTTCCAACCTGCCAAAAAGGTAACATCGGGACGTGATATTGGACCGGGCCAATGTTTCCAACCCACAAGCAACATCAAATTCAAAAGAGGCCCCCTTGGCTGGATTTGCCTTGGAAGCCCACGTGCGAGATGAACAAGCCAAGCATCACCTGGCCAAAATGTCCACCCCGCTTCCAACATGATATCAAGGGACGACGCTATGCTGGGCCAATCTTTCCACCCCACACACAGCATCAACCGACCACTTGCCACCTGTCCAAGTGAAGCAACTTGCTCACCCGGCCAGAACTTCCAACCTGCCCATAGTAAAACATGCCCCAATGGCTTGATCTTTCTTTCAGCACCTGTCATCTCCATTGGCTTAGGCAATAAGCCCAAGTAACAAGGAGGAAAAGAATCCGAGCCAATACTTAGACTCGTTTTTGACTCTTCCAATCGGATCATTACGTTAATGCACTGCTTCCATTCTTTCCATGCGTCTTGCCACGTTGACTTTGAATATTTGTGCATGACCCACGAGAGAATTTTGCGTTTTTGGAGAGTTTGATTTGGGCGCTTCGTCGTTTTCTTCACCCTTCGTGCCACTTCTCTTCCTGACCCGCTTCTTCTCATCCTTACCTGTTCTGCACAAGTCCTTCCACCTCGTCATGGCTTCTTCTCATCACGTTCCTCTCTTGAACACCGCACTTCCCTGCACCTTGGACCTTCGGCCCTGCATCTTCTTTGCACTCCACAACCTAGACCCGTTCTCCTCTTCGTTTCTTCATCTTGGTCCTTCTTGACCTCATCCTGCTCCCTTGGTCTACATCTCACCCTGCACCTATGCATCCACCTTCCACCTCTTTGCCTCACCTTGGCCTCTTCTTCATCCGCCGTTTCTCCTTGAAACCTTGGCCTTTTCATGCATTCCTTCATCCTTCCTGCCGTTCTACCTTGCCTTGCCTTTCCTTCTTTCCCATCTCACGTTTCCTCTTTTCCTTCCGTCATTTCATCTTCGCCTTCCGCCGTTTCCACTTCATGCCTTAGCGATTTCATCGTTCCCTTCATCCTTCCCGCCGTTCTACCTTGTCTTGTCTTGCCTTCTTTTCCAACCGCCGTTTCCGCTTCACCTTTCACCGTTTCTGCTTCATGCCTTGGCCTCATCACACGTCTTTCATCCCCTTGGCCGTCACTACCTTCTTTTCTTCCTCTTCTTCCTCACACTTCCTCCTCTGCCCTAAGGCTTTACTTCGGGTCATGCCTCTACGTCTATCAAGACCTGCACCTGTACTCCACCGTTTTCCCTTTCTGTCTCTTGTCTTCATCCCATGCTCTTCCACTTCGCCGTTTTCCCTATTTGTCTCGGCATCCTTTTTGCACATGCCTCTACGTTGCCACGGGCTTTTGATTGCTCTCTTGTCCTTGCCCTAGTGCTGTTCCTCTTCTTCATCCCAAGACTCCGCTTGCCATTCCACTATGCCTTCCATGCTTCCATCTTCAACCTGTTCGCCGTTTTGCATCATTTCCGCTCCCTTTCCACCGTTTGTGCCTTGAGCACTTTCCCATTTCATTCCTGCGCCTACCGCATTTTCTTGGGTCACCTGCACGCCTTGTGCATTTTTTCGAGTTTCCTTCGGGCCTACCACGTCACTAGGTCTTTGGCCTGCACCTTCCGTGCTCCTTATCCCGACCTCCTCACCGTGAGCGTTTATTTCATTTTTCTTTGGTACACTAGCACTGCTCTTCGTTTCCTTCGCGCCACTCAAACCTTTCGCGCCTCCCATCTCCGTCACTGCGCTTCTCGCGCCTTGGGTCTTCATCACGCCTATAGCGTCTCGGGGTTTCACATCACCTATTTTCACCAACGTGCCTCTCGGGTCACTGCTTCCACACCTCGCGCCTTCCACGACGTTTCCCACACATATCACAGCTCCCATGCCGTTCACTCGGGGCTTCACACCCTCCATGCACCTCACGGCTCCCACCCCATTCCCTTTGCACCTCACGGCTCCAGCGCTGCTCTCTCGGGGCTTCGTACACTTTGTGCTACCTGCTTGGGGCCTCGCAGCTACCCGCTTGGGGCCTCGTGTCTTTTGGGACGTTCATCACCTCGATTGGACCCCAAGTCACCTGTTTGCCGGTCGTCTTCCTCGGGGTGCATCTTGCACTCCCACAACACGGTTCTGCTTCCCTGCTTCCGCTAGTCATCCCTTTTGTCTCTTAGGCCACCATTTCGGATCCGGTTCTCCTTTCTGCTTGGGCCTGCCACCATTCTTGAATCCACCTACGCCTTTCTTCCTCCTCCGACTCCTCATCTTCACTTTCACTTTTCAAGCCGCTTTCTGACTCATTCGACGTTTCATCCTCCGTTTTGCTCCCGGACTCCTCTGCGTCATCCTCCAATTCCTTCTTCACATAGAGTTCCATCACCAACTTGAAGACCACCATGAACTCATGGTGCCACCTGGTCGTTTTACCCTCTGTGTCATACCTTGATACTAGCCGCTGCAAGTACCCCATATCCTTGCTCAGGAGGACGTTCACCCACTCTGGAACTACCCTCATCACATCCACTGCAGCTTCCATTTCCGACTTCCCGCTTCTCATTGCCCGTAGTATTGCTTCCTTCCCTTGTGCATAAGATTGACTTTGCCTGTCACGTGACGCCATACCTCGATACAGGATCCTTCTCAAAGGCTCGCGATACCTTGAGGTTTGCTCTGATACCAAGTGTAAGGGCCCGGTAGTTCTGAACTTAGTCTCTGGTTTTGAGCACCTTACGTCAGACCCATTGCCGAGTCCCAACCTCCCTCAATGTCTCTTTCTAATACCAAATCCCCTTTATGCGCAGCTTATCCCACACGACTCCTGGCCCAGGCCGTCCGCCGTTTTTCCCCCTTTATGCACGTGGGTCGGCACGTTTGACCCCTTCGGGCTCACCACGAGTCCCGGTTCGGTACCTAACAGTTCACGGTTTATACAATGGTATGGAGAATGCAAATGGCCCTCACCGTTCCCCACTCGCTTTCATGTGCCCTCAACCCATCCCATGTTTTGCTTTCCTGTGTGTGCACTTCAACGTGCACCACGAGGTCACAACCCACAAGATGGCATGATGACATTACTGGCAGAGCGGTACTAGATGGAGTGCCAAAAGGTCGCTAGAACGCGCTTGATTGCAACAGAATATATTTACAAGCAAGAGGGAGCATAAACGGCTGCTGACGTTTTCCTCATCCAACTCAACTTAGCATGAGAGAGCACTATCCTCCATATAGTAGTGGCTGGCCGCTAGGCACCGTGGTGCCTCTTTCGCCCAAAAAACGTTCCGAACACTCACGGTAGGTCAACCCTAACGTTGACTTTCCTATAACTACTATATGGAGGATAGTGCTCTCTCATGCGAGGTTGATTTGGATGAGGAAAACGTCAGCGGATGTTTATGCTCCCTCTTGCTTGTATATACTTTTTGTTGCAATCAAGCGCATTCTGGCAACCGTTTGGCACTCCATCTAGTACCATCTTGCCAGTAACGTCATCATGCCATCTTGTGGGTTGTGACCTTGTGGTGCACGTTGAACTCCACGCACGGGAAAGCAAAACGTGGGACAAGTTGAGGGCATGTGAAAGTGAGTGGGGAACGGTGAGGGCCATGTGTGTTCTCCATACCATTGTATAAACCGTGAACCGTTGGGTACCGAACCGGGACTCCAAGTGAGCCCAAAGGGGTCAAACGTGCTGACCCATGTAACGACTATTAACTAAGAAGGAAAGGTGGGCTAATCAGGACATTGCACGATGGACGTTCCTTGGGGTCTTGGTGACCCGTGTGATTTTGCAGACCGAAGACCGTGGAGCCTAAGGGCTTGCCCAGTGGCACGTGGTACAGAGTGGGATGAACGGCAGATAGCCCGTGCCAGGGGTCGTGTTGGCTACGCTGTGCATAAAGGGGATTTGGTATCATAACAGAGACGTTAAGGCCAGGCTAGGACTCGGCAACCGGTCTGACGTAAGGGTGCCACGACTTGAGACTAAGTCCGAAACTATCGGGCCCTTACAACTATTATATGGAGGATAGTGCTCTCTCATGCGAGGTTGATTTGGATGAGGAAAACGTCAGCGGCCGTTTATGCTCCCTCTTGCTTGTATATACTTTCTGTTGCAATCAAGTGCATTCTAGCGACTGTTTGGCACTCCATCTAGTACCATCTTGCAAGTAACGTCATCATGCCATCTTGTGGGTTGTGACCTTTTGGTGCACATTGAAGCGCATGCATGGGAAAGGAAAACGTGGGACAGGTTGAGGGCATGTGAAAGCGAGTGGGAAACGGTGAGGGCCATGTTTGTTCTCCATACCATTGTATAAACCGTGAACCGTTTGGGTACTGAACCGGGACTCGTGGTGAGCCCGAAGGGGTCAAATGTGCCAACCCACATAACGGCCGTTAACCGGAAAAGAAACGTGGGCTGAACAGGACGTTGTGCAGTGGACGTTCCTGGGGGTCTTGGTGACCCATGTGATTTTGCAGACCAAAGAACGTGAAGCCTAAGGGCTTGCCCAGTGGGGCATGGTGCAAAGTGGGATAAACGGCAGACGGCCCGTGCCAGGGGTCGTGTTGGCTAAGGTGCACATAAAGGGGATTTGGTATTAGAACAGAGATGTTAAGGGAGGCTGGGACTCGCCAATGGGTCCGACGTAAGGGTGCCACGACTTGAGACTAAGTTCGAAACTACTGGGTCCTTACAACTATTATATGGAGGATAGTGCTCTCTCATGCGAGGTTGATTTAGATGAGGAAAACATCAGCGGCCGTTTATGCTCCCCCTTGCTTATTTATAATCTCTGTTGCAATCAAGTGCGTTCTAGCGACCTTTGGCACTCCATCTAGTACCATCTTCCAAGTAACGTCATCATGCCATCTTGTGGGTTGTGATCTTGTGGTGCACGTTGAAGCGCACGCACGGGAAAGCAAAACGTGGGACATGCCCCCCCTCCTCCCCCTTCCCTCATCCCCCCTTGTGCGCATCCTCCCCACCATCCCCCCTTGCACCCATGTGCCCCCCCACCCGCCCATCCCACTTGTGCGCATGCGCCCCCCCTTGCGCGCATGTTGCGTATCCCCTATTGTGCCCCCCCCTACCTTTACAAAATAAGACAATACTGATTTCTCACGCTTGTTTGTCATGGTGCAGTCACACCAGTGCTAATACACCAAATCCCATCAGTTCTCCGCAGTTAAGCGTGCTTGGGCCAGAATAGTACTATGATGGGTGACCTCCTGAGAAGTCCTGGTGCTGCACCCTTTTGGCCCCCGAGGTTAGCGGTCTTGCCACGCCTTGGTATCCCTGACCGTCGACCTCACCCAATACGCCCGGCCGACGCTCTCCTGTCTCGCACACCCTAATACCCGTGCGCACGTGTTGCCAAGGACCCCATCGCGCAACGTCTTGATGCCACGCTCAATATCACGCGATCACTCACAACCTCCCGATGCCATGATCGTGCTCGCAATGCCACACGCACCTGCAGCAGTGTCTTGACCCCCCGTCGTAGTCCCGATGTGACATCCCGCGCACCTGTAGCATCCCATCCCCCATGACGCCATCAATGCCCCATGCACCCGCAACGTCTTGGCCCCTGAGCACCCCCGTCACCCCGATGCCTTACGCACCTAAATGCCACCACACCCCCATCCCATGATGGTGCCTCGGGATCTCGGGTCGGGTCGGGATGCGTGGCGCCCCGAGCACTCGCGTGGCACCAAGAACACTATCGCACCCCCGGACGATGCCTCGCGTACCCATGCCTCCAAACCGATGCCATCGCGACCCCGTCCCATGGTGGTGCCTTGGGCTCTCGGGTCGGGTCGAGATGCGTGGTGCCCCAAATGCTGCCATGCCCCTTGCGATGCCCCGTGCACCCACGCCTCCAACCCAACGTCGCCACGCCCCTGTCCCACGGTGGCACCCCAGGCCCCTTAGTCGGGTCGGGATGCGTGGTGCGCCAAATGCTGCTGTGCCTCGGCCACGACCTATGGAGCCGCGCCTCCAACCCGATGCTACCGTGCCCCCGGCGATGCCTCGCGCAACCACGCCTCCAACCTGATGACACCGTGCCCCCATCCCACGGTGGTACCTCGGCCTCCCGTGTTGGGTCAGAACATGCGGCAAGGCCCCGAGCACCCATGACGCTGTCATGCCCTCGGCCACAACCTATGCGCCCATGCCTCTAACCCGAGGTTGCCGTGCCCCTGGCCACACCCTGTGTGCCTGCACCTCCAACCTGACGCTACCGCACCCCCGACGACGACCTGTGCAGCCCCGCCTCCAACCCGACGCTGCCGCGCCCCTGTCCCACGGTGGCACCTCGAGCTCTTGAGTCGGGTCGCGACGCGTGGTGCCCCGAGCACTACTGCACCCCCGGCCATGTCTTGCATGCCCATGCCTCCAACCCGATGTCGCAGCCTCGGCCATGCTCGACGTGCCCGCACCTTCAAATCGACGCTGCCGTGCCCCCCAGTGACGACCCACATAGCCCAACCTCCAACCCGAGGTCGTTGCGCCCCCGTCCCACAATGGCGCATCGGGCTCCCGAGTCGGGTCGCGATGCGTGGTACCCCGAACACTGTCTCGCCCCCGGCCACGCCCTATGCACCCACGCCTCCGACTCAACGTCGCCCCATGTTGCGCACCTCCAACCCAACGCTGCGGCACCCCCGACGACGCGACCTGCGCACACTCGTCTCCAACCCGATGCTGTCGTGCCTCCGTCCCACAGTGGCACCTTGGGCTCCTGAGTCGCGTCGCGACGTGTGGTGCCCCGAACGCTACCGCGCCCCCGGCCACGTCCTACGTGCCCACACCTTCAACCCGATGTTGCCGCGTCCATTGACCATGCCCCGCGCACCCGTACCTCCAACCCGATGCAGTCGCGCCTCCGACGGCGACCCGCGCACCCCCCTCCAACCCAACGCCGTCGTGCCTTGGGCTCCCGAGATGGGTCGCGACAAGTGGTGCCCCGAATGTTGTTGCACCCTGGCAATGTCCTGTGCGCCCACGATTGCAACCTAATGCTGTTGTACCCTCAGCCTTGCCCCATGCACCTCTTGTCGTAGCAACCCGACGCCGCCGCACCCCCGTCCCATGGCACCTCGGGCTCTCGAGTCGAGTCGGGATGCATGGTTCCCCAAACATTGCCGCGCCCTCGGCCACGTCCCATGCGCCCACGCCTCCAATGCCCCCACGACTGTAACCCGATGCTGCCGTGCCCCCGACGATGCCCTGCGCACCCCTCACCGTGGCAACCCGACCCCACCGTGTCCCTGTCCCATGGTGGTGGCTCAGGCTCGTGAGTCGCGCCAGGATGCGTGGTACCCCGAACGTTGCCATGCCCTCAGCCACGCCCATGCCTCCAACCCGACGTCGCCCCCGACCATGCCCCACGCACCCGTGCCTACAACCGACGCTGTCGCACCCCCATGATGCCCCGTGCACCCACGCCTCTAACCGATATCGCCGCGCCCCTGTCCCATAGTGGCGCCCTAGACTCCCGAGTTGGCTCGCGACGTGTGGCGCACGGAACACTGTCGCACCCCCGACCACGTCCCATGCACCCACGCCTCCAACACAACGCTGCCATGCCCCTGACCGTGCCCCGCGCACCCACGTCCCCATCAGGTTGGAAAGATTGGCCTGGCGCGGCATACCTCGTCATCGGTACTTCAATGGCATATATTCCACCGTTGGAGCGTTTTGTCAACGTGATGTTGCAGTCAAGTTGGAAAGACTGGCTAGACGTAGAGCATACCTCATCATCGGCTCGTCAATGGCACATATCTCGCCGTTGGGGTGTTCCGCCAACGTGATGCTGCAGGCAGGTTGGAAATACTGGCCTGGTGCAACATACCTACGCATTGGTGCTTTAGTGGCATATATCTCGCCGTTGGGGCTTTCTTACAAGGTGATGCTATGGGCGGGTTGGAAATTTTGGCCCAGCGCCGCAGTACGTCTAGACCATACACTTCACGCAGGGTGGAAATTTTGGCCACGAGACACTATCTTGGTTGTGTATTGATTCCAAACTCCCCGGCCGAACGCACTCAAGATTATCTATGTGAGCATGGACTTGTGCTTCCAATTAAAACTTCTATGCTTCTATCCGTGTTGTAAATATTCATCCATGTGTAACAATATTGTTTCACGTCAACTTGTGCCCCCCATTATGAGGAGAAGGCAAAGTTTGACATTGAGGTAGCTAGTGGGTGTGTGGCCACTCATTCGGGGCGTTTCTGTAGGCTCTTGTGTGCATCGTGTGGCCACCCTCTCGAGTGAATCTTGTTTGGGGTTAGGCTTTTTGGTTGTGAAATCTCCACGCTTGAGACAGAGCTCAAGCTCTTTTGGAGCCGTGGAGAGTATATGGAAGGTCATGGTCTCCCCTACATGTGAGGTTTTGTCCAGCAGGAAAACTTCAACATGCGGTTGTGCGCTCAGTTGCTTGTAAATACTCTTTCTTGCAGTCTAGCATTATCAAGGCATCGTTTGGCACTCTTTCTAGTACTTTCTTGCAAGTAACGTCTCAAGCTGTTTTACATGTTGTGATCTCGTGGTGCACTTGTGTGGGCACACATTGGAAAGCAAAACGTGGGAAGGGCATGAGTGCACGTGAAAGTGAGCAAGGAACGATGAGCGGCCCATTCCTTTCATACCCTTGTAAATATTTGTGAACCATTGTGTAACCTTCTAAGCAAGCTGGACTAAAGGTGGAACATCGTGTGGCGGGTGTTCCATGTGAATTGTGAATCGGGGATCCTATCCAAGGAAGGTCAGGTGTTGCGCAGGCCCGTGAGTCTGTGTGTCTTCACCGGTAGGCCGGGATACAAGTGGGGAGCCGGAACCGTTTGAGGAGCAGTGGCCTAGGAAAGGGGCGTGAGGATCAGAGGATCCGTGAACGGCGGTCTAGGGGAGGACGCGCTATGACTGGGAGTGGAAACGGCCGTCTAGGGGTAGGACGTGCCAAGGCCCGCCGTTTTGGCTGGTAAACGCAGAGGCATCACGGTCTAGGGGAGGACGCGTTATGGTTGGGAGTGGAAACGGCCATCTAGGTGCAGGACGTGCCAGGGCCCGTTTTGGTTGAAAAACGCAGAGGCATCGCAGAACGCAAAAGAGCTAAGAATAGCTCCGGGTGTATCTCAGGCTGGTGAGTCCTAGGTGCGCCTGAGGTGAGGGGGGCGGGTCAAGAAATATCCGCTGCATAGGAAGAAAAACTAAGGCCCGAAGACCTAGTCCCTCACAACTATTATATGGAGGATAGTGCTCTCTCATACGAGGTTGATTTGGATGAGGAAAACATCAGTGGTCGTTTATGCTCCCTCTTGCTTGTAAATACTTTCCGTTGCAATCAAGCACGTTCTAGCGACCGTTTGGCACTCCATCTAGTACCGTCTTCCAAGTAACATCATCATGCCTTCTTGTGGGTTGTGATCTTGTGGTGCACGTTGAAGCGCACGCACGGGAAAGCAAAACATGGGACGGGTTGACGGCACGTGAAAGCGAGTAGGGAACGGTGAGGGCCATGTGTGTTCTCTATAGCATTGTATAAACCGTGAACCATTGGATACCGAACTGGGACTCGAGGTGAGCCCAAAGGGGTCAAACATGCCGACCCACATAACGGCTGTTAACCGAGAAAGAAACGTGGGCTGATCAGGACGTTGAACGGTGGACATTCTTGGGGGTCTTGGTGACCTGTGTGAATCTGTGGACCGAATAACGTGAGGCCTAAGGGCTTGCCTAGTGGGGCGTGGTGCAAAGTGGGATAAACAGCGGATGGCCTATGCTAGGGGTCGTGTTGGCTAAGCTGCACATAAAGGGGATTGTGGTATCAAAAAGAGACATTAAGGGAGGTTGGGACTCAGCAACAGGTTCAACGTAAGTGGCTCACAACCGGAGACTAAGCCCGGAACTACCGGGCCCTTACAACTATTATATGGAGGATAGTGCTCTCTCATACGAGGTTGATTTGAATGAGGAAAACGTCAACATCCGTTTATGCTCCCTCTTGCTTGTATATAATTTCTATTGCAATCAAGCGCATTTTAGCGACCGTTTGGCACTCCATCTAGTACCGTCTTGCAAGTAACGTCATCATGCCATCTTGTGGGTTGTGACCTTGTGGTGCACGTTGAAGCGCACGCATGGGAAAGCAAAACGTGGGACGGGTTGAGGGCACGTGAAAGCGAGTGGGGAACGGTGAGGGCCATGTGTGTTCTCCATACCATTGTATAAACCGTGAACCGTTGGGTACCGAACCAAGACTCGAGGTGAGTGCAAAGGGGTCAAACGTGCCGACCCATGTAACGGCCGTTAACCAGGAAGGAAATGTGGGCTAAGTAGGACGTCATGCAGTGGATGCTCCTGGGGGGTCTTGGTGACCCGTGTGACTCTGAGGACCAAAGAACGTGAAGCCTAAGGGCTTGCTTAGTGGGGCATGGTGCAAAGTGGGATAAATGGCAGACGGCCCATGCCAGGGGTCGTGTTTGGCTAAGCTACACATAAAGGGGATTTGGTATCAGAAAGACACATAAAGGGAGGTTGGGACTCGGCAACGGTCTGATGTAAGGTGCTCAGAACCGGAGACTAAGTCCGGAACTACCGGGCCCTTACAACTATATTATGGGGAGTGGTTTTCCTGCTTGTGGGCAAAGGCCGACCATTGAACGAGGGTCGTGGTGTGGTGAGGCATCTGGTCCCCCACCCCTCTTGTGACTACTGAAGGCTCCATGGGTGGGTGAACCCTCCTCTCTACCGAACGTTTTGGCCGTTTTCGTGCATGCCCGTCTTGCGAGATTGGGCACGGTCGTTGCAGTCGGCGATCTAGTAGGCGATGAGGGACTGCAAGTAGCGTCTTAGATGGGCATGCCACCGTTTGGGCACTGTATGATCAAGGATTCCGTCAGTGCTTCCCATCGCGGATGGACATTGTGGCCTCTATACCTACAGATGGTGGTGAACCTTGTGCGATAGACCATTGATGGGTTCCAGCTCCGTGAGGACTTGATCCTAGGGGTTGTGAGTCACTCTAAACGGGTGTGTTTCGGAACGGGCGATCCGACCATTAATGGCAGTGGGTCGCCTCGGCTCAGCCCCGAAGTGCGATAGGCAAGGCAACATGAAAGGTGCTTGGGCTGCCATTCGTGACCCTCGTGTGCCGGTGGACCTACCTTGTGCGGTACCCGGGCATGTGTAGGTGACGCGTTTTGTGGGCAAGCGAAATGCCTTTGGATGGCAGGGTGTGCCTTGGCCCTTGTCGATGAGCACGGTTCACCCTCCCGGGGTGGGTTGCCTCCCACAACCGCATGCCACATTGTGTGCAGAGAATTAGGGTTCGAATCTGGAGAGGGAGCCTAAGAAACGGCTAGCAAGTGCACAAATTACCCAATCCCGACACGGGGAGGTAGTGACAATAAATAACAATACTGGGCTTTTACAAGTCTGGTAATTGGAATGAGTACAATCTAAATCCCTTAACGAGGATCCATTGGAGGGCAAGTCTAGTGCTAGCAGCCGCGGTAATTCCAGTCCAATAGCATATATTTAAGTTGTTGCAGTTAAAAAGCTCGTAGTTGGATCTCAGGGTGGGGCGAGTAGTCCGCATCTTTTGGTGTGCATTGGTCGCTCCATTCTTTCTTTTGGGGAGACGCTCTTGGCCTTAGTTGGTTTTGGGACGTGGATTCGGCGATGTTACTTTGAAAAAATTAGAGTGCTCAAAGCAAGCCAATGCTCTGAATACATTAGCATGGAATAACGTGATAGGACTTTGGTCCTATTGTGTTGGTCTTCGAAACCGGAGTAATGATTAATAGGGACAGTTGGGGGCATTCGTATTTCATTGTCAGAGGTGAAATTCTTGGATTTATGAAAGACGAACTACTGCGAAAGCACTTGCCAGGGATGTTTTCATTAATCAAGAATGAAAGTTGGGGGCTCGAAGACGATTAGATACCATCCTAGTCTCAACCATAAATGATGCCGACTAGGGATTGGCAGATGTTACTTCGATGACTCCGCCAGCACCTTATGAGAAATCAAAGTTTTTGGGTACCGGGGGGAGTATGGTCGCAAGGTTGACACTTAAAGGAATTGACGGAAGGGCACCACCAGGAGTGGAGCTTGCGGCTTAATTTGACTCAACACGGGGAAACTTACCAGGTCCAGACATAGTAAGGATTGATAGATTGAGAGCTCTTTCTTGATTCTATGGGTGGTGGTGCATGGCCGTTCTTAGATGGTGGAGTCATTTGTCTAGTTAATTCTATTAACGAATGAGACCTTAGCCGGCTAACTAGTTACACGAAGGATCCTCTTCGTGGCCAACTTCTTAGAGGGACTATGGCCATCTAGGCCATGGAAGTTTTAGGCAATAACAGGTCTGTGATGCCCTTAGATGTTTTGGGCTGCACGCATGCTACACTGATGAATTCAATGAGTTTACGACCTAGACTGAGAGGCCTAGGTAATCTTTTGAAATTTCATCGTGATGGGGATAGATCATTACAATTATTGATCTTCAACGAGGAATTCCTAGTAAGCGCGAGTCATCAGCTCACGTTGACTACGTCCCTGCCCTTTGTACACACTGCCGGTCGCTCCTACCGATTGAATGGTCCGATGAAGTTTTCGAATTGCAGCGACGCCGGTGGTTCGCCGTCGGTGACGTTGTGAGAAGTTCATTAAGCCTTATCATTTAGAGGAAGGAGAAGTCGTAACAAGGTTTCCGTAGGTGAACCTGCGGAAGGATCATTGACACACATCTGTTTGAAACACTGTCAACCATGGACGTAATGTCGAGGGGCCGCATTCAAAGGCATGACTGTCAGCGCCACCCTCCCTACCGAAGTCGGGCGAAAGTAGGCGTGGCATCAGGTCGGGTGGCCCGTCAGCTGTGCAGCAGGGGTGGGGATCTTCCCTCGTCTGCTGCACGGGCAGCCCCCTCCTCCGTGCCTCAGCACGGGGCTGCATGATAAACCTTTCGCCCCCTTCATGGGGGTGCGAGGCACCGTAGAAATGCGACGGTCTGATCTCCCTCCCTCGTGGAGGATGTAACACAAGTAAAAACGACTCTCAGCAACGGATATCTTGGCTCTTGCAACGATGAAGAACACAACGAATGCGATACATAGTGTGAATTGCAGAATTCTGCGAATCATCGAGTCTTTGAATGCAACTTGCATCCACGACTTGTCCAAGGGCATGCCTATCTGAGCGTCCTCACCACAACCACACCCCTAACCCCTCCTCTTTGAGAGGGGCCGAGCGGCGGAGCTAGCCATCCGTGATGCCTCTCTGGGGTGGTGCGGTCGGCTGAAATGGATCTATGGCACCGAGTGGCGAGGTGTCGCAAGGGTGGTCCGCCCCTCATGGGGCGGTAGTTTGCAGATGAATCGCCCAGAGGTGCATGTGCGAGTGCCGACGAGCTCCCCCCATATTGGAACATGGACCTCAGATTAGGCAAGGCTACCCGCCGAGTTTAAGCATATCACTAAGCGGAGTAAAAGAAACTAACGAGGATTTCCCTAATAGCAGCGAGCAAACCGGAAAGAGTCTAGCTTGAGAATCGTGCGGCCTCGCCACGCAAATTGTAGTCTGGAGAGGCGTCCTCTGCAACGGACCGGGCCCAAGTCCCCTGGAAAGGGGCGTCAGAGAGGGTGAGAGCCCCGTCGAGCTCGGACCTTGTTGCTTCGCAAGGTGCCGTTGGCAAGTCGAGCTATTTGGGAATGCAGCCCTAAGCTGGTGGTAAATTCCATCCAAGGCTAAATACGGGCAAGGGACTGATAGCAAACAAGTACCGCGAGGGAAAGATGAAAAGTCCTGATTTTGAAAAGAGAGTTAAAAAGTGCTTGAAATTGCTAGGAGGGAAGCGAATGGAGGCTGCGGGTGCGCCCCGATCGGATGCGGAACGGTGAGAGCTGGTCCACCGCTCGATGCGGGGTGCTGGTCAGTGCAAGCCGATGCAATGGCACAAGAGCGGGCTTTCGATGGCCCGCCTATGCCGTCATGTCGGCTGAGGCATGAAGCGCGCACCACTCGTGGCGGGCTTTACGCACCTCGTGCACTCAGTTGCTTGTAAATACTCTTTCTTGCAGTCTAGCATTATCAAGGCATTGTTTGGCACTCTTTCTAGTACTTTCTTGCAAGTAACGTCTCGGGCCATTTTACATGTTGTGATCTCGTGGTGCACTTGTGTGGGCACACATTGGAAAGCAAAACGTGGGAAGGGTGTGAGTGCACGTGAAAGTGAGCAAGGAACGGTGAGCGGCCCATTCCTTTCATACCCTTGTAAATATTCGTGAACCGTTGTGTAACCTTCTAAGCAAGCTAAGCTAAAGGTGGAACATCGCGTGGTGGGCATTCCATGTGAATTATGAATCGAGGATCCTATCCAAGGAAGGTCAGGTGTTGCGCAAGCCCGTGAGTCTGTGTGTCTTCACCGGTAGGCCGGGATACAAGTGGGGAGCTGGAACCGTTTGAGGAGCAGTGGCCCAGGAAAGGGGGGCGTGAGGATCAGAGAATCCGTGAACGGTGGTCTAGGGGAGGACGCGCTATGGCTGGGAGTGGAAACGATCATCTAGGGGCAGGATGTGCTAGGGCCCGTTTTGGCTGCTAAACGCAGAGGCGTCGGGGTCTAGGGGAGGATGCGTTGTGGTTGGGAGTGGAAACGGCTCTCTAGGTGTCGGACGTGCTAGGGCCCGTTTTGGTTGGAAAACGCAGAGGCATCGCAGAACGCAAACGAGCTGAGAATAGCTCCCGGTGCATCTAGGGCTAGTGAGTCCTAGGTGCGCCTGAGGTGAGGGGGCCGAGTCAAGAAATATCCACTGCATAGGAAGAAAAACTAAGGCCCGAAGACCTAGTCCCTCACAACTATTATAAGGAAGTCAACGTTAGGGTTGACCTACCATGAGTGTTCGGACCGTTTTGGGGCGAAGGGAGGCGCCGCGGTGCCTAGTGGCTAGCCACTATTATATGGAGGATAGTGCTCTCTCATACGAGGTTGTTTTGGATGAGGAAAACGTCAGTGGCCCTTTATGCTCCCTCTTGCTTGTAAATACTTTCTGTTGCAATCAAGCGCGTTCTAGCGACCGTTTGGCACTCCATCTAGTACCGTCTTGCAAGTAACGTCATCATGCCATCTTGTGGGTTGTGATCTTGTGGTGCACGTTGAAGTGCACGCACGGGAAAGCAAAACGTGGGACGAGTTGAGGGCATGTGAAAGTGAGTGGGGAACGGTGAGGGCCATGTGTGTTCTCCATACCATTGTATAAACCGTGAACTGTTTGGGTACTGAACCGGGACTCGAGGTGAGCCCGAAGGGGTCAAACATGCCGACCCATGTAATGACCATTAACCAGGAAAGAAACATGGGCTGATCAGGATGTTGCGCGGTGGACGTTCCTAGGGGTCTTGGTGACCCGTGTGATTCTGCAGACCGAAGAACGTGAAGCCCAAGGGCTTGCCCAGTGGGGCGTGGTAAAGTGGGATAAACGGCAAATGGCCCGTGCTAGGGGTCGTGTTGGCTAAGCTGCGCATAAAGGGGATTTGGTATCAAAAAGAGACAGTAAGGGAGGTTGGGACTCGGAAATGGGTCCGACATAAGGTGCTCACAACCGGAGACTAAGTCGAGAACTATCGGGCCCTTACACTTGGTATCAGAGCAAACCTCAAGGTATCGCGAGCCTTCGAGGCGGATCCTGTATCGAGGTATTGCATCACGTGACGGGCAAAGTCAATCTTACGCACAAGGGAAGGAGGCAATACTATGGGTGATGAGGAGTGGGAAGCCAGAGATGGAAGCCACAGTGGATGTGATGAGGGCAGTTCCAAAGTGGGTGAATGTCCTCCTGAGCAAGGATATGGGGTACTTGGAATAGCTAGCCGTATGACACCGAGGTGAAACGGCCAGGTGGCGCTATGAGTTCATGGTGGTGTTTAAGTTGGTGATGGATCTATATGTGAAGAAGGAGTTGGAGGATGATACAGAGGAGTCCGGGAGTGATACGGAGGATGAAACAGCGAGAGTCAGAGAGCGGCTCGGAAAGTGAAAGTGAAGATGAGGACTCGGAGGAGGAAGAAAGGCACAGGTGGAGTCAGGTATGGTGGCAGGCCCAAGTAGAAAGGAGAACCGGATCTGAAACAATGGCCAAAGAGACAAAAGGGATGACTAATGGAAGCAGGGAAGCAGAACCGTGTCGTGGGAGTGTGAGATGCGCACCAAGTAGGATGATCAGCAAACAGGTGACTTGGGGTCCAACCGAGGCGATGGACGTCACAGAAGATGCGAGGCCCCAAGTGGGTAGCACGGAGTGTGCGAAGCCCCGAGTGAACGGTGCGAGAGCCGTGAGATGCATGGAGGGTGCAAAGCCCCGAGTGAACGGCGCAGGAGTTGTGAGATGCATGGGAAACGGCACGGAAGGCACGAGGTGTGGAAGCAATGACCCGAGAGGTGCATTGGTGAAAATAGGTGGTGCGAACCCCTGAGATGCTATAACCATAGTGAAGACCCGAGGCGCGAGAAGCACAATAATAGTGACCAGAGGCGTGAAAGGCGTAGTGACAGAGACGAGAGGCACGAGAGGTGCGGGAGGCGTGAAAGAAACGAAGAGCAGTGCCATTGTCCCAAAGTCAAATTAAACAAACGCTCAAGTGTGAGGAGGGTGGGATGAGGAGCACGGAAGGTGCAAGCCCAAGACCAAGTGACGTGGTAGGCCCAAAGGAAAGTCAAAAAAATGCTGAAGGCATGCAGGTGACCAATGAAAATGCGGTAGGCACAGGAATGAAACGGGTAAGTGCTCAAGGCACAAACGATGGAAAGGGAGTAGAGGTGATGAAAAACGGTGAACAAGTTCAAGATAGAAGCATGGAAGGCATAGTGGAATGGCAAGTGGAGATTTGGGCACTGGGGCAAGGTCAAGAGAGCAATCAGAAGCCCGTGGCAACGCAGAGGTGTGTGCAGAAGAGATACTGAGGTAGAAAGGAAAAACGCCGAGGTGGAGAAGCATGAGGTGAAGACAAGAGATGGAAAGGGGAAATGGTGGAGTACAAGTGCAGGTCTAGATAGATGCAGAGGCATGACGCGAAGTGAGGCCTTAGGGCAGAGGAGAAAGCATGAGGAGGAAGAAGAAGAAAAGAAGGTGATGACGGTCAAACTCTCACAACCTATTTTCAAAAATTTCTCTCCTAGCCTATTGGGCACGCAACAATTTTTCCCCAAAAAAAAAAATCTATTACAAATTTCTCTCTCAACCTCCTCAAAACCACTCAAACCTCCCTACCTATTGCGTATGCAACAACTTCAAAACAAAATTTAATCATAAATCTCTCCAAAAAACTCCTCAATAAAAGAAGAACAATCTATTACAAATTTCTCTCTCAACCTCAAAACCACTCAAACCTCCCTACCTATTGCGTACGCAACAACTTCAAAACAAAATTTAATCATTAATCTCTCCAAAAAACCCCTCAACAAAAAAAAACAATCTATTACAAATTTCTCTCTCAACCTCAAAACCACTCAAACCTCCCTACCTATTGCGTATGCAACAACTTTAAAACAAAATTTAATCATAAATCTCTCCAAAAAACTCTTCTCACGACACTTTATTACAAATTTCTCTCTCAACCTCAAAACCACTCAAACCTCACTACCTATTGCGCATGCAACAACTTCAAAACAAAATTTAATCATAAATCTTTCCAAAAAACTCTTCTCATGACACTTTATTAATATAAGAAATCCATTTATAATATTTTTACTCCATAATATAATAAATTTTTATTAACTAATATTAAAATATAATTTTGTTAAATATATATATTATTAATCTATAAATTAATATAATTATTATATAAATAAATATATAAATACATTAATTTAAAAAATATAACTTGAAAGGGAGGTCTTCTAGCATATGTGCTTTATATAATACTTATTCTTAAAACAATGAAGAATTAGTGAATATATTGCTATTCTATACATTATTAACTTAAAAACTAATATAAATATCATTTAATTATTATATACATTTAAATAAATATATAAATTATTAATATTATACATTAATAACATTTAAAATTATGTAGATTATATACTAATAACCTTTCAATTTTAAAAAGTAGTCAATTAAAGAATTGAATTAATTTAAAAAATAAGAAAATATTAGATTTTACACACGTACTTTTAGCACATATGCTTTTCTTTCATGTGTATAATACTTGTTAGTTAGTCGAAGAATGAAAAATTAGATAATGCATTTGTAAGGTAGGTATTTAAAGCCATAGAATCTAGAAGAGGTTTAGCATACTTACTTATCTTTGTTACTATGTGTAATACTTTGCAAAAGCCTTAAACAAAGTTTAAGGCTTTGCACAAAACTACAGTATCATTGCATCCATATCATTTTTTTACTTTAGCAACCACCAGATATCCATGGTGTCCATGATATGGAATACATATTTCTTCTGAATATTTCTTATCACATACTTTTTCATTTCTTTTGATACACCATGCAGCATGAATGTAAGAAAATATGAATCGGTGTGCTTTTAGCCTAAGTACTTCTCCCTAATCAGTAGGATACTTTGACGAGGTAGACTTATAATTACTTAAAGTAAAGCCTTTGCAAAGGATTGTACCTTCTTATATACCATGCAGCATGAATGTAAGAAAATATGAATCGGTGTGCTTTTAGCCTATGTGCTTGTCCCTATTCAGTAGGATACTTTGACTAGGTAGACTTATACTTACTTAAAGTAAAGCCTTTGCAAAGGATCGTACCTATAAACAAAACACTTTGGAAAGCATATAACATATAGTCTATATATATCTAAACTAAATACTTTGGAATGCATATTTTATATAGTCCATATACCTTAAATCTTATACCCTAAATCTTAAATCCTAAAGTTCCCTAAATCTTAGGTTATACAATCTAAGCTCTTAAACTTATATAACAGTTATAATCCCTAAACCCTAAACCTTAAACCCTAACCCCTATAACTTAAATTCTAAAACCTAATTTTCAATCCTAAACCCTAAATTCTAGACTCTAAGCTCATGATCTTATATACTAAACCCCAAACCCTAAAACCTAAAACCTAAATCCTATATCCTAAACCCTAAAACAATAATCATAAACCCTAAATGCTAAATCCTAAACCCTAAACCCTAGTTTCTAAACCCTAAACCCTAAACCCTAAAAACATAATCATAAATCCAAAACCCTAAACACTAAATCTTAAATCCTAAGCCCTAAATCCTTAACCCTAAATACTAAACCCTAAACCCTATCCCTAAAATACAATCAAAATTTAATGGATTTTTTCAATTTGTGTAATAGGTTTGATATATCCCGGGTGATCTGGTAAGACAATCATTTGGCTAATAACTTCGTATGGTGAAGTCCACCCCATGCACTAGCTTCCAACATCCATCATGTGATGTGAGTGAAATGGATTTCTGAACATCCTACCACCTAATGTGACTCAAATGGATTTCTAAATATCCATCATGATCCTTACTGGAAATGATATATTATATTGGTGTCACATAGAAAGAGATTGGTTGAACTGAACGCATTGAAAGCGATGAATTGAGGAAGTCATATAGGAAAGTGACTTATGCTATACTAAAGATAGCCATACATGGTGATCAACCATGATAAGAGAGTATTTTGAGTTGTAACTAAAATGTGCACATGGTAGAGCTGAAGATGACTAGCTAGAAAATGAAGTCCTACCACAAAAATTATACACATGTAATTAGTGAGTATGAGATCTCAAATAATAATATCCCAAAAATATAGACAAAGTGAAACCATGGTGTTACATTCCCTCCATCACTAAAACAGTTGTCCTCAATTGGCAACCTTTAGGCGAAGGTACTCAACTAAAGTGCTTCCATATACAACTGTATAAAATGAAGGTAATCAGCAAGAATCACTATAGGTGCATGTGAGGCTATATGGCTCAGAAGACTATTGTCAGAAACAGATTACTTTGATGACTAAAAGCCAACAACAATATACTATGATAACCAATCGGCTCGAGCATTGGCCAAGAATCCAGTATATCACTCCAAGACAAAGCACATTGATGTCAGAGAGCACTTCATCAGAGAAAGACTGTTACTTGGTGACATCACACTATAACATTATGATTAGTAAAGAGAATGATGCAGACATCTTTACCAAACCACTCGGTAAAGAGCTATTCAAGAAACACCGACTAGCTCTTGGTTTGACACAAAGGAAGGACATTCCCATTAAAGGGGTATGATGGAATGTAATGTTCATTCCTTCTTCGATTCCCGAGAATCATCATCTTACTTCATGATGTTGATCTTGAGGGAAGGTGTTGAGAGTTCACGCTCAACATCATGTGATCACTTGTACATAGCACCATCATGTGATCATATGTGCATAGCACTAACCCAATAGAGTGCTATAAAGGAAAGGGTTAGATCCTCTAACCCTAACCCTAACCCTAAATGGGTTTGTATATATTCTACATTTTCAACTAAATCTAGTGTACAGTTAGTCATTTGTGGTGTGCTCTCTAGCTGTGCCCTCTCTTCTCATCTCCACTCTTCTCCTCTCCCCTCTTTATATTTTGTCAGGGTACTACCCTAAAAGATCAATACAAATCAAAGCAGAGACCTCACGATAGGAGAAGATGGTATTGGGTAGTGGCAAACATCTAGCTTGGAGAGTATCTACATCGACAATAATGTTTTCAACTTCTTAGGATTCTCTTGTACAAGATACTTCTGCAACTATTCAAGCTGATAATACTTCTATTATGTTACTAGACTGTCAACTTGAGCATGATAAGTCTATGCATGACTCACAGATGCCAAATGCTATTCATACTGAGGACCATATGGGCATGCCTACTTCAATTGAGGTTTGCATTGAGGAGGATAAGTCGGAGCCTCTTTCTCCTACAGATGAGTCGCAACAATATTTTTCTGCCATGGATTCTTTGAATTCAGGAATGGATGCATGCCATCAATAAGTTATCTCTTCTATGGATACTCAGGTGGCTCCATGTCATTAGTTGGGGAACTACTAATACTTCTTCTTTTGTACTTAAAGACATGCATCCCTTGCTACAAGCTGTCTTTGACCCTATTATACAAAAATTTCGCCTAGCTTTCTATGTCAAGAAAGCTCACAAGGGTCCGAAGAAAATCTTTTTTGATGATGGTTTGGTTATGCCCCTCCATTTGCTTTTAGATTAGAATCAGATTACTCTGGAGGATGTGGTCTTCATGTCCTCTCCTTCGGCATCCTACTTTTTGTACATCTTTTCCTTTGATACCTTGAGATGATTGTTTCTATCCTTTGGGCCAAGATGTTCTTTTTCTCCTTGTATTTTGTGTGGGTTTTTACCTCTTTTGAGGTTTCCCACTTAGTAATGAAAGCTTTACTATGACAAAAAAGTGTGTTCAATCTTCATGAATACATCCGACATTGTCTCCCCCACCAAATTATCTACAGAATTTATAGCAACACCAAGAAGGCAATGTCACCAATTATTAGTTTCATAAAATTAGTTGTCTACAACTGTGAGTTTTTTTAATAAATATTCTCAGATTTCTCACTTTATGTGAGAAAAACAGAGAAAGGCATTATGATGCTTGTTATTTATGTTGATGATTTGATCATCACAGGTGATAGTGATGAAGATATCCTTCATGTGAAAATGCTATTGAAGCAGAAGTTTGAGATGAAGGATTGGGAGAGCTACGTTACTTCTTAGGCATTGAGGTGATTAGATCCACAAGTGGGATATGGCTCTTGTAGAGGCAGTATGGATTGGACATGTTATCCAAATATTGGATGACAGGCTGTAAGCCTATTTCAGTTCCTTTGGAGCAGAATGTGAAGTTGAGCGCAGATGCAGGTGAGCTTGTGGACCAGTCAAATTCCAAAAATTTATGGATTCAGTTTTTAGTCCCTACCACTCTTTCTGCCTTGTATATATTGATGATATACTTGTGTATAGTAAGGATCTCTCTTCTCATCTCAAACACTTACAAATTGTATATGATCTCCTCAAAAGCAAGGGTCTGGCACTCTCGGCCAAGAAGATTATGATAGGACAAGAGACTATAGAGTTTCTTAGTGTACATACTCATAAGGGTGCTATCCAAATGCAAGATCATGTTCTTAAGGCCCTCCTTGCCTTTTCGGATGAGATACGTGACCGGACTCAACTCCAATGATTGGATGCCTAAATCATATTTCACCTTTCTATGAGCAGTTGGCCAAGGATCGATTCCATCTACAACTCTGTTTACACAAAGATGGACTCCCCTGGGGAGGCTCAAAAACCGAAGATGTCTGGCACATCAAGGAGAACATCCAAAAGCTGCCCTCGCTCAGCCAGAGTGAGAAGTAGATGGAAGGGGTACTGAAGGTCACAGAGATGGACAGCCAGCCAGATATGAGCTAGATTGGTAGAAGTGATGGCCAACAAGAGGGCTCAAGAGCCACAAGGAAAAAAGGGAGACCCGTGCTAAGAAGGGGAGACAAAAGTCCCGGAGGAAGCAGAATCTAGTTTCAAGAAGAAGAAGACCAGACAAAATATCCAGATGGAGAATTATGCCTTAGGGCGAGATCAAGCCCACTTATGATCTTTTGGAGGACTTGAAGTAGAAGAGGGTGGACATCACGTATGGTCAGTTGCTGTAGCTCATAGCCAAGTTCTTGTTACAAGAGAAAGGGCTTCGTTTGACAATCTAGGCACCAAACTAGAGTCTTCATCATCTTATCACCCAAAGACTGATGGTCAAAGTGAGGCAATAAATAAAGTCATCCTAGAACTACTAAATTGCTATGTACATGATCATCCTCATCTATGGGAGAAGTATCTTCCGATGGTGGAGTTTGCCTACAACACCACCGTTCATTCATCTACAGGTAAACCTCCAGCTAAATTGATTTATGGTTATGGGATAAACCCTTACGATTACCAGTGATGCACACAAAACTCACACAAAAGATGAAGTGTTTGTAGTTGATTAGTTCATTGAGGATCAGAAGTTAGCAATATGACTATGTGTGCAAACATATTCTTCAAGCCCAGGAATGCCAGAGGAACTCAGCAAATTGGCGAATGGAGGGCCATTAAATTCAAGGAGATTGGATTCTTTTTAGATTTAACAAACCTAGGCTTAAATCAAAAGTGGGTAACCGAATAGTTTATGTTAAGCTAGCTTTGCGGTATTATGGTCCTTTTCATATTTCAAAAAAAATCAATGATGTTTCCTTCAGATTACATGTTCTATCTCATTGGTGGATCCTTATTGAAGCATTATGAAGGACCAACCCCATCCATGGTTACAAATGAACCTCAATCTAAAGTTGAGAAAGAAGATGAGATTATTGTTCTAGAACAAATTCTATTTCATGACAATAAGCATTCACGCAGAGGATGTCTAGACCATCACTATCTTCTCACGTTTGTAGATTACTACTACTAATGCAAAGTGGGGTGCCCTATAATCTGCTTCAGTCTCAAAAACAAAGAAATAGTTGGTTGTTTGTTTGACAACCATGATATAGCACCGTGACCAAGGAAAAATGCATATCCTTGTGTCGATCTCCTAGTCTCATGATCTCTGGCATAGTTATTGTCATAGTATCCATGCAATCATGGATGACTTCCCCTATATTCTATCCCAAATTGTCTTGTACCTCTAATGTATCTCAAGACTCTTTTGGTTGCATTCCAGTGAGATTGTTTTGGATTTGCCATAAACTGTGTTAGTGAGCTTACTTCATAACAAATATCTAGCCGTGTGATAGTCAGATATATAAGAGATAATATGAGCTGCTTGTAGTACCTATCATTGACTGTAGGCTTTTCTAAATCTTTAGTAATTTTCAAACTCTGTTCCATGGGAGTGGCTGCAATCTTGCAATCTGCCATATGAAACTTCTTTAGGATATTGTCAACATACTTGAGCCAACTCATGAATGTGCTATCTGAATCTCTCCAAAACTCAATTCCAAGACAATAGTGCATAGGTCCAAGATCTTTCATGTCGAACTTTGCAGCAGATAAGTCTTGTTTTAGTTTTTTGATGAAGCTATCCTTGCTTCCTGTCACAATCATATCATCTACATACAAAAGTGCAATAGTAATGTCTTCCCCTTGAACTTTGTAGTAGAGAGTATGATCTACATTGGATTTCATGTATCCCAGATCAAATAAATACTTGTCAATTCTACTGTACCAATTCTGGGTAGTTGCTGTGAAGAGAGTGGGAGAGAAGTAAGGAGTCTCACTTGCAGCTTTCTCACATACACAATGGGGGAATACACACAAAGGTGGAGGCTGAAAACAGTTTTCCTCTTCTTAGTTGTGAAAGCCAAAAGAATTCTCTCTTCGTACAAAAGGAATAGGTGAACCCTATATGTGGGTCTCAAACCAAACTCAGCTAACCTAGGTGGCATACTAACTGAGCCACTAACTAGAGTACATAAAGATAGTTGTCATCTAGCTATTATTCATGGGCGGTGTACCAACCACATCTGCAGCTAACAAGTCGGTGACATAAATGCACAACGGTCACCCTGGCATATCATGAGTGGAGCTCGATATCTCAACACTCCCCCTCGAGCTCTCAATCCAAAAATGTTCTCTTCTCTTCAACAAATGCAGGAACGGTTTGTAGCAGTGAATCTCTGCTTGCATTCAAGCATGTATTCTAGCATCAGGTCTCCCCATATGGTTTTACTCAACAAGACTGAGTCCTCTCCAATTAGGAAATTTCTCAGCTTCTTACGATCGGTCTTATTTATGAGCCTCGTTCTGAATGGGCTGCAGCTGCCTTTTATGTGAACAAACACTCTAAACAGAAGAGAGGAAAAAGTGGCTTGTAATCAACTACAAGCCCCTTAACAAGTGTTTGCTCTCACTCTCTTACCCCATTCCAAATTAAGAATATTTGATGTAGAAGATTACAGGCTCAATGATCTTCTCCAAGCTTTCAAAGTAGTCAAAAGAGGAAGGACACTGCAAAGTATTAGGGGCAACTGGTTGGGAAGGTGGAGCAGGAGTAGAAAGAGTATGGACAGGAGTGCGCCATAATGGCAGAGGAAGAAAACTTGAAGAATCATGGACACTATGCAGAGGACAGAAAACAGACGAACTTGAATATTGGTTTGTAGGAGTGAGTCTGTGCATCGGAGAAGAAGAAGGAGCTAGAGAGGAGTCAGAAAGCTCTTCATAAGTTTCAAAGTCATGAGTATGGAAACTGCAACGGAAACCTCGTCCTCTTGCAAGGCCTCTGTAGGAGCTGCGCCCAATTGCTATGGGGGCATAGATATTAGGAAGAAGAGGCTCTTCAGGAGTACTATCTTCTAAACCAGAGGATATGTCGATGTCAATGTAGAGCAGGCCTCGTTGATGAGGGTAATTCACAAAACTATAAATATACGGGTCATCCTCATGAGAGCGGACTGAATACAAATAGTCGTTGGAGGAATCATAAGAATCATCGTGCTTGAGTTGCCAGTGAAAGCATTGCAGAGTATTTGATTTCGAACATTCAAAAAGAGACTCGTCTATGACACCTTGAGAAACTACTTCCCAGTTGTCAGGATGATTGACCATTGCAAGGAAACCCTTCAATTGTCATGGCTGGGAGTTGCCAGGGTGCTCCAAACAATCGCGTGCAAAATGACCCTTTTTCCCACATATAAAGCGGCTAGAGGAAGAAGACTTATGATTGCCATTGAATGTTCGACGGTGGAGGAAGCATTGAGGTCGGCGAGGATAGCGGTGATGCTAGTGGAGCTTGCCAACTTTTGGAAATGTGGAAGACCCGCAAGAGCATTTAGAGGAGTAATGCTTGGAATAGCGGGTGCGACAAGAGGAGCGAGTTTTTATTGAAGAAGGAGGAGAGAAATCTTGTTAGTTTGGAATGATTATCAACAACCGATTTAGGGTTTAGGGTTTTAGGGTTTTAGGGTTTTGGGTTTTGGATTTAGGGTTTTGGGTTTAGGGTTGTAGCTCCAAGAGAGGGCGTGTAAGAGGTAGAGGTTTTCGTTGCAATTTCCATACTCATGATTTCTTGTGGGTAGAAGTAAGCCATTATTGTGGGCGGCCCAAAAAGGTGCACCTTAACGAGATAGCATGTTAGGAAGGACATTAGTGCTACCTTTCTTCCATTCAACAGTGAAATCATACATGGTGAAGAATTCTTGCCATCTGGCAAGGCGGCATCTTCCAATTTGTTTGTCAATGCGTCTCGTGCAGAAAGTTTTAAAATTTTGATTATCGGTGCGCACGATGAACTCTCAATTGAGGATGAAGAGTTCAAGCTTTTGGATGGCATGTTTTACTACAAGGATTTCCTTTTCTATAGAGTGATAGTTTAGTTCCGCTCCTTAGAACATGACTGTGATCGGAAAGCACAGATGATTTCTTGTGTCGGGGTTTACTAAAGTAAGACTGCATCCCAAAATTGGTCTGATGCATCGGTTTTGATGACTAGGGTGCCTGTGGTAGAGGGGATGTTGAGCAAAGGAAACTTCAGAATTTTCTCCTTGATATGTCGGATAGCCTCTATTTGAACTTCACCCCAGGGGGATCCATCTTTGTGTAAACATAGCTATAGATGGAAGCGATCTTTGGCCAGCTGCTCATAGAAAGGCAAAATATGGTTGAGATAGCCAAGGAATCATTGGAGCTGAGTTCGGTCACAGATTTCATCTGGAAAAGCAAGGAGGGCCTTAAGAACATGATCTTGCATCTAGATGGCACCTTTATGGATATGTACACCAAGAAATTCTATATGCCCTTACCCGATCATAATTTTCTTTGTCGAAAGTGCAAGACCTTTGTTGTTCAAGAGATCATATACAATCTACAAATGCTTGAGATGAGAGGGAAGATCCTTAATATATACAAGTATATCATCGATATAAACAAGACAAAAAGAGTGAAAAGGGCTGAAGATTTAATCCATGAGTTTTTGGAATTCTACTGGTGCTGTTTTCAACCCAAAAGGAAGGACGTTCCATTGGTAAAATCCTTGAGGGCCCAGAAAATGAGTCTTGTGGTGGTCTTTGGGTAGGAGTCTGACTTGCCAGAATCCAACTTTAAGATCAAACTTGGAGAAGATCATTGAACCCGTGATCTTCTACATTAGATATTCCTTATTAGGAATAGGATAAGAAAGTGAAATCAAACATTTGTTAAGGGGCTTGTAGTTGATTACAAGTCACTTTTTGCCCCTTTTCTGCTCAGAATGTTTATTTACATAAAAGGCAGTTGCTGCCCATTTAGACCGAGATTCAGAAATAAGACTCATTTTTTGAAGTCCATAAATCTCCTGATTGTAGAGTACTCGATCTTGTTGAGTGAACCCGTATGGGCTCTCTTTGAAAGGCTTCGACCGAGAGGCAAGGAAAGCTAATGCTGAAATATTGAATGCAAGTAGAGAGTCACTACTCCAGTCAAACCATTTTTGCATTTACTAGAGAGAGGATAGCATATGTAGAGTATGCATGCACGTGTGCAAGCTCTTCTATTCTTCATCATGGAGAAGAGTCTAGATGTAGGCATCTAGTTCAGTACTAGCCATTGGTCATTGTGCATCTTCGAAAGGCTGGGGATTGAACTTAGTTGTTTCAAGAAGTGGAGAGGTTTCGGGTGTTCGAGCAAATTCTGATGGGGGCTTTGTGAATGGTGAGGCTGGAACGCACTTGCTGACAATTTGGAGATCTTCATCCAGGGGTTTAAAAACCTTTTTGAGGCATTCGCACATGAGGATATGCACAAGTGAGCCACCAATTGTTAGAACCATTTCATTAGTAGAGAAACCAAAAGGAAGGTGGCGGTTAAGGAAATCAGTGCCGAGAACTCAATCAACTCCTTGAGATTTGAGTTGATAGAAATCAATAGTAGTAGGGTGGTTTGCAAGAGAGAATGCCATTTGAGAAGCAAACCATTTACATGCTACTAATCCTCCACCCATTGTTGAACCCTTCATCTATTCATGTTCTTCCAATAGTGAGATGGAAGGGCATGATATTTACATACATTAAATCCTGATCCTGTGTCAGCCAGGGCAATAAGGAAATAGGGGACAATTCCATCAGGTCGAATCTGGACATAGATAAGCCATGTTTTGATAGGATTCTGGACCGGCGGAGGAGCGGGCTATTGGAAGAAGTCATGAAGAGACAGATGGGCCAGGTTCAATAGAAGGGGGAGAGTATAGTGTACACTGGGTAAGATGTTCACTAAGTTTGTGATCTAAGGAGTTGATGGAGGTTTGGAGTTTTGGGCAGTTATCTCTAATTAGCTTAAGATGTACACGAAGACCATAGATGCTAATACCTAAGCTTTCAAACTGATCAAAACAAGCAAGATGTGAAGGAGGCGGAGCAGGAGTGGAGAGAGTATGAACAGGGGTTATCCAAAATGTAGGAGGAAGGAAACTGGCAGAGTCATGGACACTATGTGGAGGACCGAAAGGCAGATGGTCCTGAATATAGGCCTGCACAGGGAAACCTATACATGGGAGAAACAGAAGGAGCTAGAGAAGAATCGAAGAGTTGTTCAAAAGTTTCAAAATTGCGAGTATGGAAGCTGTGACGGAAACCTCTACCTCTTGCACAGCCTCTCTTGGAGCTACACCCAACTACTGCTGGGACATAGACCTCAAGAAGAGCGGGCTTTTCAAGAGCATCATCACCAAGCTCAGAGGATATGTTGATGTCTATATGGAGAGGGCCTCAGTGGTGAGGATAGTTCATGAAACTATAGACATTTGGATCATCCTCATCAGAGCGGATTGAATACAGATAGTCATTAGAGGCATAATAAGAATCATCGTGCTTGAGCTGGCAATGGAGGCACTGTGGAGTATCTAATTCTGAACATTCAAGAAGAGACTCATCTGTCACGCCTTGAGAAACCACTTCCCAGTTGTTCGGATGATTGACCATTGCAAAGAAACCCTTTAATTGGCATTGCTGAGAGTTGCGAGGCTGCTCAGGACAATCGCAAGAAAAATGACCGTTTTTCTCGCATATAAAACAGTTAGATGAAGAGGATTTATGGGTGCCACCAAATTGGCAGCGGCGAAGAAACCGTTGAGGTTGGTGAGGATAGCAACGGTGCCAGCGGAGCTTGCAAACTTTGGGAAAGGTGGAAGAACCACAAGAGCATTTGGAAGAGCGGTGCTTGGAATAGCGGGAACGGTGGGAGGAGTGAGTAGCGACAGAGGAGGAAGGGCAAAAATTTTGGTGGGCAACAAATTGTTCACATTGTCGGTGGATATACACCTTGGATCATCTGAAATAAATTGGCAAAATTAAAATCTGCAATTGTCTTGTGTACCTCAATAGGCTTACTATCAATATTGATAATTTTGGTCTGGGCTTCAATTAGCGCCATGACTGCTTTGCCTAATCGATGACAAAGGCTATATAAGTGATGGTGTTTGGCAGACGTATCTGCAAAGATACTTGCACGATAGACCAGTTGTTGGACATGGATGTTGTAGGCTTCTAACTGAAAGAGATCACAAAGTTTGAGCACCGAGAACTCATTGGAAGCTTGTGCATGGTCATCAGTGAATGTCGATAGAAATTGATTTGAGATAGCCGCAATAAGAGCATCAGGAGCATTCAATTGGTGGTTGCCATCCACACTTGCAAAGATTTGCTCTTTTGATTCATTGGATAAGAATTTCCCACCAATTGGCAATTACCCCAGTAAAACCCTTAGTTGTTTCAACAGCAGCATCTCTCGAGTTCCATCGATAGAAGGTACAAGAGACATCATATGTCCATAGAAATTTTTTAAAATGTCTTTCATGGCCTGAGGGGAAGTAGCATCAATATTCAAAATATACACATCATTTAAGATCCGCTTGCTCATTGAGATCGCCATCAATAAAGTGGGTTTGGAACTCACCACGGATAAATTGGGCTCCTGGTGAATCATAGAAAGTGGTTCCTTACCACGCCAGGGTTACTGCTATTGGGACTGCTATGAAGGCGGTGCCAAAAGCTGGGAGAGGAAGCGTGGATGAAACAAACGTCAACTAGAAACTCGATAGGGAGAGAAGAGCGGGAGAGCAGGGAAGAGTGAGCAGAAGCAAAGAAGAGTTCGTAAGAGACTCACAAAGGAATATCAGCAGATGGAAAGAGGAAATATGGAGAAGGCATGCGAAGAGTGCAAGGAACTGAAAACAAGGAGGCTTGGAAGTTGGAAGTATATTAAATATGGCTGAAGATACAAGAGCTCTCGAAGGCAGCCTTGAGAATGAGCCAAGGGTGCCCTTATATAGCAAGGGGTGAGTGGCTGTCTTTATCGCACATCCAAGAGTGGAGCACTAAGTATAGTGTTTGTGCACTGAGGTAGTGGTTGTACTACATCATCTTTGTACATATGATAGGACATAAAGGTGAAGGTCTTACCTGGGACTACAAGCAGTGTCTAATCACCCAGAGAATATTTCAACATGGTCATGATGAAGGTCTTATCCAATGTGGACAGTGTCTAATCATCATGACTAGGAGATAAGCATATAGTCCCAGGCCCATTTCTTGTGGGCAGCCCAAAAAGGTGCACCTTCATAGGATAGCATGTCAGGAAGGACATTAGTGCTACCTTTCTTCCATTTGATAGTGAAATCATACATGGTGAAGAATTCTTGCCATCTATGATCTAGCAAGGCGGCCTCTTCCGATTTGTTTGTCAATGCGTCTCATGCAGAAAGTTTTGAAATTTTGATTATCGATGCGCACGATGAAATCTCGATTAAGGATGAAGAGCTCAAGCTTTTGGATGGCACGTTTTACTACAAGGATTTTCTTTTCTATAGAGTGATAGTTTAGTTCAACTCCTTGGAACATGCTTGATTGAAAAGCACAGATGATTTCCCCAATTCCAAATTGAGGACGCCCCTTCTAAAGCTTTGATCCGCAGGCATTTCTACCATGAGCATGGCAAACGAGTAATGCATTTGTCTTTTCCTGCCTCCTCTCGTGTATCTATTGTAGGAATTCCAACTGATGAACATGGAGGCACTTTAGAAGCCACGCTGCCTCCTAAAAAAGCAAAAGCCATTCAAGACTGGGTTGCATCCACTGCTGCTGATTCCCTGCAGACACTAGCTTACACTACAGGCGATCGACAACAGTAAATCATTAGCCCCAGTCGCATTCCAATTTTGATAGTGTGACTGCATTTGAACGTCTACATCCGATGCTCATGCTCCGACCAATCCATTAGCCTAAAGCTTCTGGGTTCCAAGCTACCTCTGAAGATGGGTCTCTCAAATCAGTGTATGGTCCGTATGCGCTCACTGATAAAGATGATGATACCATGCCCGTAGAGCAGCAACAGCTCAACTGGTGTAATTCCCACAACATCGCTACACAAGCCTGCCTCGATGCTTGCTATGTCACGCTCTACGATCTCCAATTGGCAGTTGGTAAGCTTGACCGAAACATCCATAATGTTCTCAATGAATTACAAAATCTTCAGTCTGGTTCTGCTTCCTCATCACGCCACTACTTATACAACCTTCCTCATCGATTAGGCGAAACGGTCATGGTGCTGATTGAAGCACAAACCAAAATTATCAATATTGATAACAAGCCTACTAAGGTACAGAAGACAGTTGCAGATTTTACTTTTGCCAATTTCTTTCAGATGATCCAAGTGCATATCCACCCACAATGTTCAGAGTATTATCTCCGACCACTTGTGAACAATTTGTTGGCCACCAAAATTTTTGCCCTTCCTCGTTTGTTGCTACTCGCTCCTCCCGCCGTTCCTACTATCCAAGCACCACTCTTCCAAATGCTCTTGTGGTTCTTCCACCTTTGCCAAAGTTCACAAGCTCCACTGGTGCTGCCGGTATCCTCACCAACCTCAATGGTTTCTTTGCCGCCACTGATTTGGTGGCACCCAGAAATCCTCTTCATCCGACTGTTTTATCTGTGGGAAAAAGGGTCATTTTTCCCGTGACTGTCCTGAGCAGCCTCGCAACTCTCAGCAATGCCAATTAAAGGGTTTCTTTGCAATGTTTAATCATCCGGACAATTGGGAAGAGGTTTCTCAAGGCGTGACAGATGAGTCTCTTCTTGAATGTTTGGAATCAGATACTCTGCAGTGCCTCCACTACCAGCTCAAGCACGATGATTCTTATTATGCCTCTAATGACTATCTGTATTCAGTCCGTTCTGATGAGGACGATCCAAAGTCTATAGTTTCATGAACTATCCTCACCACCGAGGCCCTCTTTGCATTGACATCGACATATCCTCTGAGTCTGATGATTATGCTCTTGAAGAGCCCCCTCTTCCTGAGGCGTGTGTCCTAGTAGCAGTTGGGTGTAGCTCCAATAGAGGCCATGCAAGAGGTAGAGGTTTTCATCACACTTTCCATACTCATGATTTTGAAACTTTTGAAGAACTCTCTGATTCTTCTCTAGCTCCTTCTGTTTCTCCCATGTATAGGTTTCCCCCTACAAGCCAATATTCAGGTACCATTTGTCTTTTGTCCTCCACATAGTGTCCATGATTCTTCAAGTTTTTGTCCTCCTCCATTTTGGAGAACCCCTGTTCATACTCTCTCTCCACTCCTGCTCCGCATCCTCCACATCTTGCCTGTTTTGATCAGTTTGAAAGCTTAGCTATCAGCATCGATGGTCTTCGTGTACATCTTAAGCTGATTACAGATAACTACCAAAAACTCCAAACCTCCATCCACTCCTTAGATTGCAAAGTTAGTGAACATCTTACCTAGTGTACACTATACTCTCCCCCTTTTGTTGAACCTGGCCCGTCAGTCTTCTCTCTTCATGACTTCTTCCAATAGCCTGCTCCTCTGGTCTGTAATCCTATGAAAACATAGCTTATCCATGTCCAGATTCGACCTGATGGAATTGTTCCCTATTTCCTTATTGCTGTGGTTGACACAGGATCAGAATTTAATGTATGTAAATATCATGCCCTTCCATCTCACTACTGGCAGGCTCTAGAAGAACATGAACAGATGAAGGGTTCAACGATGGGTGGAGGATTAGTAGCACATAGACGGTTTGCTTCTCAAATGGCAATCTCTCTTGCAAGGCACCCTACTACTATTGATTTCTATCAACTCGAATCCCAAGGAGTTGATTTAGTTATCGGCACTAATTTCCTTAACCACCAACTTCCTTTTGGTTTCTCTACTAATGAAATGGTTCTTACAATTGGTGGCTCACTTGTGCATATCCCTGCACATGAATGCCTCAAAAAGGTGCTTAAACCCCTGGCTGAAGATCTCCAAATTGTCAGCAAGTGCTTACAAATTGGGCCTCCCATGATTCAACACCCCCTGCTCCAAAATGCACGCTTCCATATTGCTCCATTTGGATCCTTCATGCCTCCACATGCTGCAGACTGGGTTCCTCCTTCGCTGACTTCATTGAATTACCAACGTGCTGTACGAGACTGAGAAGGCTACGCCAAACCTAGAAGTTCTCCTCTAGACCTTCGATGGCCTTTGCATTGTTGGTGATTGGTTCAAGAGACGTTAGGAGATCATGGAGAAGGAACACCTATTTCATTAATTTTGGACTTTTTTTGTTGTTTTTGGATGAAGCCCAAAAATCCTTCCCAAATGAAAAGTTTACTTTGTGAAAATATCCTTCCCAAATCAAAATTTCACTTTGTGAAAATATCCTTCCCGAATCAAAAGTTCACTTTGTGGCACTATCATATTCACATAAAAATTTTGTTTTTTTAATCTATACTTTTGCACTAACATGCAAGAATTTGAAATAATCCTACTTTAGAAATTCTAGCTATTCCTAAGTTATTTATTAATTTAATTAATTTTATCATTTTTCCTTAACGTGATAAATTTATAAATCCATGAAAGGAGACTTAAATATTTCATGTAAATAACATTGTCACTCATAATATGCACAAATTTAAAACTTTTAATAAATAGAAAAAAGACATGATGCCATAAGACCCAAGTTTTGTATTGAACCAAAGAATTATAATAGCAATTATAGCTATCATATGTTTACATTAAGAAACGTTGCTCTCAGCTGGAGTCTTTGTATAAAATAATATAGATTGAACATATGTTTACAAAATTGTTGCTCTTAAAAAGCCTGAATCCGTGCCATCTACATTGACTCCCCGTTGTCTTATTGCTCAATGTGACAGTTGCTTGCCAAGAGCCTATCTCCCTGTTGTTTTGCCAAGCCTTGCCCCTTGGGTGACATCTAGTGCATAATTTGGCTCTCATTTGACATAGGAGGTGATGACTCAGTACAGTTGCACCTAGTCTAATATATGATTATAATTGTCAATTGGCTTCTTGGCTAGTACCCAAATTCAATCCTTCAATAGACTTCAATACAAAGCTTTAATCATGGACATTCTTCATTTGTGCTATCTCCTTCTACTTCCTCCATGGCGAGCATCCTTAAAAATTCGTGTATATGCAAAATACTTTGCTATGGTATTTTTATTTTTCCTTCTACCTCATATCCCATGCGCTTCTTTGAATTCTTTGCCCTTGAATTCCAAGACACTATGATTGTATCCATCAAAACTTGTGAGACCAATTCATGATTTGGGACCCAATCCTTCACTATACAATTAGTATACAATGTGTTGTTACCCATATTTGCCTTCCTGCCCTTTGGCTCATACCATACCATTGTAAATGTTGTAGCTCTCCCTTGATCATCTCTTTGCACATCAACTACTTTTGCAACCGAAAACTTCACATTCTCATATTCATCATCCGATGGCCAAACCACAACAAAACAATTGACCTCTATATCTACTTGTGGCATAAACTCTCTCTTCTTTGGTCCACAATATGGATATGGGAGTAATGATACAAATTCATTTTCAAAGACTGGAGCTGGGCGCAGATCATTATGAACATTTGGCCAAAATATATTGCATTCTTCCTTGACATCCTTTGAGCCTCACATTCTCTCAAGGTCCTTTATTAATTTTCGTGTCTTGTTAATTATAGTGATAGTGTGTTCTCTCCAAGTAGGCTTCAAATCAGGATATCTCCGAAGCATTTCCTCTTTGTATGTAATAAATGCTTTTAATCCTTCTATTTCATAGTTAGACCTCTCATTGAATTCTTGTATAGGAGCCCATGTTGGATACCTTTCCTTGCTGGAAATTGAAGTTAAGAGACTATAAGGTTCTTCAGGTTCCCATTTTGTATCATGAGAATATTGTTGCCATTGCATTACTAGTTTTTCATCCTTTTAAAAAAAATGAAAGTAGTGTGGATTGGTATGACTTGTCGATGCATCACCACCCATTTGTATGAAAGGTAGAATGAAGCTCTTCCAATCATACATTCTTTTGAACCTCTCACATACTGTACTTTCCTTACGACCACCAAATTGCCTCCCACATATTCTTACCAAGTCATCTATTGTCTCCACACCTTGCATTTAAGCTCTCTTGAGATTGTGCTAAAAACTTGATCGATATCCTCATGTGTATGCCCAACATACAGAAATCCACATTCGACCTCATTGAAGATTCGATGAGCAACTAGCATTGAGCAAAATGCAAACATGAGTACATTCTTATTTTCTTGCCAGCAATTATCAACTTGTATTCTCAAAGTCAATGGTAGGCGACCTTTTTCTACATGTACATTGCGAATTGCCTTCATAATCGATGTTACAACTTGATTGCTATCATGTAGATGCAAGGAATCGATCCATATATCGCTGCAAAACACCTAATTCCATGCACCAACACTCCACATAAATGGGTCATTAGAAAGTGCTTTCCTTGTAATTTAGGTGGAGTGGCAACAAAATGAGGCAATGTTGTTGTATTCTAATCCATGCCATCTACAATAAGGCACATGTAGTCATCAGGATGTGAAATAGCTTGCTCCTTCCAAAATGCATATTTTTGTCTAGATATCGAATAAGGTCATGATGAGATTTTTGGTTTTTGTTGTATAATTTTCTTTGATTTGGGCATGTTGCACTCTCAATCGCTCGCTTTAAATCATCACAGACATTGCACTTTGACATTTTTTTCCTCTTTGGGACTTTAACATATCCAAAGTTCTTCTTCCAAAGAGTATACAAAGTATGAGAAGAAGCCACGGCATCCCCTCTTTGCCTTTGCTTTTCTGCAATAGAGTCAAATACTTCAAGCTTTGTCAAGCCCATTGGAAGGTGCATTTCAGTGATCGCGTCACCGTTAGGGAGTTTGGTAGATATATGGGATTGAGGTAAAGCATTTTCCTGTAAGAAGTCTTGCAAAATTGCTGCTGCCCTGATACTTGAGATTCTTGATTTGGACCTTCCTCTATTATCGTGAATGCTAAATTTTTTGCCGCCCTTTGCCTTGGTGACTAAATCCCAATATATACCATGGGATAATCCAGTAATATTGCGATATGCCTTATTGCAAATCTTTTTTCCATTTACGAGAGGTTTTACCTTTTGTCTTGAACTTGGCCTTTTATTGCCATTCTGAAGAAAGCAATAGAGACTTGTGAGAAGGTATCCATTTCTTTTGCTTCCTCTTCTTTTTCACGTGTCCTCTACATTCCTTGATGTCTGCAAGATCAATGAAGTGCATACATCTTAGCTTGCAACATAGATATCCCAATGCATTTAACATGTTCTCCTCTTTCATTACTCTCTTCCTCTTTGGTTGCTTTTGTGGATCTGCCTGGATTTGCTTTCTCTTCATGCATTTGTATGACCGTTTTTGTACCTCGTGCACGTTGTTATCTGTATTTTTGCACTTCTTCTCCTCACGTTTGTTTGTAACCAAGCATCTAAGATTAGTCGTTGCATCCTTGGACATATCACAATCAAAGTTAAATATTGAATAATCCTCTATTGATCTCATCCTCGTTTTTAACATACTCTTAGGGCCATTCAATGAATTCAATACTACGAGAGTATTGAGAACCTTGAAACTCTTCCACTCATGAGAGAACATCACTCATTGGGACATCTTACATGTCTTTCACAAATCCACAAGTTTGATTGACACCAGGTTTGTTAATATGCATGAACTCATCCACACCTGACAAGGCATCACTATTCAAACATTTGCCCTTCTCACTGTGTAAGAATTCATCCACCCCAGATAAGGCTTCGCTTCTAAAATGTTTTTGTTTCTCGGAACCAATGAACTCATCCACTCTAGATAAGATGTCACTTATATAATTAAGTACATTGAAATTATCCACATTTGAAGTGATAGAGCTTGGCACATGGGCACCCTTTTTACATCCTTTGATATTGTAGTATACCTTATCTTTATCATTGAAAACCACGTGCCTCTTTCTCATGTTTGAAAATTGCATGCTTCATCTCATATTCTTGCCTACCCCATAGGAGGGATCACATAAGGATGTTATGTTATCAACCATACCATCATCAGTGACTTTTAGAATCCTCATCTGTGCAAATGACCATTGCTCCACTTGTTCAAATCCCAATACTTCACCTTCTGCTACATTCTTATTTGCAAATGACCTCATTTGTAAAATGTCCCCTATAGTAAAATCCAAGGTTGTGCATTTTGTATTCTTGATAATGTCTGTTGCATAAGTCATCTCTATCCCATGCTATAAATGATTTGTTGGATGTATTGTAGGCATAACATCTCCAAGTGTTTCCATATCTCCACATTTATACTTTAGCTCAACATGTGCGCTAAGAATCTTTGATACAGTAACTACCACCTTATCTTTGCTAAGTCTTTGAAAGTGGCAAACTAAATTGGGATCACTATCATGGATTGTAGAAATGCAACTACTTCTCTTTTGCTACATAAAATCACATCCATCCTTGGAACAAAATCTATAGCCATCTCCTTTGTGAGAGTCCTTTACAAGCAAGCTATAGCAACAACAATTACATAAATATTAGTCTCTTTTTAATAATCTACTCATTTATTATAATTTTTAATTAGTACTTTATACTGGTGGGAGAAGTTAGTGTTGTATGATGGCAAAAGAGGGGTGGGGGAGGGCATCGATTAAATAAAATATTTAAGGATAAAGGGGTGAAGGAGGGCTTCAATTAAATAAAAGGGGGGGAGTCTAGTAGTATATGATGGCAAGATATTTATTAAGGATAAAAGAGGGAGGGGAGAGGGCTTCAATTGGAGAGTGGTATAAATATTGAGGGATAAAGGAGGGAGAGGAGAGGTCCTCAATTAAACAACCATCAAAAAATGGGCTCCTAGGTGTGTTTCTTAAACAAGTACTTATCGGGCGGGTGTGCCACTTTGCATGGGCCTTAATCCCACCTACCTTGATGTGCATGCAAAGTATTATTCCCATTAGATATGCTTTGCATGGTTGATCAACCATTGAACACCATTTTTGCCTCTGTGTCATGCACAACCATCAAAAAACACGATCCTAGGTGTGTTATTCAAAAAAATACTTATCGGATAAGGGCGCCACTTTGCACACAAGTCAATACCACCTAGGTTGAGACACATGAAAAGTATTGTGTCCATCATATATGCTTTGCATGGTCGACCAAGCATTATACACCATTTTTCCCTTAGTATTATGCACCGTCATCAAAAAATGCACTCGCACGAGTGTTATCCAAACAAATACTTATGTGATGGGTGTGCCACTTTGCATGCAAGACAATACCACCTAGTTTTAGGCATGCATAAAGTATTGTGCCCATTGGATATGCTTTGCATTGTCGATCAAGCATTAAAGGCCACATTCTTGACTCTCTCTGATGCACATCCATCTAAAAACACGCTCCTAGGTGTGTTATCCAAACAAGTACTTTTCGGATGGGTGCGCCACTTTGCATGCAACTCAATACCACCTAGGTTGAGGCATGAGTATAGTATTAAGTCCATTGGATTTTCTTTGCATGGTCGATCAAGCATTAAACACCGATTTTGTCTTAGTGTCGTGCATAACCATCAAAAAAGACGGTCCTAGGTGTGTTATTTACACAAGTACTTATCAAATGGGGGTACTACTTTGCACGCAAATCAACACCACCTAGTTTGAGGTTTGAGAAAAGTATTGTGCCCATCAGATATGCTTTGCATGGTATATCATGCATTATACGCCGTTTTTCTCCTAGTGTTATGCACAACCGTCAAAAAATACACTCCGATGTGTGTTATACAAACAAGTACTTATGCGATGGATGCACCACTTTGCATGCAACTCAATACCACCTAGGTTGAGGTGCATGCAAAGGATTGTACCCATCCGATATGCTTTGTATAGTTGATGAAGCATTAAACATCGTTTTTGCCTTAGTGTCATGCACAACCATCAAAAAACACGGTCCTAGGTGTCTTAGTTGAACAAGTACTTATTGGGTGGGGAATTTACTTTGCACGCAAGTCAATACCACCTAGGTTGAGACATGTGCAAAGTATTGTGCCCATCAGATATGCTTTGCATGGTCGATCACGCATTATACACCTTTTTTCCCTTAGTGTTATGCACCACCATCAAAAAATGTGCACCCAACTATGTTATGCAAACAAGTAATTATAGGATGGACGAGCCACTTTGCATGCAAGTAAATGCCACCTAGGTTGATGCACGTGCAAAGTATTATGCTCATTGGATATGTAATACATTGTCGATCAAGCACTAAACATCGTTTCTGCCTTAGTGTCCTAGGTGTGTTATCTGAACAAGTACTTATCGGATGGACACGCCACTTTGCATGCAACTCAATATCACCTATTTTGAGGCACATGCATTATACACCGTTTTCATCCTTGTGTTATGCACCACCATCCAAAAATGCGCTCCTAGGTGTGTTATCCTAACAAGTACTTATGGTATGGGCACGTCACTTTGCATGCAACTCAATACCACATAGGTTGAGGCATATGCAAAGTATTGTTCCCATAGAATAAGCTTTGCATAGGCGATCACGGATTATACACCATTTTTGCCTTAGTGTCATACACAACTGTAAAAAAACATGGTCCTAGATGTGTTATTTGAACAAGTACTTATGGGATGGGCATTCCACTTTGCATGTAAGTATATTCCACCTAGTTTAAGGTGTGTGCAAAGTATTGTGCCCATCATATATGCTTTGCATTGTCGATCAATCATAAAACACCGTTTTTGCCTTAGTGTCATCCACAACCATAAAAAAATACGATCCCATGTGTGTTATTCAAATAAGTACTTATCGGATGGGGGCTCCACTTTGCACACAATTCAAGTTCAACTAGGTTGAGGTGCATGCAAAGTATTGTGCCCATGGTCGATCACACATTATACACTGTATTTCCATGTGTTATGCACATCCATAAAAAAACACTCTTAGGTGTATTATCTGACCAAGTACTTAGTGGATGGGTGTGCCTCTTTGCACACAAGTCAATACCACCTAGGTTGTGGCACAGGAAAAGTATTGTTCCCATTAGATATGCTTTGCATGCTCGATCGAGCATCAAATACCATTTTTGCCTTAGTGTCATGCACATCCATTAAAAAACACGCTCCTAGGTGTGTTATCCGATCAAGTACTTATCGGATGGACATGCCACTTTTGATGCAACTCAATACCACCTAGGCTATGGTGCATGCACAGTATTGTGCCCATTGGATATGATTTGCAATGTCTATCAAGCATTAAACAATGTTTGTGCCTCACTATCATGCACCAAACAACATGGTCCTAGGTGTGTTATTCGAACAAGTACTTATCGGATGGAGGCGCTTCTCTGCACAAACATCAATACAACTTGGTTTGAGGTGATTGCAAAGTATTGTGCCCATTGCATATGCTTTGCATTGTCGATCAAGCATTAAACATCATTTTTGCCTTAGTGTCATGCACAACCATAAAAAAACACAGTCCTAGATGTGTTATTCAAACAATTGCTTATGGGATGAGCGTGCCACTTTGCATGTAAGTCGATTCCACCAAGTTTGAGGTGCATGCAAAGTATTGTGCCCATTGGATATGCTTTGCATTGTCAATAAAGCATAAAACACCATTTTTGCCTTAGTGTCATGCACAACCATAAAAAAACACGGTCCTAGGTGTGTTATTCAAACAGGTACTTATCGAATGGGGACTCCACTGTGCACGCAAGTCAAGTTCAACTAGGTTAAAGCACGTGCAAAGTATTGTGCCCATCGGATATGCTTTGCATGGTCGATCATGCATTATACATTGTTTTCCCCCTAATGTTATGCACATCTGTAAAAAAGACACACTCTTAAGTGTATTATTTGACCAAGTACTTATCAGATGGGTGTGACTCTTTGCAAACAAGTCAATACCACCTAGGTTGAGGTGGATGAAAAGTATTGTGCCCATAGGATATGCATTCCATGGTCAATTGATGTTGAGCATTAACTACCATTTTTGCCTTATTGTAGAGCACATCCATAAAAAAACACGGTCCTAGGTTTCGGTCCTAGGTTTGTTATCCTATCAAGTACTTATCGGATGGACATGCCACTTTGCATGCAACTCAATAACACCTAGTTTGAGGTGTGTGCAAAGTATTGTGCCCATCGGATATGCTTTGCATGGTATATCATGCATCAAATTCTGTCTGTGCCTCAGTGTCATGCACAACCATTAAAAACATGCTTTTAGGTGTGTTATCCTACCAAGTGCTTATTGGATGGGTGTACCACTTTGCATGCAACTCAATACTACTACTGTGAGGTGCATGCAAAGTATTTTTCCCATCGGATATGCTTTGCATGGTCGAGGGAGCATTAAATACCATTTTAGCCTTAGTGTCATGCACAACCGTCAAAAAACACTGTCCTAGGTGTGTTATTCGAACAAATGCTTATGGGATGAGCACACCACTTTGCATGTAAGTCAATTCCATAGAGTTTAAGATGCATGCAAAGTATTTTTCCCGTCGTATATGCTATGCATTGTTGATAAATCGTAAAACACCGTTTTTGCCTTAGTGTCCTGCACAACCATAAAAAAACATGATCCTAGGTGTGTTATTCAAACAAGTACTTATTAGATGGGGGCTCCAATTTGCATGCAAGTCAAGCTCAACTAGTTTAAGGTACTTGCAAAGTACTGTACCCATCAAATATGCTTTGCATGGTCGATCACACATTATACACCATTTTTTCCGTAGTGATATGCACATCCATAAAAAAATATGCTCTTAGGTATGTTATCCAACCAAGTACTTATCGGATGGGTGTGCCTCTTTGCAAACAAGTCAATACCACCTAGGTTGAGGCATAGGAAAAGTATTGTGCCCATTGGATATGCTATGCATGGTCGATTGAGCATTAAATATGGTTTTTGCCTTAGTGTGAAGCACATCCGTAAAAAAACACGGTCCTAGGTGTGTTATCCAATCAAGTACTTATTGGATGGACACGCCACTTTGCATACAACTCAATAACACCTTCATTGAGGTGCATGCAAAGTATTATGCCCATCGAATATGCTTTGCATGGTATATCAAGCATTAAACTTCGTTTGTGGCTAAGTGTCATGCACAACCATTAAAAAACATGCTTTTAGGTGTGTTATCCAACCAAGTGCTTATCAGATGGGTGTACCACTTTGCATGCAACTCAATACCACCATGTTTGAGGCTCATGAAAAATATTGTGCCCATCAGATATGCTTTTCATGGTCAAGGGAGCATTAAATACCGTTTTTGCCTTAGCGTCATGCACAACTGTCAAAAAACACGGTCCTAAGTGTTTTATTCGAACAAGTGCTTGTCAGATGGGGGCACCTCTTTGCACACAAGTCAATACCACCTAGGTTGAGGTGTGAGCAAGGTATTGTGCACATCCAATATGATTTGCATTATCAATCACACATTATACACCATTTTTGTCCTTGTGATATGCACTATCTTTAAAAAATGCACTCTTAGGTATGTTATCCGAACAAGTACTTATGGTATGGGTGCCTCACTTTGGATGAAACTCAACACCACATAGGTTGAGGCATTTTCAAAGTATTGTGCCCATCGGATATGCTTTGCATAGGCAATCACACATTATACACCGTTTTTGCCTTAGTGTCATGCATAACCGTAAAAAAACACAGTCCTACATGTGTTATTTGAACAAGTACTTATGGGATGGATGTACGACTTTGCATGTGAGTCAATTATAGCTAGTTTAAGGTGTGTGCAAAGTATTGTGCCCATAGGATATGCTTTGCATTGTCGATCAAGCATAAAACACCATTTTTGCCTTAATGTGATGCACAACCATTTAAAAGCATGGTCCTAGGTGTGTTATTCAAAGAAGTACTTATCGTATGGAGGCTCCACTTTGCACGCAAGTCAAGTTCAACTAGGTTGAGGTGCATGCAAATTATTGTCCCATCAGATATGCTTTGCATGGTCAATCATGCATTATACACTGTTTTTCCCCTAGTGTTATGCACATCCGTAAAAAAACACGCTGTTAGGTGTGTTATCTGACCAAGAACTTATAAGATGGGTGTGCCTCTTTGCAAACAAGTCAATACCACCTAGGTTGAGGTGAAGGAAAAGTATTGTGCCGATTGGATATGCATTGCATGGTCGATTGAGCATTAAATACCATTTTTGCCTTACTGTCAAGCACATCCATTAAAAAACATGCTCCTAGGTGTATTATCCAATCAAGTACTTATCGTATGGACACACCACTTTGCATGCAACTCAATAACACCTAGGTTGAGGTGCATACAAAGGATTGTGCCCATCGGATATGCTTTTCATGGTATATCATGCATTAAAGACTGTTTCTGCCTCAGTGTCATGCACAACCATAAAAAACATGCTTTTAGGTGTGTTATCCAACCAAGTGCTTATTGGATGGGTGTACCACTTTCCATGCAACTTAATACCACCACTTGTGAGGTGCATGCGAAGTATTGTGCCCATTGGATATGCTTTACATGGTCGAGGGAGCATTAAATACTGTTTTTGCCTTAGTGTCATGCATAACCATCAAAAAACACTCTCCTAGGTGTGTTATTATTCAAACAAGTGCTTATGGGATGAGCACGCCACTTTGCATGTAATTCAACTCCACGAATTTTAAGGTGCATGCAAAGTATTATGCCCATGAATATGCTTTGCACTGACGATAAAGCATAAAACACTATTTTTGTCTTAGTGTCATGCACAACCATAAAAAAAACATAGTCCTAGGTGTGTTATTCAAATAAGTACTTATCAGATGGGGACTCTACTTTGCACAAAGTGAAGTTCAACTAGTTTAAGATGCATTCAAAGTATTGTACCCATCGGATATGATTTACATGGTCGATCACACATTACACACTATTTTTCCCCTAATGATATGCACATCCGTAAAAAAACATGCTCTTAGGTGTGTAATCTGACCAAGTACTTATCAGATGGGTGTGCCTCTTTGCAAACAAGTCAATACCACCTAGGTTGAGGCACAAGAAAAGTATTGTGCCCATAGAATATGCTATGCATGGTCAATTGAGCATTAAATATGGTTTTTGCCTTAATGTCAAGCATATCCATAAAAAAACTTTGGTGATCTAATGACAAGCATAAGCCCAATGTTGACCATCAATGGACTAGAATCTACAATTAAGGAGGAATTCCTTCTTTGCTTCCTTCAACATATTCTCACCTTGTGCCTCTTGGCCTTGTTTATGTGGAATATTTTTAAGTGTCTTTAAGGAATTGAGTGAAGGTTTCCTCGAAATGTGTAGGCCCTATAAATGTAATTTGATTTAAAAAGCTATTTTTCATTGGATAAAACATTATTGGATGCGGGACCACGTTGCTTGCCATAAGTTTCTTTCCATCTCTCAAAACCTCATATATTTATAGTGCATAGGATATATCAATGTTCTGGCTATTAGTAAAGACAACTATAGCTTCCACATATCTGGCATTCACAAACCATGTCCTTTGATCCTACATATATCCCACATCATCATTAGTTACTGCTTTGTTAAGATGTAGATTGAGATTTTGATTGATGTGAGTTCATCTTGATCATCTTCAACATCGGGTTCTGAGTCTTCTTCATCTTTCTCTTCTTTTAACCATTTCCCATCCACCTAATCTTTTTTTACAGAGGGATGATTCCTTTTTCTAATGCTTGAAACCGTGGCTCTTGTAATACTAGCCTTTTGCATTTCACGTCGTGGTTTGCCAGCAAGAGGAGCTACCATAACTGCAGTGGATTGACCTTGATCTTCTTCAAAAAAATTTAATTCTTGTGTACTCAAGGTTTGTGTTTCATCATCCTTAGTGACATCCACCATTTCTTGCTCTAGAAGTTGGCTCTCATATTCTACACGTTCGTGACAGTGTGCATGTCCTTCTTGCCCCTGCATCGAAGTTTGTGCTTGATCTCCTTCATGTGAAGATCCATTCAAACATAATCTTTGCATGCATCCTTTTTGCCACCACACTTGAAAATCGCTCCCAAGTATATGCAACAGCCTCCAATGCACTTTGCAGCTCTAGAAACTTTGATGGTTGAGGAGGAGGCATCACAAAGGTCTTTTAGTCTCTCCTTGACACAACAAAATGAAGACCGCCAACTTCAGGATCTGAACTCTTTGTGAAAATATCCATAAAAGTCTGTTTTGGCTCTATCATTATGCCTACTACAAGGCTCGAAGTCATATCTTTCTTAGAGAATGTAGCATCCCATGGATCATCACCATCATTGAACTCTCTTTTTGACATAAGTAGAAAGAGTCTCTTTTCCTTTTGATCAAGAAACCAAGCTCTTCTGCCCATGTGATATCGAGTCAACCTACCAAAGCCGTTGGGGCTATATTCCTTTCCTTTCAAATTCAAAGTGACATCAGAGACCCATGCTCTAATCTCAGAGTCATTTAGGCTAGCCCCACATTACTTGATTGCTTCATAATCCTACAAGAAAAGATAATGGAGAATTTAGATACATACAAGTAAAGTGCAATATACAAGGCTTGATACAATAAATGTGGGAAATAGCCCAAAAGGCTTTACAAGGCTTCATATGGCAATAAATGTGAAAAATAGCCGAGAGGGCTTTACAAAGTATTTTATAGCAATAAATGTGAAAAATGGCCTAGAAGGCTTTACAAGGCTTAAATATTTCTACAAATGTAAGAAAATTAGCCAATAAAGCGTTACAATGAAGTTAAATGCCCACTCTAGTGATAAAGCTCCAATCTTCCCGATGACATGTAATCTATCCATCCATTGATACCCAACTGATGCAATCTACCCACTAATAAACTGATCCACTAATATCCACTTATGCAGCCCACTGATACTCGTTATGGTCGGGTTTAATATAAGGCTTCATATAGCAATAAATGTGGAAAATAGCCTAGAAGGCTTTACAAGGTTTTTTATCACAATAAATGAGCTTAAATATTTGTACAAATGCCATAAAAATAGCCAATAAAGATTTACAATGAAATAAAATGACCACTATAGTGATTAAGCTCCAATATGTCCCACCATGACATGTAATCTGTCCACTGATATCTGCTATTTGCTATCTACTCATGCAATCTGCCCACTGATAAACTTCTTGGTAAGTAGTGAAAGGTCTTATTCAATAGCATGTTATGAGTGTGAAACCACATGTGAGCAAATGGAGTGACAATGGTTAGGAACTAGTCAGAAAAATTTGGGCATGGCTTTGATTGGCAACTTGTAGAATTGTCTCTCCTCTAAGGCAATCTAATCTATGCTAATCTATGCTAAACCAATCGTCAAAGCGAAGAAAAGCAATAAATAATTTCTTTTTCTGTGCAAAGGAGGTCAAAAGTCTCACTTCATAACAATTTGCAAAGATATCTTTATTCCATTGTTATCCTGCAACCATCTGTATATTTAAGCATGAGATTAAGTATTTGATTGAGACTGAAAGACTTAATCATTATGTCCATAGAAAGCATAAGATATCCTCAACATCAGAGGTCTTATAGAAGGAAAGGGTTGTATGGACAACATTTGGTTCTTCTCCAAACCCTAATTTGAAGAGAAAGGTCACAAAAGCAGATGCCAACACACTCACAAACTTCTTTCTTTGAGTGCAGTTGTGCCTAGGAGAACTCAAAAGCGAGAAGAAAATATGATGAGCCTCAAGGTGGTGAGAGACAGATATGCCAACTACACTTCCATCATTTTTCGTTCCATTGAAGTGTTCAATGAGATGCTTGAAGTGTGCATTGCATGTGAGCGTGGAGAGTTGACTTACGAAGCTCCTTTGTTTATCTCCAAAAAGTCAAAGGTAATGGATAAGAAGGAGTTGACTGCAAGGATGTGGATGCCTATAAAGCACTTACCTGACAAGTATGCATCCATGGTAGCACAAAAACCTTTAAAAAAAGAATGGTTTTTTGAAAAGAAAGACTTGACATGTGAGGCGTGATGCAGTGCATAGTGCCATTAAGTATTTGTTGTCATAGAAACAAATCCCACTTAGTCATTGTAACATTGACCCTTTAATGTGGTCAAGCATATAGCTTCTTTGTCAACACCCAAGGTAAAGCTATGGGCAAACAAGTGGATTAAAAAGAATGAAGATGGGTCAAAAATAGTAACCTCTTACATGAGAAAAGAAGTCCCACAACAAGTGGTTACATATGTGGAAAGATTGATCAGTGAGATAAGGATGCTGACAGATATGCACCAAAGCTTTCAATTCAATGTAGAGGTTATGTCAGAGTCTGGAAAGCTTGTGAACTTCAGGGGAGTTTCAGAAGATGACTTCATCAAGAATGAGTCAACATGAGACAACCCACAACTATTCTTCATCAATGAAGTTTCTAGCGATGATGACATCCATAACTTCATTGATAGAATAGTATATACCACCATGGCAATTTGCAACATTGTCATTTTTTTTTATAAACAAGACAAAGAAGCCATGCAGGTTACTCTAGAGTGAGCATATTCATCAAATTTGAAGATCTATAGTGGTGTTTATGTAGCAAAGAGAGGTAAGAGAGAATGTGGCATAGCGATTCAATCCCTTGAATCATTCTTCTTGTGTATGCGGAGTCCCAACCATGATCGCTCCTTACAAAAGAACATAAGAGGAAATTCAAATAATTTGAGATTGATGCTAGAAGAGCAAGATATTCCCAAGTCCATACATTATCAAAAAAACAACTATGGAAGTCTGGCAAAAAGTGGGAGTCTTTTGCTTACCATGGTGGAGAATTTACTGCCGGCAGGTTGGGAGGTCACCTTGTGCAAGATGGGATATTCATTTGAGGATCTTCTCAGAAAAGGGAACTCCACAAATATTATTGAAAACTAGCATTTCATGGCCTATTTTCAACTTCAAGTAGATCTATCCACAAGCTATGAAAAAGAGGTAGAGTACAAGGAGACTGATGACATGGATGATGACCTCGAAGATCATAATGTCCCAGTTGATGATGATGAAGAGATGGACTTACATGACCCATTCAGAGAGAGGTTGGTGGATGAAGAGAAAGATGATGATGCCTTCTTTGATAATTATGGCTCGCAAGGTTATGTAAAAAAGCCACTACGACAATACTTAGTGGTATGAACTCTCTATTTCTCAACTAAATACCATTTTTTAAATAAGATTTAAATTTAAAGATAATGAATCTAATCTCTCATGTTTGTTTACAGGCAATAGAGGGAGAAGATATGAATGAAGTCAATATGGAGGCACTCCCTTCTACTTTAGCAGTGCAACCATCTCTAAATTCGGTTAAAGAATCCCATGAGCAAAAGAGCCTTGAAGCCACCATAGAAAAATAGAATGACTGCAAACATAGAATACAAGCTATGATAGAGACCCATTCTGCAAATTTAGTTGCATTGGATAAAATGGAAAGCTCATTTGAAGTTAGGTACGAGAACCTCAACATTTGAGCTTTGGTAGAGAGGAGGTTTTAATCCTCTCCAATCCTTTAAAAGAGGTTAATGACAATGTTATCCTAGCCATTCTTAGGTAACGTTCGTTTATTTATTGCTACTTCAATGAGCTAACGTTTGTTTTTTTGTTTACAATGTAGTTATATCTCAGTTTCCTAGTCAAGGGTGCAGAATCATGTCTATGAGCTAACATTTGTTTATTTCTTGGTGCAGTGTAGTTATATCTCAGCTTCGTAGTGCAGTGCAGAATTGTGTCTACATGCTCGATTCTCTCCTTTCTTAGCTCTCCTCAAAAGACTATAGAAGATGTTTGTACTTGGTTAAGCGCTTTGAATTTAGATGGGGTGTGAGTCATCTTTATGCCTTATCATGAGGAGTAAGTATCAACTCCAACCTTATTTTTACTATTTCTTTGGCAACTTTGTGTTAAACAATAATCATTTTTAATTTGGTCATGTAGCTCATATTGGTGTCTAATCGATTGGGACCTTGAAGTCAACCATTTATGGTTTATAAATTCAATGACAGGCTATCATGCCAACTCCCCAAGGTAACTGTTCTCTTAATATTTTTGTTACTTTCTTATTTTGTATCTTATGATCATGACATATTAATATATTTCATATGTCATGATGGACAGTGCTGCATATCAGCTAGTATCTGCTATCAAAACAACCAGGGAGCAACAAGACCAAGTAGAATTCAAACAACGTCGTCTACCAGTGGAGCAAAAAGATGGGCACAACTGTGGGTGGAGAGTTTCCTACAATTGCATGTTATTTCTTAGAGAGATTTTTGATTTGGAGTTACTAGTCAAAATGGAATCATATACAGAAGCCAATCTACTAGTGTTTTGGGCTGAGAGTATTCACTGCCTCATTGGGGAACAACTTGAAAATATGACTACATTGTAGCATGTATAAAACCTTATCTTTATATTTCTATGCTTATTCAAGCCTTTATTTGGGATGTGTAAATCTCATAACTTTTTTATATTTTTCTCCAAGAGTAGAAGAGACTGAGTCTAATAAAAGCATGCTATCTTTATACTTCTATGATTATTTAAGCCTTTATTTGGGATGTGTAAATCTCATAACTTTTTTAATTTTTCCTCCAAGAGGAGAAGAGACTCAGTATAATGAAAGCATATATGAAACCTTATCTTTATACTTCTATGCAGTCTATTGAAAAAACCATTATTAATGTTGGGGAACAACCTGAAAATATGACTACATTGCAGCATGTATGAAATTTTATCTTTTATATTTCTATGCTTATTTAAGCCTTTATTTGGGATGTGTAAATCTCATAACTTTTTTATATTTTTATAGCAGAAGGATGATGTAGAAGACATTGCAAGTGAAAAATAATACGATGTAGACCACTCTCTCAATAAGATGAGTCATGAAAATATGACTCTATTGCAGCAGATTGGAAGTTCATTCAACGCTATGTTGTTAATTCGACAACCTCATACTTTTGAATTTTGTGAACATGAGATTTTTATCCTCTTGAATCCTAAGAAAGAGGTTAATGTCAAAGTCATTACAACCATACTCAGGTTTGATGCAACCTTTTCCTTGCCTTTATACTTTCGTATTTTGATTAAACCCAACAAGCTAATAGTCTTTTTTCTTTTAATAGTAATGTTATAGTAGATTTTTCTCAAAATACACAAAGTTTCATATATGCTTGATCCTCTTATTTATGAAGTGCTTAGCAACAAAAAAAATACCATAGAGGATGTTTGCAAGTGGTTGAAGCATGTTTCTATGAATGAGGCACGAGTTATCTTTACAACATATTATGAGAAGTAAGCAGCAAACCCTAGTTGTTTTTTCTATTATGTTGCTAGAATTGTCTCAAACACAGTAATTATTCTTTATTGATAATGCAGCTCACATTGGAGTTTGGTGGTCGTGGACATCTTTGCCAAGAAGTGCTTCTTTGCCAACTCAATGGCATCCATCCATGGCACTGTGTTAGAGTAATTATAGACTACACTTGTCACTTCTTCACATGTAGATTGATATGCAATGCACATATTCAGGCTTGTTATATGTTTTGATGTGCAGATCGGCTCAAAAGTTAGTAGGTGCTATCGACACAGTAATGCGACAATGTGACTTGGCACAACAAATAAAGTATATAACACGTCAAGTATCACATCAAGATGATAGCCACATCTACAATTGTCGATGGAGGGTGGGCTACAATTGCTTTTTGGTACTTGGTCAAATTTTTGAGATACAGAATGACACCACTATCAACATATATGGACTTGCATCTCTATGCATTTATAACATGTACCATTCATGCAATCATTAAGGGCAACATTATCGACCCTCCCATGAGTCAAATAGATAATGGCTCAAAGGAGTGCAAAATGAATGCTGTCAAAGAGTCAAAGGGGATAGAAGACCTTAACTCTACAAACGTGGCTTCATTGGAAGAATTGGGAAGCTCTTTTAATTTTTGGGTTATGATTCAACATAGACCTCAGTATCTTGAATTTGGTGGAGAGGAGATTTCAATCCTCTTTGGAGCTTCAAATGAGGTCAATAACAACGTTATGATGGCCATTCTCAGGTTTGATACAAACTTTTTCTCTGCTTGATAATTCAATATTTTGATTAAATCTAATAAGCTAATATTCATTTATGTATTAGTGTAGTATAGTTATCTCACGATTTTCTAGATCAGTACAAAACCGTGTGTATATGTTGGATTCCCTCCTTTCTCCTATACTTAGCAATAGCAGAAAGACGACAGTTGATGTTTGTAAATGGTTACAGCCTTTACATTTAGATGGCGTGCGACAACCGTTTATGGCATATCATGAGATATATCATCGCAACCTTTATTTTCATCTTATAGTGGCAACATTGTGTTAAATAATAATGGTTCTTAATTATTCGTGTAGGGAAATTGGAGACCGGTGGTTTGGGACCTTGGAGACAACTATTGTTGGTTTGTCAACTCGATTGCAGGCTTTCATGGCTCAATGCAAACGTAAGTATTCTATTAATCTGTTGTTACTTCTATATTATGTATCATATGTAATAGACACACTAAGTTTTTTTAATATGTCATGATGAGCAGGTCAGTTGAGAAGTTGGTATTTGCTATCAGAGAAACAGGACAATACAAAGACTCACTAGACTTCCAAAGGCGTTTAGTAGTAGAGCAAGAAGATGGGCATGGCTGTGGGTGGAGAGTTTCCTATAACTGCATGTTGATTTTCAAACTTAAGCCACAGGTCTCATCGAAAGATTCTTTGGAGCTCAAATATTGAAAGGAGGATATACAATTGTTTAGGGCTGAAATCATTCGAGACCTAATTGTTGCCATTGGAATACAACATGCAACTAAAGCAATATAAGAGCTTACATTTAAGGAAGAGGAGACTGAATCTACTCCAAAAGCACTACACACTACAGAAGAAGTAGAGACTCAATGTACACCTAGAGCACCACAACCTCCACTAGAAGCATCAGAAGAGTTGCCATAGCCTCCGCTTGCATTTAAGGAAGAGGATACTGAGTCTACTCTGAAAGCACTACACACTATTGAAAGAAGTAGAGTCTCAGTGTACACCTAGAGCACCACAGCCTCCACTGGAAGTATCAAAAGAGTTGCCACAGCCTCCACTAGAAGCATCAGAAGAGTTGTGATGCATGTATAATGTTTTTGTATATATGCATGAGGAGCATATTCTCATGATGTTTTTATTGATTATACACCGATTTGTGACTTATTACTTAAGTGGAATTTACTCATGATATTTATATATTTTCATGCACACAATTTTATGATATGAATGTGTGATGATGTGATTATTTGGAAATATTAAATGTGTGATGAGAATTATGATATGAATGTGTGATGATGTGATTATTTGGAAATAAATGTGATGAGAAGAACATAATAATTATTTGTAATATTTCACTTCAAAGTATCAATTCTCAATGCTCCACTCACTTAAAGTACAGCATTCCCAATGCTCCGCAAGATTTTCAAACCTTTCATACACACTATCAGTTAAAGTGTCAGTTGCACTGTCTCCACTCACTTAAAGTAGAGCATTCCTAATGCTTCATTCACTTTATTCCAGCCCTTATCCTTATCATAGCGAACACACCATGCGTTAGTGAACTTATATTCTTCCATCCTAGTCTTTCCACAAACACTCTCTTATTTCTTACATCCTAGTCCTTCTTAGTAACTTGTATTCTTCTTTCACCTTACGTCATTGTCTGTTCCCTCACTTTCTATCACTCTTGAAGGAGGGGCGGCTGACTGTGCATCCCTCACTATCGCTCCCTCACTCTCCTTCTCTCACTTTCCCTCCAAGACAATGGCCAGTTACTCTGTGACTTCATTTACTGAACTCAAATTATGTCTTCGATCCCTTTTGTATGGACCCATGAACGGAAAATCAATCGAGGAGGATATGTTACGCACATGGCTGCTTGATTTGAACTCAGCAAAAAGGTGAATATCTCTTGCTTTCTTTTTTGTTTCTTTTAATCACGTACTTCTTATGCTAACGAGCTAAATTTTCATACAAGATATGGCGGCGGCTAGAAGCTATATTGAACAAAAAGGTGAAGATGGGGAAAGCCAGGAGCGAAAAGAGGAGTTGTTGAATGCTAATAAGTCGGCAAAAGATTCAAAATAGGTTGTGAGGAGGGTCTATGAGGAGATTTGCGATGGCAGCCCTGGTTACGCATGGCCTATGACTTTAAAGTCCGCTTGTTTTCATGAAGCCAATACCATAGTAGGCACTTTCGAGGACATATACTCTCTCTAATGCTGTAATAGTCAAGTGATGGAAATTTAATTCCACATAGACTTATGTGTTTTCTAAAGTTGTAATAGATAAGAAATGGAACTACAGTTCCACAAAGACTTTGGGAGGCAGTGGAAGATTGGGTTATTGAGAAGATAAGAGCTCATACCAATGATGAGATCTTCTAGACTTTGGGTAGTGGAAGATTGGGTTATTAAGAAGATAAGAGAGACCAATGATGAGCTCTTCTAGACTTTGGGTTATTGAGAAGATAAGAGAGACCAAGATGAGATCTTCTAGACTTTTCTCTTCATTGCTAATACAGCTTGTAAATTAGATTATCTTGTATGCTCTATAAGAAGCCATGTAAGGCTGAGCTAATTTAAGGTGTTTTTTGACACCATATGGCTTTGAGTTATATTTCTACTTCTTTAAAAAATGTGATGTGCTCTTTTTTAAATGTACTCTAGTTTTGCAAGAAGCCATGTAGGGCTGAGCTAATGTAAGGTATTTTTTGACACCATATGGCTTTGAGTTATATGATCTACTTCTTTAAAAAATGTGATGTGCTCTTTTTTAAATGTACTCTAGTTTTAATAACATGTCACGTCATTTTTTCTAATTTGATTTTTTCAAATCTTACTTTTTGTCTCTTTTTACAATGTGATGTCCTCTTTTTTTAATGTACTCTAGTTTTAATAACATGTCATGTCATTTTTTCTAATTTGATTTTTTTTTATCTTCCTTTTTGACTCAATGTTTTGTTTTATAAGAGCCTCTTTTTTTTTTAAGTTTTATCCAAAATTATATCACAAAACGAATTTGGACAGTGCACCAGTCCAAAATTAATGAAATAGGTGTTGAGGATATATGTCACCAAGCATGTAAATATCCATGAGAATAATAAAGTTTGACTAAGTTTGACTTTCAATCAAAGGGCAATTTTTATGGTCAAAGCCTAATTGATTATAGTTAAGGAATTAATTGAGGTTAAAGTACTTGGTTTAGGCCAAGAAGAAAGGATCTCGACCCAAGGTGGTTGAATTAAGTCAAGTATTTGACTTGGTCAACCGAAGATTATGCACATGTTGACTTAATCAAAGAAGCTTAGAAGGGCTTTCTGCCCAAGATAGTTGATCCCGGCCAACTAAGAAATACATGTTAACCTCGGTTGGCAAGATTTGACTTTGGTCAAAGGGCTTTGAATTTAGTCAAAGGGATTTGACCATGGTCAAAAGGCGTTGATCTCGGTCTATTGGAGAAGCATGGTGACAAGATAGAGGCAACAAGAGGAACAATGAAGCTTGTTTATTCATTGACAGAGTGTCATTATATAGACATTGGACATCCATAGATTACATCATATGTGAGCTCAATAGTGAGCATCTAGATCCACAATCATCTCCATGAATCTCTCAATCACACACCACACTCCTAGATTCACTCATTCACACCTGCTAACTAACACATCATCAGTCACACCTACACACACACACACATGTGTTCACACACTCACTCACATGATCACTCACAACCATAGACCTTGGTATGATCCATTACATCAATTTGTCCTTCATACCCCCCCACAAATTGATAACCTCAAACCTAGCAGTAGTCCATGGGAAACTTCATGGCTTGCCCACCTCTAGTGGTAACACACATGATCCACAACTTGGTACTCACTCTAGTTGCATCAACAATAGACTCATTTGGGCATCCTCATCCCAACATGATCTCACTCTGACTTTGGTCTTTTGGTTTACAATTGGGAGATAGACCATGACTATGCATGGCAAGTCCCCATAGGTCTAACAAGGTAAAACTCACATAAGACAAACAATGATTTGAGGGGGATACCAAGGCAAAGAACCTTATTGACCACACACATACAAAAAATCTACTTTGAAGATGTGGGGAAATTCCCCCCCTTGATGGCAATCTTTTTCTGGCATCGTTTCCAAGCCACCATTGTATCAGACTCATAAACTTGCTTGTCCATTGCATTGTACTTGGTGTATCTTTGTGTATCTTCTTGGTATACCAAAGCATAATCTTTTTGTCAATGTGAAGCAAAGTATCCAATTCTAGGCAAGGTCTTACCACATGGGCATTGTCTAATTCCTTACAAGGTTTAACAAAGCAAGTGGAACTTGAGAACATATTCTTTGAGAGCACAAGCATCATATCATCCGCATAGAAAAGCAAGAGTATAATGATGAATATGAGCTTCTTGACTGAGTTGTTGTGGTGAAACATAGTAAACATATTCAAAACTTTGAGTCAAGTATAAAATCCCCAAATTTTGTATGCCTAGTCAACTGTCTTTGACCAAAATATGAACAAATATGCCTATAGAGCAAGAGATCAACTGGAGGGCAGAATTCGCCCTAATTATAGAGGCTATGAAGGGGCTTTTGGTAGCAAAATAAGCCCTAAATCATAGAGAAGATCCTCGAGCAAGAAATTGTGCAATGCTACGTCACGTCGCCAATTGGAGCTGCTACAAATTCAACTAGTTTTTTCACATTTTCTCCTCTCTCAGTCGACCAAATGAGCTCAAATTGGAACAGCAGCTAGCTCATAAGGTCTCCCAACTATACGTAGGAGGGCTGGTCAAAATTTCACTTCTACAAGTCATATGAGCTAAAAGTTTGTCGGGCAGCAATCCTATTGGCACGGGCTGTGTAGGTCATATTTCCCCAATTCCTCTGAACACAAAGTGCACCCTATCAAGGGGAACCTCCAACTAAAAGGGCTTGTGAAATGGTGGAGCAGAAAGAGAGAACGAGCTTAAGCAAAAAATGGGTAGAAGAGGGAAGAATGGAAGAAGGTGGAGGGTGAAGGGGAAGACGATGTCGTGCCTCAAGGAAACTCAGGGAGGGAAATATGGCTCTGATACCACATGTTGGAGAAGCATGGTGACACGATAGAGGAAACAAGACAAACAATGAAGCTTGTTTATTCATTGACAGAGTGTCATTATATAAACATTGGACATCCATAGATTACATCATATGTGAGCTCAATAGTGAGCATCTAGATCCACAATCATCTCCATGAATCTCTTAATCACACACCACACTCCTAGATTCACTCATTCACACCTACTAACTCAGGCACATTTACACACACACGTGTTCACACACTCACTCACATGATCACTCACAACCATAGACCTTGGTATGATCCATTACATCAATTTGTCCTTCATGGTCAACCAAGTGTTTATATGTTGTGTGCACACATGTGGTCCGTGGGGACGCCCACAAGTGACTAGGAATAGTCAAAGATTTAATTATATTTTATTGCATGCAAAGTCTATCAATTAATGGGTGCCATGTCTTGGTGCATTAAAAATTTGTGCAGGTACAAGAGGGGTTAAATTTCCCTAGAACTGAGGAGCCTAGCAGGCAACTGGATGGTTCCGTGTGACCTTGTGCATCAGAGGCTCTAGAAGAGGCCCACGTGGCCAAGTGTTAAGCAACTAGCCTAGAATCTAGACTAAGTGTTGAGTTACTATTTTTGGAGGGGGGTGTGCATCCCCATACATGTATTCTCTCAGGCTTGTGTGTTTTGGGTATGGTGTAGCACAAGAAGCTTGTACTCTTGAACATCTCTATTCCAATAAAGCCTTTCTCATGAAGAACTACAAGCTCAATATCTACCTCTGCATCCTCCATGTCATCATCTTCTTCCTCTTCCTGCACTTCCCACTCAGGATTCTCTAGTTCCTCCTTGTTTGTAGCCATACCTTCATCTTTCGTAGCCATACCTTCGTCTTCCGTAGTCATACCTTCCCTAGAGGATAAAGTACATACAGCACAATACTTTCTCACATTCATAAGAACACTGTCAATTTTCTTTATGTCTTTCTCTTCACAACCAACCTTTGAGCACGAAACTATTCTACATAGTCTGGTCCTAGAAAATCTAATCGTTTCCTTACTCGGTGAGGTACTTTGAAACCAGCAATCACATCTTCCAAATCATTCAGAGCTTTATCCCCCTTTACTAGCCCATCATGGTTTATAGGATGATCCGAAGATGAAACTGTGCATTGAACAAGACAATCAAGAGGGATGATAAAATCATGGCTTTGGCTGCTTCAAAGTTTGTTCTTCCAATAGCATTTTGAAGCCATTGCTTTGCGCTATCAAGGGGAATCTCCAACAACACACACGGCACCCCTTGACACAGTTTCCACACTTCATCAACTTCCTCCTTTGTTTTTCCTTCATGCAAACCTAGTTTCATAAATTCTTTGTATGACAAGCCTTCCATGTAATCTTGTCACGCCTCAATCCTTCCTTTGTTGCCTCCTTGGTATTGCCCTAGTCTGGGGATGCAAAGATTACACTTCTATACCCCAAAGATTACACTTATGGTGCAGTGTACTTTTGATCTCTCAAATGATGGCACTTAGAGGATTGCAATGAGTTCAAAACCAAAGGATCGTTCTCTTTACACATAAACAACTCCCCATTTGCTCTAAAGACCCAAAAATTATCTCTGCTCTCCAAAACAATGTCCCACTCCTTGTACTTCTCACTATGCGTCAACCTGATAATCACATACCAGATGAACATTGACTTCCCGACCCCTGGAATCCCACACACATGCAAAAGATTATTCCCACCCTCCAAACATCTCTGTAGGTCTTTGTAGGTTGAGTATGACTCTTAGGCGTGTGTGTTTTGGGTATGGTCGAGCACAGGAAGCTTGTACTCTTGAACATCTCTATTACAATAAAGCCTTTCAGGGGGGTTCAACCTGGCATGTTGTCATGGGCCCTTTGTGCAGTGTGTTGTGCTTGGTCGGTGCTTTTTTTTTTTCAAGAAAAGTACTTCATTAAGTATGAATAAAAACCGTAGAGCAAGCTCAAGTGCGGGAGTACATCATGTCAAGCATGAGAAAAAATAGCTCAGAATTAGCAAGCAAATATCCCAGGTGGTGGCTGAAAATGCCACCTCATCCCTAAAGGAGAGTCAGACAAGAAAGGACAATCCTTCCATACTCTAAGAAAAGCAACCCTCCTAGCAGTAGTAGTCCTAGAGGTTCCCTGTATGTTTGCCCAAATGGCCATCAAAGTGTGTATAGTATCTGCCCAGATACTGGCCATAGTCTGAGAAGACTAAACTTGGGAGTCCTCCAAAGCCTTTGTACATCTGGCTCTCCAAATATGCCATGCTGTGATACTAGTCAGAATCTCCAAGACATGTCTACAGAAGCGTGGGGAGCTCTGAATGGAGTAAACAGAACATCCCAGAGGGAGCATGACTCCAAAAGATGTCGTCGAACAAAGAAAGCTTTGTCCATGTCATGTCCCTCGAAAAAAGCCTCTGGACCAGTGAGTGACAACCGAGCAACTGATCCCCAGGTCATGAAGAAGGGTGCTCTATGAAAAGTGCAAAGTATCCTAGCAACACCCTTCTAAACCATCCTTGCCTGAGTGCACTCCCAAAGGCAATGCTACACTGACTTAACTACTGAGTGGCATCGAGGACAAGTAGGGTCAGCCCCGAATCTGGATCTCCACAGGTTCACTGCAATCCCTCCATGAATAGTAAGCTAGATAAATAACGTGAGTTTCCTATTCCTGAGGGATTTCCAAAGTCTCCTCCAAAATTTTTTATGCGTCTTTGCAGAAATCTAGAAAGTACCCCAATGAGGAGCTCTAGAGGACCTCCAGCCTCTACAACTGAGCCGGAATCTCCTGGCATTTCTGACCGTGTAACAAAAGAAGGGAATGCTCTTCTCTCGGTGCCCTGCAACTATCCACTCCCATTCCCCTGGATCCCACTACAAGGATCTAATAGCGGAATCTCCATGCAACCAAAGCCTCCAAGATCCAATAGCCAGGAGAACGGGGTCTAGATCCAAATACCACTGTGAGCCTCTCTACCCATCTCCATGTATCTTGCAATCCTAACAAGCTGAAAAGGAGCCTCCAAAAGAATGTCCTATGAAGATCTGTGCAGTCTGCCTCCTGCATGAGCCTGAAAGACAAGGGTATCCTCATGCGCATCCCGCAAGGCTATAACCTGCACAGGGATACCTCTCCTTGAAAAAGTCCCCAACCAGGTGGACTCAGAAATAGGAAAACGGTCTGTATCCATCCACTCCACTGGTATGGTTGCATCTATCTATTGCATCCTAGCTGCACTTCCTCTGAGGTGACTAACTGAATGAGCTCTATGATCCTCTGGAAGCATCCTGAAAGCTTTCCAAGCACCCACCGTGAATGCACGTCCCAACTCCCATCTAGACCACTACATATAATGTGACATGCCTAGTGATCTACCATGCTCATCTAGTATGCAATCATTCCACATGATGGGCTGCCTGTCAATTTCTTCACGAGAGGAGGGTGGAACTCTCCGAAGAGTACTTCTAAAGCTATCCCAAGCTTTCAGAATGGCAGCCATGAGGGGAGGTAGGAGATCTGAGACGAGCTGATGTAAAGATCCATCTAGGGTTGTCCATCCAATCTCCTCCCTGAAAGCTGTGCATGTTTGTATACAACACAAGAAAAAATCCTTCCATGGCTCCTGACCAGGGATCAAATCTCTTACCACCATTTTTGCAGAGCAAGACTCTACACTGTAAGTCTGGATCAATAATATTGAGGCCCCCTTCCTCAATGGGTAGAATAAGACTCTTCCAAGCCACCCTGGCTATCACATCTGAAGTGCCGTCTAATCCACTCCACAAAAACTTCTTGATAGGTCTCTTGAGCTGAGTGATACTTCTTGTAGATTGACACCAACAAGAGCAAACAAACCAGGCTATAGCCAATAGTACCTGGTTTACAACCACCACTCTAGATGTGAGGTCAAGTCTGGCCGAACTCCAAAATAGAAGTTTCCTCCTGATGCTCTCCAACACGGGAGCGAACTGTTGTGCTGGAGAAATGCACACCCCAACCTAGCATCCAAGATACCTGATGGAGACACCCCTCTGAATCCAAGTTATCGGCACCCCAATCTGGAGTGTCCTCATCACTAATCCAAAAACCATTGGATTTGTTCTAGTTAATGTGAGCCCCTGCTGCAATGCAAAATCAATCTAAGGCTGTCCTGAAAGAGGTGAGTGTCTGTGGTGTGGCATCCAAAAAAATAGCCGTGTCATCTGCCAGCTCATTGTCCAACAACTCCTCTTCCTGTCTCAATGGAAGTCCTCTTCAGCCACAAATAATAATAGAAAGGGGGCTATAGGGCATCCCTGTCGGACTGATCTGGATATCTGAAACCTGTCTCCCCTGACTCCACTAATGAGTACATGGCTATGGGCTGACCTGTAAAGGCAAAAAACCCCTCTAATCCACAAATCTGAAAATCCAAAGCAAAGAAGGGTTCCCTCTACAAAACCCCAATCTACCTTGTCATATGCTTTTCCAAAATCTAGGAGTAGAATTTCTAGTCTATGGCCCTCATGCATAGCCCACTCAGAAGCCTCCCAAAATGAGAATATGTTATCAAAAATGCTTCTGCCATGGACAAAACCTGTATGTGTGTCATGTATAAGATCTGGCAGGATGGGCTACAATCGTAGGTGCAATCGTAGGCTGATGGCTTTTGCCAAGATCTTATACAAAGTGCCCAATAAAGTGATCGGTCTCCACTAAGACACTAAATTTCTGTAACCTCCTTTTGGAATAAGATGAATGAGACCCTCCGAGAGTAAGTCCAACATCTCACCCGAGTCTCAAACGCCCTACAGGGCTGAGGTGATGTAATCCCCAATCTGATCCCAAAAAATAATAAAGAAAGAAGATGTAAGCCCATCTGACCCAACTACCCTTATGAAGGGCAATAAGAGCGATCTTGAACTCTATGTTGGTGAAGCGTGCATGAAGGCTCTCATATCTCTATCCACCAACATAAGAATATGCCGCTAAATAACATCATCTCTGGCCTATGAATCAGAATCTGCAGTCAAAAGGGAGGCATAGTAATCTGAAGCAATCTACATGACAACATCTGGATGTGTCTGAAGTATCCCGTCTAAGTCAACAAGCTACGAAACACTCTCTCTACTATGTCTAGGACCGATAGTAGAGAAGAACTGCTTGTTGACTCTACCTCCAATCTACGTCCAGAAAGACTCTCTGGCATGAAAGACATACTCTGCTCTCCGATCTAAAAGTGTCTACTGATGAGCCCTTGCTACAGCAAGGCGCTCCTGAATCCAAGCATCTGTAGGCCGTTTTTGCTCCTCTCTGAAGAGCTACCAACTGCTATCGAATGGCAATCTCTCTCCTGCAAATCTCATCTCTCCTAATACTAGCAACAGAATGATAAAGGTTGCTAATGTCAGTGAGGGCTGTAGCCATATCTGACGAGGACGACTACCCACCCTACAGGTAAGAAACCCAAATCCATAGCACTACCTCTATGAGGTTCTCCTCTGTGAGGTAGTAGGCATCTGGAATCCTCATACTAGTAGAGCGGCCTCTCACTCGAGGCTCTAAAACCACCAAAACAATCAAAAAATGATCTGAAGTAGACAACCCAGTGATGATGCATACTATCCCACCTCTGTCCAATGCCCAATCATCCACATAAAATCTATCAATCCGTGTGGGGATAGGCATCCTTACTCTCCTGTTCGACCAAGAAAACAGAAGAGACTATGGCTGAGTGTAAAAAGCATCATCATACCAAACATCTCTACCACTGAACTGAAAAAGAAAGGCATCCCATGCTGCTCTATCCAGGGAGTGAATCCCACCTTCCCTACCCCCTCTTTTATCTGAAGGCATCTCAACCACGCTGAAATCATCCCCAATAATCCAAGAATCTACAATATGTGACCAAGAGAGCAACTCCTTCCAAAGAACACGATCCCCTCTCAAGTTGGGTGCATAAAGGTTAAGAAAGCCAATCTTACACCCACCAATCATCAAAATAACCCACTGTGCTCTAGAGGGAACTATGACTCTGTGTCCAATGACCAAGGCGAGCATCGAAGAAGAGATAGCAATGCAAATGGCTCCCCTGGTGCCCAAGGTAAGTGACCAAAAAGCTATGTCATCATTTTTTAGTAGTTCTTTGGACATAATGTGGTGTAGATTTCAAATGCCTATAACTTTTGATCTGAAGGAATTTTCAGGTGCTATAAAATGCAAAAATGACCACCAGATTGTGCTCTACACGTTGAGCACATCAGATCTATCATATGACTTCTTCACATATCATCATCATTTAATCCTCTTCATCGAAACCACCTCCTGATGCATTGCAGCATACCGAGCACATAAAGTGGATCAAGATAAAATTCATTTACTACATTTTGCGCTTTGATGTGTAGTCTATATTTAGACTAGCACATCCCTAGAGGAGATTGAACTCCACCAAGCCAAGCAAGCCATTGCCACATTACTCGATTACTTTCCAGCAGCATCAGTTCCATCGGTTTTATCATCACTGTAAACATTCACACATCGAACACTAGCTCAATACTCTTTTGGCATTTGGCAATTCATCACACACTGTGACACTTGGCAGTCATCTTCCTTGGATTCAAGATTGTTGCATTCTTCTTGCACACACATATGCCACCCATGTATAGTCACCTTTGTTGACTATTTTTGGCATTGGTTCATGCATGCATACATAAGCCTTGTACAACCTCTTGGCTACTCCTAACACACGGTTGTCATTACTTTCTTATAGGCTTGATCCTTGGCATACACTTAGTTCTTCCATCACATGTCTTGGTTTTGATTATTTAGCGTAAGCCTCATAGTGGCAACCTTCATACAGTGTTCTCATGGGTAGAAACTCTCACTGGTACACGGGTAATCCTCTTGCACAGAGCACCAGGCTACCTCTAGCATGGAGTTATTCACATCACACAGTTGATGAGATACCAATCATGACTCCAGGTGAGATTCATGAGTGGAAAGAGAATCTATTATGACCATTCATTGCCAAAGGGTATGTACTAGTGTATGATGCCAACTCAGTCATTAGATTTGAGTGCTTGGATGTAGATGCAGATATTTCATATGTTAGCATGGATCAGCCTTCACTTTTTGATCATGCACATTCTACAGTAAGCCCTTAGCACAAGTCACATTTGACGGTAAGCCCTCATTATGAGGCACTCCCACTCATAGCAGCACAGTCTGATTCTAGTGATGCATATCCATCACATGCATGCATGGATCCGACTCCATATACTATCACATTACATGCAGATATATAGTAGGATTTCACTTATGATCATGCAAATTTACAGCAGGTTAGTCCTCTAAACGAGGCACTCACATCTCCAACATCATGCAGAGATATATGCCATAGCGCATTCCGCTCTTCAGGTGATCCCATTTCAACATCCACCGATGCTGTCACCTTGAACATAGAGCTTAATTTGGACATAGTGTCCACCAACAGTGATGAGAAGATCAATCTTCAGGACATTACAACATTGGCTCAATCATACCACATTGTATTACCCTTGGATCCAACTATCATCCACCACCTCAGATTAGTAGATCATTCCTCAGCATGAGGACATATTTGCATCAGTTCAGTCCAGCCCCAGAGCAATGGACATCATCAGGTTCAGCCATATCACAACCTAGGGAGACTCAGTGTTTCAACATGCACTTATGGCTGTAGTTTACAGTCCTTACTTGATGCATATTAGTGGTTGGATTGTCAGCTCCACCTTGAGACCATGATAGATGCTATATCCCGTGCCGATGGATGTTTAACCATGTAACCTTTAGCTCATGACAGTTGAGCATACATGTATTACAGGTTTCTATACCTTGTCACTTTTTCGGGCCTCTTCTTTAGCAGAGTAGAGTATCACATATGCACCTACGGCCCCAGATTTTCATCCCTTGGATCACTCTATCCACACCGACTATGTGGTCTTCTTCGATGCCACATCATTCGACAAATATCATAGTTCTACTAAATCATACTTCAAATCTTGCTATCAATTCTTTTGGGTTGGTGACACCCTCATATGTCACAACCTGTCGGATTCCTTCTTCACGGCTACATCGATTAGCTTCAAATCCGGATGTCTCTTCTACAGGGCAGCTACACAGTCCATGATGACTTATGACATGTTAGCTTTGACATGTTCGGCACGTAGCCATACACACAGATGTTCATGCAGTCATCTTTCGATTGACCAGTCTTTTATCCGTGTGGACTTTACTTTTAGCACATTTCCTTCCTCTTACCTTGTGGCTATCTTTTGGGTTTTATTCCTAAATGTGAAGGATGATCTACAACCTAAGAGGGGGAAATGCATGTCATGTACAAGATCTAGTAAGTTGTACTCATTGTATAAGCTTATGCTACATAGTCACTGTGCTCACATACGCACATACTACTCTGATTTCTTTTCAGTGGGTTATTATTGGGCTCATGTAACCTGTCCCCGGAAATCAAAATTTTGATTTTGTGGGCTATTGACACGTGGGGATGCCCCAAGAGTAATCCCATAAGCTATTGACACGTGGGGATGCCTCCCCCCACTATAAAGGGGGTCCTTCTCTCATTTGTATTCTCACCTTTTGGGTGTTCCACTGATAAGCTTGAGAATATCAAGTGAAACTAGTTTGGAACAAAGCACCCATTTGTAATACAAAGAGGATTTTTTATCTCTTTTTGTCTCTCTTGTGTCTTTGTGTGAGGTACTTGTGGAACTTTGTTGCTCATGTACTGTTTCTTGTTTACTTGAATGTTAGTACTTGAACATCAATTTGTTCATGTACCGTGTGTGCTCTTAGCCATCTTTTTGTCCATGAGCATTTGGTTGCTTAGTTATGTGTTTAGTACGTGAGTGTTCTACCTTACTCACGTACTCTTAGCACTTTATGCACCTATGCACACTTCACAAGCACATTTTCATACGGTTTTAGGCATGTAACTGGCCCACAAAAATTCCATTTTCTTTTAATTTTTTGCTGTCGAAGCTACCATTTTGCTGCCACAGCTGGCCGATCGATCACACTTCACTACTACACACCTTTTTATATTTTTCTAAAACCTAAATCTTGTTATCATCGTAAATATAATGGAAGGCAACTGCGAGGAAGCTTCTTCTAGCGCTCTTGAGGTCTTTCATTTTGTCAGTGAAGATGTACTAGACGACCCCTTCAGTAATGTTGGAAATTGGCAAAAGCATCGTTGAGATGCAATTGGCGCCACTATGAGTACCGCAACTAATTTCTTGGAAGCTATCAAGTTACCTTTGCATTGCTCAGATTTCTTAGAAAGTCAATCGCAGAGTACAAAAAGATCTTCCAGGCACTAGACAGGGCTAAGAGCTTTCACAAAAGGATCAAAGAACATAAGCAGGAAGGTGCAATTCCTAATAGTTTGAAGTTAAAACCACCATGACTCTCAGTGCCAGATGATGCAACTCAGACCGCAATGCAGTAGTCTTTGACAGCCTTATGCAATGAGTACAGGATGAAACCATGATGCGCTTATTGAAGCCCAAAAGCTCATAGTCTCTAATTTAGAGAAAAATCTCATGGACTACCCTCAGACTTTTGAGGCTAGCCTTCATGAAATTTTGGCTTTGATGAGTGATCTTGACCTACTTGACACACCACAGATCCTTTGGGAAAACACTACCAAGGAATGGCACAATCAGTTGGTGGCTCAAGATTTTAGAAATGCCATCAACAATTTCAGCATTAGATAAGACGAACAGCTATGGGAAGCAACTTTGTCGTGGTATATGCTTGCCTTGTTGGAGAACTTGCAGGAAGTTAAACAGCCTCAGTCAGAGCTATTATATTACAGATGCTACATTGATGATGCATTTGGCTTATGGGTGGGGTCTTCATTTAATCTAGACAAATACCTTGAAGATTATGGAAAAGATTTTTAGGACCACATCAAAATTATCCCATGCTACTCTACATCCTTTGTTGATATTCTGGGCATTCACCTTTTCAAGGTCCCAAGAAAGCTCTCCTCTAGTTGTTACCAAAAAGAGTTGAATAGGTACCAATATCTTCCTTACTCTTCTTGGCATCCAAAGCACTAGAAAGAGTCTTTTATCATTGGAGAACTTTGCCGGCTATGTCATCAGGGAAAGCACGTTTGAAGGCTACATGATGCTTGTTTTACTAATGCCTCAAATCTCGTGGTTACCAAGATAAGATTCTACGAAATTGATTTAGCAAAATCACCTATAGGATGAGATTGGCTCTACTCGAAGGATTTTCCAAAAGGCACGCCTTGGCGGGTAAAAGGACCCCCCTTGTTCTTAAGCTTGACTACTCAAAGTACACGAGAGCTTTAAACTTGGGGGTCTCATCCTAAACCCTAAACTTCACTGGCTTTGCCAACAACGTCCTGAGATACAACATCTACCTCGACCAATCATTTGCTAGAGAAATCCACAAAATTTTTGCTATTTTTTGGTCAGGTATACTATGATAAATCGATGAAGCCCTCCTTTGAAATCCATATTAGTGGTCCCTGTAGAAGCTAAGCTTCACTGGAAGATCATTGGGTGCCAACCTAATTCTGAATGTGTCAAGTTATAGAAGGTCCTCTTAGATAACCTAGTCGACCTCGTGTTATCTAAGTGGCATTGAGCAATTGTCAATGCTACACTACAAAAAGGGTAATCTATCCATGTGGACCACCAAACTCTCAAATCACTTCCTTGTATGTGCATGCCAACATCTCTAATCACCCATAGCTCCTAAGATCATGGATGAAGATAGGTCAAGCCCACCAATCTCTGAAGTATATTTTAGAGTCATTTAGAAGAATTTGCTCTGAATCCTAAACTCATTTTTTTTTAGCACCAAGTCAGCCTATGCTTGAGGGTCCCCTTGTCTAGCTAGGGTCTGCAAGGTAGTAATCATGTTCTAAATGTTGTCCATCCTCTTGGCCCTAATTTCTAGCTTTTTTGAGGAACCTTTAGGTTTGGTAAACTGTAGTACACCAAGATTCACTCCCTAAGTCAAAAATCACATTTGAGAAGGATTGGCCTATGATTTGAAAGAAAGAAAGAGGAGAAGACCTGAGTCTGATAAGAGCTGGTCTGGCTAACTAGATCATATCGTGTCAAGTCTAGCCTCTCTTCTATTGTCCCCATATCCACTAGACTTAGCTCTTCTTTCAAGTCCTCCCAAAGGGTCAATTCTCTACCTCTGATGACTGTTGCTTTACCCATCCATCTATCATTGGAACTTTCCACCATTTATTTCCTATCAGAAGGAGTGACTCCCAACTAACCATTCTTTCATGAGTATTGTTGGAAGCATAAAGTGAAACCATTGTGAATGTCTGCCAATGTATCATGCATTTAACCATAATCCATCTACTCTGTGTATCCAGTTCCACATCCAAAATACCCTGAGCATAGTTAGAGAGTAATCCAATGGCTACACCACCTCTAATTGGCTACCTTTCTAGCCCTAGGATTGGGGTTGTTTATCTAAGGGAAGGCATTTTCTTTGGCTCTTTCTAATGAGGAGAACATTTACTATCTTCCACCATTCAAGTAGACAATGAAGTGACAAAAGCCAGGGAACTTTGCAAGGAAGCTAGAAAAAACAGACTAAAGATGAGCTTTTTGAAGCTGTCAAGGTGATGGTTGATGGTAAAACAATTAAATTCTACAAAAAATTCTGGTCCACTGTTGGCTCAGTCTGAGCTTAGGAATTGGAAATCTTTGCTAAAGGTCTGGCTCTGAGGGCCAAGTGGATCCTACCAGAGCAGAAAGGCTTCATAAAGGGCAAACATTTACTTGAAGCTATCATCAACATTTGGGAGGGTTGTGGGTATGCCAGAGAAACAAAACAGGACTTAGACTTGGATTTCATCATCCAAGCTTTGACTTTTCATCTCTTTTATCAAACTCCTCCTCACTAAAGCTCCTTGGGGTGGCTTCTTCATCAGCAAAGCCAAGAAGGTAAGTTGAAAGGGAGTTACCCTTAGGCAAGTCACGATATATCAAGGTGGCCATGGAGTCTTTAGAGATATTTTGCAAAGCCTCTGGGTCCAAAATCATCCACTCAAACTGGATATGCAACCCTCAAAGGGGATGAACAGCAAGTTTTGGAAGAGAGGGTATTCCCTCAAGCAAAGGTGGGATTGGTTCATGAACAGATTCCAAAACAAGATGGAGAAATGGAGAGGATTTCAAGCTAGTCTGGCAGGAAGAAGAACTTGTTATCTTCTACCTCACAGCATGGTCCCCCTCCAAAGTTGGAATTAATAGATTCATAAAAACTTGCAGATCTTTTGAAGGGATCAAAAGCCAAATTGTCTTTTCAGGTAAAAGATCTTTTATAACCTTGGACTCAATTTGGTTGCAAAGCTGTGGAACAGAGCTGAACTAAGGTGGAAAACAAGGGTACAATATAGCTTTGGAGTGGCAGCCAACGGTGGAAGGGTGGATCTTTCCTAGTTTATAGTAGAGAGTTCAGCTGGGTGGAGGGTTCTTAATGACACATGGAAAGGGAAATTCGGGTTGCTGAATTGGAAGGCCATCTTACTTGGAGACTTTGCTAGGACAAAACAGGACACTTGGTCACCCCTGAAAGCACATGCACTTTGGTTCATATGGGTAACCAGAAGTTTAATCAAATCATTTTGCAAGCTGGCTTACTATTTGTTAACTAGCTGAGCAGGATTGTAGTCCCTCCACAACTCACCTTGTGAAGCCCAGACAAATGACATTGACAGCTCTGGGGACTTAGAGAGTTTCAATTACTCTGATTACTTCAATGATGACAATACAGATGACACTAATGACTCCTATGTCCCCCTCTTTTGACTCTGTTGCTACTCTTTTTTACTTCAAGATTATTGCTCATAAATGTTTTGATGAAACTCTCCCCATGAGGGCTGGTTGTTCTTTACCCAAGAACATGTAAATATTTATGTTGATGATGATGATATTCTAATATAACACAAACTTTTTTTGCCCAAAAAAAAAGATAGGTCAAGCCATGGTATTCTACATCATCTTAGGTACAAGAGCCATAATTGATGACTCTATAAAGCTATGGGATGGCAATGGGAGTGGAAGCATCACTGCTCTAGTCAAGCCAGTGTTACATATCCCTACCCAATGTTGAGGGACATGTTAGATTTTGTGATGATCATAGGCTAAGACTCGTAGTGCATGCATGAGAGAGAGAGAGAGAGAGAGAGAGAGAGAGAGAGAGAGAGAGAGAGAGAGAGAGAGAGGGGGGGAGGGAGAGGGAGAGGGAGAGGGAGAGGGAGAGAGAGATTTTATGAAAAGTATTCAAAAGATCGAAAGGTCTATGAGACTAAAAGAAGCCTAATACAATGAGCTAAAAGGGTAAAGCCTCTAATTGGGTATCATCACCCATAATGAATACAAGAAAATTATATCATAACAAAACTATTCCATGAGAGAAATTTGAGTCCATTGCCAAGGTGGAAGCGCAAGTGGAGGCCAACATGGGCATAATTGGTATGACAAGTTCAGGTGTGGCTACGAAAGTAGATGCTATTTTGGTCTTGGTAAGTTCTATTGTTACTATTCCTTTTTTCAAGAGCTAGATTTCACATGTTGCTATCCTATGTTGATATTGACCTATGGGTCTCTAGATATTGAGGCAATATATTACTAACACTACGATGAGGATCCTGTGAAGGTATTTCAGTGTGACACTCTTGAGGCCTAGGAATATGTGTCTAGCCTCTACCAAAATTGGTCCTCTAATGGACTGAATTGCAACAATGAACACGCCTGTGCCAACTATGTTTGTCAATTCTTTGTCTATATCTCTGTCTCCATTTGCCTATCCTACCGGAACTATGCTTACCCTAGAGAGCACTATCCTCTGGAGGCTCAAGAGAAGGTGGATGCTCTGAAATGGGTGGAGGCTTGGGAGGAGCTTCTGAGAGGACTGTAGGCTTAGGACAAACTGGAGGATGAGAAGATTAGGGAGCAAGGGGCACACATGTGCACTAATTTGCAAGTAGAAGAGTGCACTGACCTGAAAGACCCTTGTATGGAACCCTCTGCTACACCTAGACTCTATTATGGGTGTGATTTTTGGGTGAGCTTTTTGGCCCTCCCCAACATTTTGGTGAGCTTGCCCATCAAAACCCAAGAATCTACCTAAATGTGGTAGGCGGTGTAGGAATCATTATAGGATTGTGCCTCGTTTGAGTTGCTATTATCACGAGGGTTGTCCTCAATGAGAAGGATGTGGGACATTCATTTAATGAGTTAATGTTCCCTACAAAATAGTTCCTTGCATACCCTTTCACATGTGCAATCCTCTGAAACGTAATTGATGGAGTCAACCGTCATGGTATGTAGCCACCTCGGTACATCAGAGTGTCTAATGCTATTTGGAGGGGCTACTAGTCGCATAGTTTATCATGGCGATGTCTACAATGCAAGATCTTCAAAATCTTTGTGAGATGCTCGATAGTAGAATCTGCAGTTGATGGAGTCACATTACTCATTGGACAGTAAAGTGATTGATGGAGTGGCATAATTTATCATGTCGACTCAACACCGCAATGTCTACAATGCCAGATCTTCAAAATCTCTGCGAGATGTGTGATAAATTATTATGGCTGGTGAATACCATTGGGATGTTCATTAAACTCCTTTGAAACGTAATTGATGGAGTCAGCCATCATGGTTTATAGGCCACCTCGATACATCGGAGTGTTTAATGCTATTTGGAGGGGCTAGTAATCGCATAGTTTATCATGCCAATGTCCACAATGCAAGATCTTCAAAATCTCTATGATATGTTCGATAGTAGAATCGTCATGCTCCTCTATACTCATTGAGCTCCCTATAAAGTGATCAATGGAGTGGCATAATTTATCACATTAACTCAACAGTGCGGTGCCTACAATGCAAGATCTTTAAGATTTCTATGGGATGTACAATAAGTAATTGTGGTTGGTGTGTACCTTGAAGACGTTTCTTAAATTGGGCAACCTCTGCAGCATGTCGAATCCCTAGCATAAATTTTTCAAAATCTGACGGGAACATTATGGCAGTAGTAGGTGCACTATGAGGCACCCCAATTGGTTTGTGAACAATGAGATATGTCTTTAACAAAAATGACTCTAGCAAGTACCATCTAAGTCACATTGTGAGGGTAGGCTCTCATTAAAGCCCCCTTCACCTCCTCCAATAATTGCATTGAGCCGAAGGAATTATTGGCCGGGCAAGGAGTAGGCTTTGAAGGAAAAACGAGCTAAGTATGACCCGTCCCTCTCTAAGAGGAACATAACCAAAAATTGTCACTCCTTTGACCACCCATTCTATCAAAGCTTCTTCCATCCTAGCACTAGAAAATAGCTTAGTTGTTGTTAAGGAATACCACACAATGCTTAGGGGAGCGATCGACAGAGGTAGAAATGATTTGGAGTGACAGGTCTTTGCACATGTGGAGACTTAGATGATACAAGAAGGAATATGATCAAATCGTAACCTCGCAAAGATTTTGATGTGTTTAGGGTTAAGGGTTTGAGGTTTTAAATTTAGGGTTTAGGGTTTAGGGTTTAGAAAAATATAAAAAGATGTGTAGTAATGAAGTCTAGTTGATCGGCCAACTGCGGCAACAAAAAATGGAAAAATGGAATTTCAGGGGGTTGGTTACGTGCACAGTGGAGTGTGCTTCAAGAAGTGCGAAATAGAAAGTGTAGTGCACTTTTTGTGGACCACAAGTGTTGAAAAAGTGAGTGTTTGTGAAAATTGTGAGTGCTTTAAGCATATAGGTTGGAAAGCAATGGGGCGTAAGGCTTAGGGCTGAACGCAGACCTCTAGCACAAACTACCCCTAAAGTTTTGGGGTTCTCGTGTTCCCAATATTCCTTAAGAAAGGGACTGTGAGCAAGGACTCCAAACCCAAGGGAGGATCCCTTTATCTACTCCTTTGCTTCTATTATGAAGCACGGGAGGGACAGACCCCTATCGCATGCAAAAAGCGCACAAGCACAAGCATAGGAATCACAGAACACACAAGAGAGACAGAAAGAGATAGAAAATCCTCTTTATATTAGCATACAGGGTGGAAAACAATGGAGCATACGGCTTAGGGCTGTCCTAGGCTCTAGCACAAACTACCCCCAAAGTTTTGAGGTTCTCATGTTCCCACAATTCCTTAAGAAAGGGACTGTGAGCAAGGACTACAAACCCTGGAGTCCCAAGGGAGGATCCCTTTATCTACTCCTTTGATTATATTGCAAAGCGCGGGAGGGATAGACCCCTATCGCATGCAAAAAACGTAGAAGCACAAGCACAGGAATCACAGAACACACAAGAGAGATAGAAAGAGAGAGAAAATCCTCTTTGTATTACAAACGGGTGCTTTGTTCCAAACTAATTTCGATTGATATTCTCAAGCTCATAAGTGGAACACCCAAAATGTGAGAATACAAATGAGAGAAGCTCCCACTTTATAGTGGTGGGAGGCCACTTTTTGTCCTCTATGCTTATGGGATTACTCTTGGGGCATCACCATGTGTCAATAGGCCACTAAATAAAAATTTTGATTTCAGGGGACTGGTTACGTTAGCCCAAAAATAACGTTAAAATCCTAAAAAATGGTCTAAAAAGAGTGCGAAAAGTCCCAAAATGATGACCCGAGCCTGAGAGGTCTCATATGCCATAAATGCGGATGTCCAAGGGGTGTCTTACAAGGTGGGACCTACACAGCCTAACTAGACCTAGGCGCCTTAAGATGTGATTTAACAAAAAAAGCGCGAAGATTTCGTGGATTCCTCTAGCAAATGATTGGTTGAGGTAGATGTTGTAGCTTAGGACATTGTTGGCAAAGCCAATGAAGTTTAGGGTTTAGGGTGACCCCCAAGTTTAAAGCTCTTGTGTACTTTGAGTAGTCAAGCTTAAGAACAAGGGGGGTCCTTTCACACATCGAGGCTTGCCTTTTGGAAGATCCTTCGAGTAGAGCTAATCTCATCCTGTAGGTGATTTTGTTGAAGCAATTTTATAGAACCTTATCTGGGTGACCATGAGATCTAAGGCGTTGGTAAAACAAGAATCTAAGCCTCTTGTAGCCTTAAACGTGCTTTCCTTGATGACATAGCAGCGAAGTTCTCCTATGATAAAAGACTCTTTCTGGTGCTTCAGATGCCAAGAAGAGGAAAGAAGATATTGGTACCTATTCAACTCTTTTTGTTGGTAACAACTAGAAGAGAGCTTTCGTGTGAAAGAAAAATCAGGTCCCTTGAAAAGGTGAATGTCCAAAATATCAACAAAGGATATAGAGTAGCATGGGGTAGTTCTGATGTGGACTTGAAAATTTTTTCCATAATCTTCAAGGTATTTGTCCAGATGAGCTGAAGACCCTACACATAAGCCGAATGCATCATCAATGTAGCGCCTATAATATAATAGCTATAAGCGAGGCTGTTTAACTTCTTGCATGTTCTCCATGTGACAAAGGAAAAGGCAAGCATATACAATGGCAAAGTTGTTTCCCATAGCTATTCCTCTTATGATTTATATGATGCCAGAATCTGCCGTCGAATTCTAAGTAGTGTGATTTTTTAAAAGCAAAGTGGCAAGAGACATGATGAGGTTCAGTTCCATTGTCTTGAAGTCATTTCTAATCATCCGCCACAAGGCTACGAAACCTTCATCTGTGGGAATACTAGGATATAGAGATTCGACATCAAAGGTAAAGAGAATGACATCTTTTGGTAAATGCAACTCAGAGATCTCTTTCGGTAGAGTGATAGACTCCTTGAGTTGTTGTTTTTGTCAAAGGAGAATCGTAAAAAGTTTGTGGTGCAACCAAATAGAAGCATGCTCAAAGACAAAACCATTGTAAGAGCAGATCGGCAGTCTGCCCACAAATGTAAATTTGTGGATCTTCGCAAGGAAGTACAGGGCACAAACTCGCAAACCTGAACTGGGCTTCTGGAGGATGTATGTGACCTCATCTAAAGAAATGATCTTGGACTTTGAGCAAACCTGTTGCAACCAAAAAATTATCTCCTCTAAGGGTACCTCTCGAATTAGTTCATATACTGCTGTATCTGTCAATTTCCTTTCTCCTTCTTTGAGATACCAAGACTTATCCAAGATTACTAGACCGAGATTTTTGTCAGCTGGTTTGATAACAATATCTGGGTTATTTTACAATCTTTTGAGAGCCATTCTCAAGGAACGAGGAAAGTGGCATTTGGAGAGATTAGGGCAATGGGAGATAGACTCATGGAGAAGCTGTCGGCCGATGGCTATAATACTTTCGAGAGGTTGGAAAGTTTCTTGAGGGTTCCAATTAGGATTGGGTACTCTAAAGAGCGGATCAGGCCTATTCAGATTGGAGCAAACAAACCATAGAAGGTGCATTTGTCTCGTAAAAACATCAAAGTTTGCAAAAAGCTGAGTTGGTTATGGAGGAGTGGACGTAGGGATGTAGCCCGAATGTAAACCCAAGAGTTTCTTCTCATGAAAGGAGAGATGTATATGAGAGAGGTTATGGATTGCAGTGTTGGAGATACGACAATCAACCTCAGAAGGAGTCTTCTTAGAAAAAAGGAGAAGAGCATAATCTTCTAGATTTAGGAGAGGGAACCAAAAGAGCTGCCTTAGCAGTGGGTGTTTTGGCCTCTTTCTCGACCTGGTGGAGCGTAGTTGCTTCGTGCACCTGGTCGTTTCTATTGTCTTCCCGAACCAGATTTCGGGCATTTTGGTTTCTTCGTGACGAGGAAGGTTGTGCATTTGAGGGCATGAAAGGCTTCTGTTGAGCTTTGTTCCCTTGCTGCTATCGGTTTCCCTACTGGTTTCCCTCTCGATTTCCTTGCAAGTTTCCCTATCGGTTTCCTTGCGAGTTTCCCTACTGGTTTCCCTGCTGGTTTCCCTTTTGAAAAAGATTGTGTGACTGTTCCCCTTCCTCTTTTATCCATTTTCTCGGTTTTTTGGTTTTCCATGGGCTTGGGGATTCTTTTTTTGGTTTCCCTCGCCTGCACTCTCTACTAGAGATTTTTGCATTTGTTTGACTTGTGCCTATACCTGCTTTTGAACTTGTTGCATCACCAGCTTGGCAATAGATTCCTTTCTGGGTAGGTTTTCAACCTCTCCCATTACTTGATCCTATGCCTCTCTACACTTGGCGAAGGCCTTTTGTTTGACCTTACTGTTGAGAAGGTTGGTAATCTTGAAATTGTTGATGGCATTTCTAAAATCTCAAACCAACAGATTTTGCCATTCCTTGGTAGTGTTTCCCCAAAGGATTTGTGGTGTGTCAAGTAGGTTGAGATGAGTCATTAAAGCCAAAATTTCATGAAGGCTAGCCTCAAAAGTTTGAGGGTAATCCATGAGCTTTTTCTCTAAATTAGAGACCGTGAGTTTTTGGGCTTCAATAAGTGCATCATGGGATTTCATCCTGTACTCATTGCATAAAGATGTCAAAGACTGCTGCATCGCGATCTAAGCTACATCATTTGGCACTGAGAGTCATGCTGGTTTCAACTTTAGACTATTAGGAATTGCACCTTCCTGCTTCTGTTCTTTAAGCCTTTCACAAAAGCTCTTAGCCCTAGTGCCTGGAATATCTTTTTGTAGTCTTCGATGGACTTTCTAAGAAAATCCGAGCAATGCGAAGGTAACTTGATAGCTTCAAGAAAGTAGTCGGGGTACTCGCATTGGCACCAGTTGTGTCTCGGCAATGCCTCTGTCAATTTCCAACATTACTGAAGGGGTTGTCTGGTACATCTTCACTAACAAAATGAAAGACTTCGAGAGCTCTAGAAGAAGCTCCCTCACAGTTGCCTTTCATTATATTTACCATGATAACAAGGTTTAGGATTTAGAAAAATATAAAAAGGTGTGTAGCATTGAAGTCTGAGTGATCAACCAGTTGTGGTAGCGAAACGGTAGCTGTGATAGCAAAAAATGGAAGAATGGAATTTTCAGGGGTCAGTTACATGCACGGTGGGGTGTGCTTTAAGAAGTACGAAACAAAAAGTGTAGTGCACTTTCTGTGAACCACAAGTGCTAAAAATAAGAGTGTTTGTGAAAATTATGGGTGTGGTGTCAAGTGCTTTAAGCATACAGGGTGGAAAACAATGGGGCATGATCAACCAACTATGGTAGCGAAACGGTAGCTATGATAGCAAGAAATGGAATTTTCAGGGGTCGATTATGTGCAGGTGGAGTGCACTTTAAGAAGTGCGAAACAGAAAGTGTAGTGCGCTTTCTGTGAACCACAAGTGCTGAAAATAAGAGTGTTTGTGAAAATTGTGGATGTGGTGTTAAGTGCTTTAAGCATATAGGGTGGAAAACAATGGGGCATAAGGCTTAGGGCTCAATGCAGATCGTCCTAGGCTCTAGCACAAACTACTCCCAAAGCTTTGGGGTCCTCATGTTCCAATAGTTCCATAAGAAAAGGACTCCAAACCCAAGGGAGGATCCCTTTATCTACTCCTTTGCTTCTATTGGGAAGTGCAGGAGGGACGGACTCCTATCGCATGCAGAAAATGCATAAGCAAAAGGACAGGAATCACAGAACACACAAGAGAGACAAAAAGAGAGAGAAAATGCTCTTTGTATTACAAACGGGTGCTTTGTTCCAAACTAGTTTCGCTTGATATTCTCAAGCTCATGAGTGGAACACCCAAAATGTGAGAGTACAAATGAGAGAAGCTCCTCCTTTATAGTGGGGGGAGGCCACTTTTTGTCCTCTTTGCTTATGGGATTACTCTTGGGGCATCGCCACGTGTCAACAAGCCACAAAATCAAAAAATAGGGATCAGATATATTAGCCCAAAAATAAACTTAAAATGCTTTAAAAATGTCCAAAAAGAGTGTAGAACATCCCAAAGTACGACCCGAGCCTAAGAGGTCTCGTATGCTATAAAGGGGGATGCTCCAAGGGGTGTCTTACAATGTGGGACCCACACTGCCTAACTAGACCTAGGCGCCTTAAGATGCGATTTGACAAAAAAAGAGCGAGGATTTTGTGGATTCCTCTAGCAAATGAATGGTCGAGGTAGATGTTGTAGCTCCAGACGTTATTGGCAAAGTCGGTGAAGTTTAGTGTTTAGGGTTTAGGGTTTGCAGGCATTTAGGATTTAGGTTTAGGATTTGGAAAAATATAAAAAGTTGTGTAGGAGTGAAGTGTGAGTGATCGACCAACTGCGGTAGCAAAAAATGGAATTTTCGGGGGCCGGTTACATGCTTAAGACTATCTTAAAAAATGTGTGAAAAATGTGCTTGTGAAGTGTGCGTAGGTGCTTAAAGTGCTAAGAGTACATGAGTAAGGTAGAATACTCAAGTAGTAAACACATAACTAAGCAACCAAATGCTCATGGACAAAAAGATGGCCAAGAGCACACATGGTAAATGAACAAATTTCAAGAACTTGTTAAGTACAGTGGACACAGCTGCTGATGATAAAGTCCTAGAGGCTAGAGATAGATGCCAAATAGTTAGACAATGTAAAGTTTTTAACTTAGATAGATTGCAACTAGAAAATGACCTTTCTCTGTAGAAACTTAAAGAGGAAGTCTTCTCTATGGCTGATGGCAAAACTCTAGGAGAGGATGGGCTTCCTGTAGAGTTTTACAAGCTTTCCTGGGACACAGTGGGACCTTCTCTATTGGTAGTTTGGCGAGAGAGTGCTAAACAAGGCTCTTTACCTAACCACTTAAATGGAGGTGTGATAAAATCCATACCAAAAGATGGGGATAGAATAGTTTTAAAAATCTAGAGACCCCTCACCATGTTAAACTGTTCTTACAAGATTTATGCCAAAGCTATTGCTTTGAGATTGAGGTGTCAAATGGATAATTGGATTCTATAGGAACAAAAAGGCTTTATAAAAAACAAGCATCTTTTGGAGGCAATTATCAATTATGGGAAGGTTGCACACATGCTAAAGAGAGTAACCAAGAGGTTTGTCTAATAAAAATTGACTTTAACAAAGCCTATGACAGGCTTAACTGGGATTTTCTTTTGCAATCCCTTAATAGTTTGGGGCTTGGAATGTTCACTTCCTTTTTTTCCCCACTACTCTCCAATGCCTTAGCAAAGGTTTGTGTGAATGGAGAAATGCCTCAGAGCTTCACGCTGAAGAGATCCATAAGACAAGGATGCCCTTTGGCCCCTCTCTTATTTGCCATAGTTGCTGTGCTGATGCCTTGGGATGGCTAATCAAATATCAAGTGGTAATGGGTAAAATCAGAGGTATTGAGCTCCCTTCAAGAAAGCATCTAGTGAATCAACAATTTGTAGATGACACCACTGTCATCATTAGAAACACAAATGCAGACATTAAAAGAGATATGGATTGTATGGACCTCTTTTGTTTGGCATTTAGTTCTAAAATAAACCACACAAAAGGTAGCTATGCCTTGCTAACAAGTGACTCTCAAAACCTTTTATAATAGATGGGCTGCAAAAGAATTCCACAAGGTCAAATCTTTAGACTGTTAAATATTCCTATGGGGTTCAAAGTTAAGATGAAAGACAGATGGGAATGGTCTCTAGATAGATTTTTTTAATAAATAGACAGGCTCATAGGTTGCAACCAAATCTAGCAGGGAGGAAGGTTGTTCTATACCCAATAGCTATGTTTTACCTCTCCTGTTGGTGCCCATCCAAAATAGGATTAGAAAAGTTTATAAGACTCAGCAAATCCTTCCTATGGGGGGGGAGTGACACAAGAAGGAGAATATCAAAGGTCAAATGGTCCTTTTGTACTAGACCCAAAAAGGAAGGAGGGTTGGGAGCATGGATGATTTTTCCATGTTAGTTTCGTTAAAAAGTGAAACTTTTATATTGGCATCAAAAGTTTAAAATATATATTGATAAAATTTTGAAATATATATTTTTTAGTTTACTTAGAAATTTTACATATTGTCAGACCTTGCAGGGCCCCTAGGTGGAAGGACCTTCCTCTTCTCTCAGCGATAGGCAACCCAGAACCCTGCATGACTAAGGGGATTCAGCTTTGGAAAATCCTATGAGGGGCCTTTGAACAGAGATCAAGAGTCACATTGTTCTCTCTAGAAAAGGGAGTTTCATGGCTCTAGATTCAATTTGGGTGTCTGTCTTCTTTACCAAACAACAATTAAGTGATGAGGACTTCCCAAAAGCATGGCATCTCTCAAAGAAGGGGCTAACCAACTAGGGAGATTCGTGGGACAAAACCAACCTCAAATGGAAGACATGGCTTGAGATAAGAAGGGAATATAGACTCAGTAATGCAGATCAAGGGCTGGTTATGAGCAGATTACAATTATGGGAGGGAGACATTACCTGGAAAGGGGGCAGGGTCTTAAACTTCGATAGAGAGTTCACCTGAGCTACCAGTTCATCTTTCTTACCTATCCCTACTCCTTCTGAGGGCATTGAAGAGATTGTTTCCACACTCAATGCCAGATGGAATCTTGCTGATACCATAGGCTTTCAAGATGTAGCATAGATTGCCACATTTGGATGACATCCTCATGTTGCATGCATCCTCAAGTCTGCCCTATTGTACATAGCCTTCAATCAATGCACTGCAAGAGAAAATGCCCGAGAAGGAAGATCTTTAAGCATATATTGTGCTTTTGCCAAAGCACTGCTCTTTGTCTCTCTCCTTTCCTAACTAATTCCATCACTCTCTTTGGACTATCTACTAGGCCCACTAGACTTTGTCTCAGGAAAAGTTTAAGTGACCTTTGTCTTAGGAAAAAGTTAAGTGACTGTGTGTAACAAAGAAAGCTTGTCTAAAAAAATGACAAACAATGTAGACAAAATACATAAGGACCATTATTACAGAGAAATTAATTAAAGAAATTTAACATAGAGGAAAAAGTAGAAAAATGAGCAACAAAAAGTCATAAATATATACAAGGGAATTCAATAATGGATAAGCAAAACATTAAAATAAAGGCAATGACCTAACAAGAAAAGAAATAAGACATATATAAGTATGTAAAGGCAAACAACCAGACGATAGATAAATGTAAGCAAAGAACAACCGACTAATTTTTTTATTAAAAGAGAGCAACAAACGTATAAATGAGATGAGAAAATGAACTGTACAAGCAATATTGCAATATATCATGTAAGATGATGCACCGCTATCGATATACCAAGGATCCTGCTCTGCTTGGTTGACTTGATAGCTGAAATCCTCTTCTAGATTGCAATCAGTGTCTAGGTACACTGTATTAGTCTTTTGCATTTCCTCGTTGGTAAGAAACTTATTCCCATGTTCATTTGCAAAATGACTGTGACTAGAATGTCCACCACGATGATTTCCTCTGTCGTGGAAATTCCCTCGATTGCTATTGGATTGACCACCTTGGTCATACTACTTCTTGCGGCAATCTCTTTCATAGTGTCCAAACTTATGATAGTAGTTGCACTGGATGTTTGACACGTTGGTGGATGCATTTCCTCATCCTTGGAATCTTCCTCAGTTGAAATGATTTCCTCTTTGCTAATTCTGATGTTGCTGAGGATGATGCTGATGCTGATGTTGACTTTGTTGATGACTCTGTTACTAATGATGACCACTTTTGTGGAATGATCTACCTCTGCCTTTGCTTCTATTTAAAACTATGAATGACCTTTGCCTGCATGAATAGCTTGCGTCCTGAGTTCTTCACCAAGTAGGAATGACTAAAGTTCTTTGAGTATCGGAATTTGCCGTTGAATGGCAATACTCTAGACTAGATTCTCATATCCCTCTCCTAGTCCATTCAGGATGACTTGAACCATTTTTGCTAGATTCATGGTCCCTCCTACTGCTGCGAGTTGATTGTTATAGTCTTTGATCTCCTGAGTACGTAAGCATGATCGGTTTTGCTCTGCCATTGCGAAAACTCTGGTTGATTTGGTTTCTTAGTGTAGAATCCTGGAAGTGTTCTTGACTCATAGAGAGCTGTGAACATATACCATGCTTCTTTTGATGTCTTGACAGTGTTGAGTTGTCCTAGCATGACATCTTGCACATTCTACTTGATCTGATGATATGCATGCTTATCTTTCTTATCCCATTCTGCTTGAGCTCGGGCAATGGCAAGATTTGTTGCTACAGGTGCAGAAACTGCTGGTGTAGCTGGAGATCCCACTGTTGATCCTGTTGCTAGTGCTATGACAACAAATGGAGTATAGCTACTGCTGGGGCTGGATCGTCCAATGGTCTAGGTATAGATCCATAGACATACTCCCATTTGTCCTAAAGTTTAGGAATGGTCTCCATTTGGTATTTCCATGTGCCATAATTGGAGTTGTCTAGCTTAGCAGATGCCTCCAGATTGAGGTTGCTAGTCATAGACATGGTGCAAGAAATGTACTCAAAGTGTCATGAAAATCACCGTCTGAATCAACTACAAAACACTGACTGTGGCAAGTGAAATCTGAATTGTCAATGAAGGTAGAACTGCAATATATATAATTCGATTTGAATTACAAGGCTTCTAGCAAATGATGTCGGGAATAGCCAAGAGGCTTTGCAAGGCTGAAATGATGTGCACAATGCCATGAAATAGCCGAATAGGCTTTACAATGATGGTATGTGTGTGTGAAATCAAATCATGTGCTATCTACCCACTGATCAATCGGCAATGCCTCTGAACACTCTGAAGTCTGCTCATTGAACTAATGAACGTTAGGTTTTAGGTAATGTGATGATGTGAAACTGTATGTGAGCATAGGGACTGACTCCGAGTACGAACTAGTCAGGAATTTCGGGCATGGCTTAGATTGGCAACTTGGGGAAATTCAAAGCGTCCCCTCTATGGTGATCTAGTCTACTCTTGATCTAGATCTATACCAACCATTGATCGATGAAAGAACATCAAATAATTTCTTTTCTTTTAATGTGCTAGGTCAGATGCATCGATATAGAGGTTGATGTGCATGTAGAAAGTGGATTTGTCGGTGAGGCTCAAAAGTGAGTGATACTTGCGTCGAAATGTGCACGTGATGTGACGAGTGTGCATAGCACAGAAAAATTAATCATTTCATCTTTTTGTAGGACCCTCAAATTCCTCTTGGATCAAGAGATACAGCTTGATCTAGGTGGAGCGACAAAAAAGAGTGAAAATGCACATTGATGATGTGGCACTATGAGTCATATGTAGTGATGATGTGGCACTGTGCTTAGCAAGAGGTGTGCCAATGGAGCACTGTGGTGATGTGGCAGGCAGGTGCACATGCTATGGGAAGACTATGCTTGTGGAGAGGTAACTGTGCGTACAAGGATCAGTGCCAGTTGGCAGATGATGAGGTGGCAACTAAGTGACCTAACCAGGGGTTAACCTCACCCGGTTGTTGGCTTAACCAACCCTATCCTCTTACTGACCATGGTTAATATACTCGAGTTAACTTGACCCAAGGTGGTGTGGCCTTGTGGATGAGGTTTTGCCACATGGCAAACTTTGACCACTAGATAAGACGAGGGTTAGCCTTGACCTAACCAAGGTAAATTATTGTCCTCCACGTGGCTTACAGAGAGAAGAGCTTCTGGTAAAGCTCTATAGAGGTGATGGCATGTAGAGTCGACGAGGAAGGTTGTGAGGAGTCCATAGCGTTGATGGAAGGAGCTGTTTGTTGATGGAGATGAGAGCACGGATGGAGTTGGAAGCTGGTTGGAGAGGTGCTAAGAGGAGTCTTTTGCAGGCGCTACAACCCGTGGCTGTAGATGCGCCATTGGAGCGATCATTGTAGTTGTTCTTTCTTCCAAGTGCCATCGTCGCTAAAGCATGCAAGTCGTAGGCGTCAGTGCTTTGAGAGAATAGGTCATCGCTTAGCCATTCTAAGGTCGTTAATCTACTTGTAGGAGCCGTGTGAGCTAGGAGCATGGAGCGCTAACCGTGCTAGAGTTTGCTCGTCACCCATAGGTCCTTGCTGTCATTGATGAAGAGCCTCCTTGAAGCTGCTAATCTTGGTGGCTATCATGCAAGGCTAGAGTCGTGGGCCATGGAGGCGGAGCATTGCAAATGAAGGAGGTGTTGGCTTCTGCTGAAGTATGCCATTGCTGGAGAGGGTTGTGAGGCTGAAGGTCGTTGAAGAAGCCGGTGCCCGTCGATGTTGTAGGTGGCTTGTTAGCTTTGTCAGTGAGCATTGAGAAAGTCAAGAGAGCTGACTGTCTATGCCGCAAGCTATGTGGCGAGTTTGCTTGTGAGATATGGAGCAAGATGCTATGGAAGAAGGAGGCTAAAGCTTCACTATGCTTGGTTGTGGAGCTGCCTTGCTGCTCGTTGTGTAGGAGCCTCCTTGCTAGATGCTTGTGCTAGCTTAGAGGAATACACACAAATGAACCCTTTATAAGGAGCCAGTGTGACTTTATGTGGAGTAGGGCCAGAGAGAAGAAGCTATATGTTGAGGAAGCCAATAGAGTGTTCTTAGTTGTATTCTACATCGTTGCACAAGAGATTGAGAGGAAGATTGCACTCACAGAGAGGAAGCACTAATCATGTACCCACCAGTTGTTTGTACTTGGGCCCAAAGCCCTTCTTTCTGATACAACTTGGCAATTCCTTAAGTGACTAGTCTATTCCTTACGTGTTTGTTTTGCATAACATCTCCATACATCTACAACCACATTATAACCATCTTAATAGTACATTGAGGCTTGGCTCCCCCACTTTCCCTTTGCATCCTTAGTAGCATTTAGTGTGTACTATAGCTATTAGGTTACACAACCAAGTATCGAGTGGCCAAGGGAAAAAGACCATCAACACAGAGAGAAGATGTTGCACCAAGTGCAAAAGAGTACACTCAAATTAATTAGAAGCTCCTACTTCTATAGTTGATAGAGATCACAAGCATCAAACCACTACAAATAGATGGGACGAAATCCAAAAAAGATAGACCAAATAGGACATCAAAATACGACCTCTATACATCCCCACAAATGCATGGCCTGAATTCATGAAAAGGAAATATTGAATAGTAGAAGTGATGGATTTTGCCAGCTAGACTTTGGCTGTAGATTTGCTAGGTCGGCCACGTAGGAGCTAGTAGTCACTTTGGTGGAGTCGTAGAAGAAGCAGCTACCTGTGGGTCGCTAATCAACTCTTTGTGGCTTTCAATCAAGCATGAAGTTCTCTCTCTCTCTCTCTTGAAAAACTATCAGAAGAAGAACATAGGTCTCTCTTTCTCTTAGAATTACCTATCTCTCTATTTCTCGGCTTTCTCTCCACCATTGTCTCTCAAGAAACTTTTAATAGAAATCCTCTCTCACTCTTCAGAAAGAAGAAATCTCTCTCTCACAATAAGAATGAACATAATTCTCACACAGAAATGAATGAAAAAGAACTCACAAATCTCTCTCTCAATCACTAGATCTCTATGATTAACTGTACACTAGATTTAGTTGAAAATATAGAATATATATAAACCCATTTAGGGTTAGGGTTAGGGCATCTAAACCTTTCCTTTATAGCACTCTATTGGGTTAGTGCTATGCACATATGATCACATGATGTTGAGCGTGATCTCTCAACAAGAACCTTGCCCCTTTGTATGATACTTGGTGGAAAAATGGCACAATCCCCGAACTTGGGTAGCCATCTCAAAATTGCATGTTTGATTTAAGAGAACCTTGCCCCTTTGTATGAGACTTGATGGAAAAATATGGTATAATGCATCCTCGATGCTAGGTATCTCTCTTGAAATTGCATGTTTTGTTTAAGAGAACCTCGAAAATGGCGACTTGGTTAACCAATGTGACTCTGTTGTTAACCATTGTGACTCGCTTAACCCATGGGGTTAACAATCAATAGGGGTTAGAGTGGCTATTTTGTGGGGGTTAAAGGCCACTGTACCTTAACCCCGGTTATGTACAATACTCAAACACATATATATATGGATGAAATAGAAGATTAGGGTGTTTTGCACCCACCAAAACTTGCGTCTCTCGAGCTTCCTCTCACCCTCTTAGCTTTCGTTGTGTCCTCACATGTTTCAGACATAGAGCCATTGCTATGAGACCATAGCAAGTCACATACACATGTCATTGTTACTCACAGGTGTCTTGTCATCATAGCCTCATTCATCATCGGGCTCCCCTTGAGTTTCTACCTTGGCCATGGACCCAAATTTCTCTCATGTATTAGTTTTGATATGATATAGTTTTGTTGTATTCATTGTGGGTGATGACACCCAATTAGAGGCTTCACCCTTTGAGCTCATTGTATCAAGCCTTTTTTAGTCTCATAGATCCTTGTATCTTTCAAAGGCTTTTAATAAACTCTCTCTCTCTCTCTCTCTCTCTCCCTCTCATGCATGCATGCATACACATACACACACACAATTGTAATAATGGTAACAAATTGTATTAGTAATTCTAAATCTAGCTACCCAATCACATCTACTAGTATGCTCTCCCCCCCCCCTTCCCACCAAGTTGATCATTTCTAGAGTAATAGAGTCACGGACATCTCCAAAACAATTGTAATCATGGTAGCAAATAAGAGAATGCCTATTGGTGGCTTCCCACATGTCGGAGTCTCCTCCACCACTTTCATTCTTGTATTCTTACACACACACACACACACACCCCTTACCATCATTCTTGTATTCTTACACACACACACACACACTTACCATCATACAAAGGAGAGATATGGACAATTTAGTCACTATTGTCTATATGTGTGAACAAAAGCCATAATCAAAGAGGTGGTTCTTCTCCCTTCCACCCCTACTATAAAAGAAGGTGATATTGTCATTCCACATATTCATGGGATAAAGAGGTGGAAACGCAAGTGCAAGCTCCATGTGCTTGGAAAATACATAAGGCAACTCCAAGAAAAGAAGTGTATTGGGAGCGGAGTGAGATTTACATGGCCCATACTCTAGAGGATGCTTAATGGTGCCCTCTTAGAGAAAGTGCAAGGCATTATCATGTGATGGCCTCCTCCATATATGCTGAGTTAGGGGGAAGAAAAAGAAGAAAAAAAGGGCCATGCCACAAATCTTTTAGGCAATGAAGATGCCTATACTAAGGGTGCTTCAAGACGGGAACTTTTAGACACATAGATGCAAAACAACTAAATGTCACAAAGATTTGTCAAGACTATCAAAGTGTCTTCACAAATGGTGTCTCTAATAAACTTTCGTGGGATGGGTTCAGAGAGAGACACTTGTAGCTGATTTGTGTGTGTGTGTGTGTGTGTGTGTGTGTGTCCCTCCCTCTCCCTCTCTCTTCCCTCCTCCCTCCCTCCCTCCCTCCCTCCCTCCCTCCCTCTCTCTCCCATCCTCCCTCCCTCCCTCCCTCTCTCTCTCTCTCTCTCTCTCTCTCTCTCTCTCTCTCTCTCTCCCTCCCTCCCTCTCTCTCTCTCTCTCTAGACACCTCTCTAGGTTTGCCATGACACCTCTCTAGGTTGATGCCATCTTTCAAATAGTGACATTCATTCATAGAGTTTGGGACTTACCTCACTGGAGACTGCCAAGGCTGGCCTTGGAGTCATCTAGACAACTACTAGAGAGCGGGGTAGACACATGGTATGCATATATATCTGCATGGTTTGCTTGGTATCCAACTGGACATACTTTGCCCCTTTCAATATAGCATGGACGTTCCACTTTGGTTGATCCCACAAGATGAAATCAAATGTATCATACGGTTATATCTCATCCAGCTCCATACATCTCAGATTGGGGTGGGGGGACCAGGAGGTCCCACCAAGATCTAGTTTTATCGTGACCGCTTCCTAAGAGTATTGGAGAAGGGATCAATCATCATACCCCAGTATCTCAAGGAAAGAGGGGTCTCACATGCACTGAGGGTCACCATTAGATAGATGCAGCTTTCATCCCATCAGCTGAGGATTGAGGTGGGGAGAGTGGCAGGTATACCCAAAGAGTAGTGGACCTGCAGGTTATGCACATTGGGGTTGGTTGAAAAGAGGAGCATTTACTTTGTGCTTGCCCAGCCTTCTATGAGATTCAAGGACACTACCACTGTCTCTACCTGGAGGGAAGGGGCACTCTCACAAATGATCTACTTCCATGACCAATTCTACATTTGGCTCTATTTGATGGAGATGTGCTAACGCAGGGAGACACTACTACGATAGATCAGAGAACACGAGGCAACTAGGCCATAGGATATAGAGGCTGATCGAGCACAGTGACACATCATAGACTTCTCCACATTTCAATGTGCTCCAAGACACAGTGGAGTAGAGGAGGAGGAGCTAGTTGATGTGTGGGTAGCCTAGATTAGTAGAGAGATCTGACATGGTGCCACTGAGAGAGGGACACAAAGATAGCACGTGAGACAGAGAGCACCCAAAACTCATTCTATTGAGGTCCGTTGACCTATCACAACTTTCCTTAGAGGAGACCGATAGAGATGAGGCCTTACTCATGACATAACTCAATGGGTTCAGAGATCGAGGAGACCTCGTCTCCTGCCACAGTGAGATAGCTCGACAAATGCAAATTTGAGATATCTTCACAACTCATCGGAGGGCCACCACTATGCTGAGCTTCGGTTCTTGAGTCCCAGCTCTTAGATTGCTTCGGTTTGTATTTGATTTTTGCTTTTGCTTGAGCTCTTGAGCATAGTAGATCAGCATAGAATAGTACTCAATAAGGGCCCTAGTGTGCCCTTTGCTCCAGCCCATTGTGGCTTGTATGAGTCTCCTTTTTTGTGCACTTTGTCCCATATGCCCGCGAGGCATGTTAATACATCTTTCTTTCTTTCTCTCTCTCTCTCTCTCTCTCTCTCCTCCCTCCCCCCCCCCATGAGAAGATCACATCCAACCCGATTTAAAGATGGAAACATAGATTCCCCCATTTCCCCCCTCCCATAGTAGATCAGCATAGAATAGTACTCAATAAGGGCCCTAGTGTGCCCTTTGCTCCAGCCCATTGTGGCTTGTATGAGTCTCCTTTTTTGTGCACTTTGTCCCATATGCCCGCGAGGCATGTTAATACATCTTTCTTTCTTTCTCTCTCTCTCTCTCTTTTTCTCCTCCCTCCCCCCCCCCATGAGAAGATCACATCCAACCCGATTTAAAGATGGAAACATAGATTCCCCCATTTCCCCCCTCCCCCCACCTCCCTCCCTGCCTCCCTCCCTCCCTCCCCCCCTCTCTCTCTCTCTCTCTCTCTCTCTCTCATCCCATGATCATGCCAAAATCTGGCTTATCCCTTAGCCCTAAGTAGGGGATATGTAGCACTTGCTTGACTAGAGTGGCAATGCTTCCCCTCCCACTTCCATCACGTACCATATTGAGTCAAGGATTATGGCTCCCGTACCTTAAGATGATGTAGATTACCATGGTTCGATCTACCTTCCTCAATGACCTTGGGAGCTAAGGGTGATGTTGAGTCGGAGGAGCATTTCGCTTTCAGGAGCCTTATGTACTATGTGATTTGGGGTTGTTATCACTGTCTCTTTAGAGATGGTTTCGGACCCATCTCCAACTTCTTTTCTTATCGAGATCAAAGATTCCTTGTTGCCTTCATCCATGAGGCCGTCAGACACATAGAGCACTTACTTAGGATACATAGGTGGGGTCAGGGCGCATAGCTAGACTCTAGTGAGAGTGTGATCATGGAGTTGTTCAAAGCAAATTTGAAAGACCAACAGATAACAAGTGGTCAGCGAGGCTGAGATCTAGAGCAAGTGACATGACAGACTCGGCATCAATAGGGTAGTCGCTAAGAGACCACAACGAGTCACATGCACATATAGCCATCAACGCTCTCGTAGGTTTCTTACCATCATAGCCTCATTCATCGTCGAGCTCCCCTTGAGCTTCCACCTAGGCGATGAACCTAGATTTCTCATGTATTCGTTCTAATATGATATGATTTTGTTGTATTCATTGTGGGTGATGATGCTCAATTAGAGGCTTTATTCTTTTAGCTCATTGTATCAAGCTTCTTTCGGTCTCATACATAAGAATAGTCCCTTTTTTAGTGTGTGTGTTTGTGCATGCCCACACACACATGCATGCATGTGTGTATATACATGTGTGGGAATGGCATATAGATGAAGCTTCACACATATTCATGCAAACCTAAAACATTCCACCCCTAGAGTTGATGTTGCACCGTATAGACACATGCAAGTAAGAAATATAGAAGCAAGCCAAAGGCAAGTGTTAAGTGACATGCGATATCTTGCTATGGAAAGTTTGCTCTAACTTGCACATGGCCTCTACATCGACATAGCTTGTTGTTATTGCTTCTCCATGTGGCACAAGTTGGAGGATATTAGAGGACGATTCCATAAAGCGGACATGTGGCTGGTAGAGCCCTTGTAGAAGAGAAGATTTGGGATTTAAACAAGTTGGGGATAGGAGAAAGGAAGGCTCGAGGAACATGCCAAAATACCAGAGAGACACTATGTGCTAGAGTTTTTTTGGGTTTTAGACATTTGGAACCATGCAACCAAGCCCAATTGCTTCAATGTGACTACTACCCTATCCTAGAGGGTGAAGGGCTTTATCGTGAGGACCTCTAACGACTTTCCCTAATGTGCCATAGCGAGCCTTAAACCTTTTCACCACTCACAGCGTGGACAAAAGCGGCTCAATTTCTAGTGGAGTCACTGCAAGATCGTCCAAGAACACATTGTCGAGGTAAGTAGAGGACTTCTCTGCATTTACGTAATGTGTAGACAATGCGAGCGAGGCAATGAAATTGTTCTACCGTTGCAAGTACGCTGAGAAGGTCAGCGTGAGATAGTTGTGTACCAAGTTGAGAAAGCGCACGATCCAAGCTCAGGGATTCGGATCCGACGAGCTGATCGACGACCAACAAGCGAGCTGAATTCTGAGGCATCGTTGCAAATGCCGAGGAGCTGATCGTTGTACAGAAGACGACCAACAAGCGAGCTGAATCCTGAGGCATCGTTGTTGCTGCAAATGAGAAGATTTAGGGTACTGGATTGGGATAGTAACAAAAAAGGAGATGCATGAGCTCAAGCGGACCCTGCGGACGTATATACATCTGTATGGCCAGGTCAGCTCCTCTTTATGTTTGGCTGCTTCAGAGATGAAAGAGCTCTCAAGCTTTGTACTGTGGCAAATCGTCACAGTCAAACAAAAGCTCAGGGCGGGGCAGAGAGTTGCCTATTTCCAGCAATCAGGCATCGGGGTCTTTCACGTCTAAAAATTGATCACAGCACATCACACTGCAGCTTGCATCTAATCGGCTGGCCAAAGTGGAGGGGGTGTGGGGGAGCTGTAAGAGGCCTACGTTCCCACTCATTTGAGCATGTGCCCTCGGCCCAGCAAGCAGCTAGAGTGTCCAGCTGCCAGCAGCTTAGAGTTTTCATCCTTCACCGCATCGATTCTATTCACATATTCTTCCTGTTGTAGTATAAACAGTCTCTTTTTCACTTTTGTAATACTGTTTATGTCTTGCATACGAGAGAGAGAGAGAGAGAGAGAGAGAGAGAGAGATGACTTGAATGATAGGCTTATTAGTGCCTACGGATCGAACAGGATCCACCACAGAGAAGGTTGAATTTCTGATACAGATTTTAAGAGCCGATTTAAAAGCTTATGCTTGGGTACTGATGAGAACATTATTTTTTATTTTTCTCATTTACTCATAAATTTGTCTAAATTCACTTACAAACTCCCTTCTGTTTGTTGTATAAATAATTCAATTTGTAAGATTGGATATAATCTTATGAAGTTTTATTTATGTACCTTTTTCGATCATCAAGAAGGTTCAAGTGTTATGTCCTCCTAAATGGGATTAGCTGAACTAACTAGGATTAGTATAAACCTAATCTAGGTTAAGGGAGACTTGGGTAGATGTCAGCCCTAGGGTTAGCTTGGCTACGTAAGGCAAGGGGCTGTGAAACGATTCAGTTATCTCCCCTCTTCAGACAAGCTATCATGGGGCCTGCAGGAATCATCACCTCCTAGCCAAACCTCTCACTCAAGAGCTAACAAGAACATCTTTTTTCACCCAAAATCAAAGCAAGAGCCCCTAGGCCTAACAAGAACAACTCTTTTCTCACAAAATCAAAGCAAGAGCCCTGAGACCCTAGAGGCCCCCTTAACAGAGTTAACAATTTGCCAAGTGTCCATGCAATAGATCCCACACCTTTTGGGGTACTGTCATGCACCCTTCTCCAAGTTACATCAATGGCTATGAATATGTGTTGCCCCCACCCTAAAGCCCCTTTGCATGTAGAACCCATACGAGTCGCTAGCTGAAATCCATAATTCAACTCAGAAGGACTCATACTATGGATGAATGTTTTAGGCAAACTATAACAATGGCAACCACTTGTTTTAAGAACACCTTAACATTGCACCTTCAAGAGTTTGTTGACTCTCTCTGTTCGACCACCCTTCTCAAGATGGTCTCCTCTACTCATTTCCAACTTAGAAACTAAGTACGAAGATCTTTGTATAAATGAAAGCTCAAGTATGTGTGGGTGTGTGTATATTTATTTGTGAGAGCATATGTTTATACTACGGTCTACACCCATTGTTGGGCACTGATGACGTCAGTGATAGCTAGTCGCTGCTATATGTGACGGAGTTTATGGTTTCCAATCTTGTGGCTAACATGAGATTGAAACTGCATTGTGTGTTGGGTTGTTAGAGGATGAATTTGGCATGTTCCTGGATTCATCTCTCTGTGTGTGTGTGTGTGTGTGTGTGTAGGGTGTGTGTGTGTGATGGTGTGTGTGTGTGTGTGTGTGTGGTAGGGCGAGACGAGAGAGAGAGCGTCGAGAGCGTGTCGAGAGCGTCACTGCTCAGCCTCCCCAAGCCTCCGCACAGGTTTGCGTTAGGCTCCCGTTCAGCCCCGTACTCTGTCCGTAAAACTGTACGGACGCCGTACATCTGTACGGACGTCGTACAGCCACGTCTTCTCTTCCCTGCGTAATTTCGTCTCACCTGCCTGTCCGTTGACCTGCATCTTTGCTGTATCGCCGTACCCCTCGTCCTTTTCCGTACAATCAGCTTTATCCTTTTGCGTAAGCCATCTCTTCCATCGTCGCTCTCCGTACAGCCTCTGCGCTCCTTGTTTCCTTTCGTACGACTCAACCCCTTCAGCCTTTCTTCCATACATCTGTACAACTTGTACATTCCGTACAGCTTGTACTTTCAGCCTGCTCCTTGTCCGTACAGTTCTGCTTTTATTCCTTCACTTCATCTATCCCGCCCTGTTTCTCTTCATGGAGGACCAGTTCAAAAGTTATTCTCGCAAGGAGTCGACCCGGGACTCCAAAAGACAGCAAGTTGATGTCTCTGTTGTAGATTCTGTAGATGCTCACTATGTTTTTGACATGCTCAAAGATGAATTTCATCACAGCCGGAAGGAGTGGGCCAAACCTCCCCCGGCCATCAAATACAAGTTGAAGCTGCCTTCTTTGGTTGCTCCTCTTCGAAAGTTCTCTCAGCAAGCAGTTATCATTTTCTTCCCAGGCAAGTTACCTTCAGCAAATGATGTGGCCCAGTGGGTTCAGGCATTGTTGGGAGGCTGCTTTGTTGAAGGAGTATACTTTGCTTCAAGGGGTTTTTATGAAGTGCACTTTTCGGATGCCTCATATCGTCAGCAGATATTGGAGATGTCGCCTTTATTCTATGGCAGACAAATGGTGCATGTCATGCCATGGTCGCCAAATAAGGATTACCACAGCCTCATTCGACATCACTGCCCCGTATGGGTTGAGGTAGTGGATTTTCCGGACTATATGAGGGCTGAGTTACCAAGTTTGGCAGCCACCTTGGGGCAAGTTGTATGCCCTCCCCGTCCTTCGGGTAATCGCAATCGCTTTTGTATTCTATGGGATACAGATCACCCAACCCCTCCTTCCATTGCGGTAGAAGTGGAGGATGTTCCCCTTGGTGAAAAATATTTTGATCTGAAATGGGGAGTTTTTGCAGGTGCTTGTTTCACATGCCATAAGTTTGGCCACTTAGCCTCACAGTGTCCTGCAGTACTGCATCAGCTCCCACCCACAGCTATTGCTCCAGAAAATACTCCCCCCCCAACTTATGCCCCGGGGTCCAAGGCAATGCTTTCCAAACTGGGTGATGTGGCTCCCAAATCTGTCCCTTCCAAAGAAAATATGGTTCAGGTTCTAGCTAAGCAAAAGGATAAGGGGAAGGGCAAAATTTCAGAATCTCATGCCTCTCCCCAGGCTGTCTGGCAGCAACCCAAAAAGGTATTCGCTCTTAAACCACGTCCATTACAGTCTCGCCATTGGGATGCTTCAACTTCTACCCCTGGTCAGACCTCTACCCCCGCTGACAGCCTTGCTTCTCAATTGTGGGTTGATGTGTTAAAAAGAGGCATTCCTGTATGTGACAATGATGAGGATCATAGAGCTAATGATCCAGGAGCACAGGTGGATGTTGATGTCGTGGCTGAGGCCTGACAGCTCATACTTTACTCTGCCTTTTGGTTTGACTGTACATATCTTCTATGTCTACTTCAATTACTTGCATCACATACAATGTTCAGGGTCTTTGCAATGTCAATAAGTGGAGACTTTTTTGGCATTATGTACATAGAATGCATCCCGATGTGATCTCTTTACAGGAACACAACCAACACTTCTTGGCTGGCCAGCAAGGCCACTATGCTGGTTATGATATTTTTTATGCTGGCACAATGCACTTTTCGGGGGTTTGCATGCTGGTAAAACATGATATACAGCCCATGGTTGCTTACAATGACCCTCAGGGTCGATGGATGGTGATCAGGTGCACCTGGCAGGCTGATCTCTATGAAATTGCATCTGTTTATGCCTCACAAACTTCTGCGACTAGAGCTCAAATGTGGGCCTCTCTCCAACAATATCCATGGCTGTCCAATGCTTTCTTGTGTGGAGACTTTAACAACTCGCCTGCCACTCAAGACAATACTACTCATCGCTCTCACATGATCCCCACTGAGCTTCGACATTGGGAAGATATGCTCTCATCTCTGCATGTAGAAGATCTATGGCTCTCAACAAGAGACACAGATATGGGTTATACATATCATCACAATGCCTTTACTCATTACTGGGCTCGACTTGACAGATGGTACTTGCTCCATGCTCAGCAGTATGCTGATTTTACATGTACATTACGGGTTGATCACTCACTCTTGCTATCTGATCATTTTCCAGTATGCTTGACATTATCAATAGCACGTCTGACAGATGATATGCCTTTTTTTGGTCGTCGCCTGCTCCATGTTAATAGTGCCTATTTGCTTCATCAACAATTTCAGAACATGGTGAGAGTGGCTGTCCGTCCCCTCCTCTTACATGCTCAGGAAGATATGGATTTTGCATGGATCAGTTTTGCTCTCCGCTTACAGACTATTATTCAAGACTATGGACAGAGTTACATGGGAAACCTCAGGCTTAAGTTGAAATGGGCTCAATCTCACAAGCAGCAAATGGATGCAATCAGTTCTCATAGGCAGCTTACCCCTTCTGAACAGGATTCTTGCGCCTATGCGGTTCATATCATCCACCAAAATGATCTTCGCAAATTAAAGAAGTGGCAAATCCGAGCTCGCATGAAACCCCTTTTAGATAAGGGCTGCTCCTCCAAAGCTTTTTTCAAAAGTCTCCATGCTGATAGGAGAAAGGAGGATATTTGTAGGATCAAGAAAGATGATGGTACCTGGACCACTTCCAAATCAGAATTGGAATTGCAATGCTCTAGTCATTTTTAGCATCTCCTCTCTCTTCAGCCTGATCATTTGATGCAAGTGAATGCAGCTAGATCTCAATTTCTCATGCATGTCCAGCCCATATTGTCTCGGGAACAGGCCTATGCATTGGAGCAGCCTTTTATGCTTAGTGAACTGGATGATGCCTTGAGTCATCTACGCAAAAACAGCTCTCCTGGTTGGGATGGATTGACTGTTGAATTCTTTCGTGCATTTTGGGGTGATCTCAAGAACACTCTTCTTCTCATGATCAATCATGCTTGGGCAGAACAATCTCTTCCTCCATCCTGGAAACATGGCCTAGTAAAATTGATTCCCAAAAAAAGGTTATGTGAAACGATGGCTGATTGGCGGCCTATATCTCTCATGCCTGTCATTTACAAACTCATTGCTAAAATGATTGTCCTCAGGGTTCGCTTCTTTTTGCAAGCAGGACTTCATCCTAGGCAGTATGGGTTTGTCCCTAGAAGGCAGATCACATACAATATCTCCAATGCCCTACTTGCGATTGAGTATGCCAAATACTCCAAACAAGATGTTCTCATTCTGCAAGTAGACATTGCGAAAGCATTTGATACAGTCCATTGGGATTTTATCTCTCAGACTATGCATAAATTGGGATTTGGCCCTCGGCTTGTCCACATCATCTACTGGCTCTATTCTCAAGCCACGGCGCAATGCTTGCTTGGTGGTGGGTTGTCAAGAACCTGGACTATGACCCGCTCAGTGAGACAGGGTTGCCCTCTCAGTTCCTTACTGTATGCCATTTCTACCCATCCGTTACTGTTGCATATGGACTATCTTGCAGACACAGGACAGCTTCATGGCTTGCAAATCCTAGGGGCACAGTCATTTCTTGCACAGGCATATGCTGATGATTCATACTTTATGCCCAGGAATTCTCAAAGTGACCTTTCTCTTTTAATGCACATGCTGAATGACTTTGGCATAGCTGCTGGACTGCACATCAATTTCCAGAAATCAAAACTTCTAGCTTTGAAAGAAGCTGATTGGCATGCACTTCTCTGGCCAGGCCACATTATCTCTTCCCATACTATTGTCAGGCATCTAGGTTACCCCATTGGCTGGAATATTACCCCGCATCAACAGCTCAAATGGGTGCTTCAAAAGATTAACAAGAAGCTGGAATACTGGCATTTGTCCACCTGGCCTCTACATGTTCGACTTCGGATAGTACAGTCCATCATTATGGCATATGTGCAATTTTATTTGCCTCTTCTTCCCTGGTCTTTCAAGCATTTGGCTTCCTATATGTCCCAGGCTATGGAGATATTTTGGAAAAGCAAATCTCATAAAAAGGCCTTGCGACTACTACCTATGCAGTCCATTTGTTCACCTAAGACTCATGGGGGGCTGAATATTCTCAATCTCCAGGTTTATATGTTGGCACGAAAGAGCACTATGATTGCTGATTTTCTTCAGCAAAAACAGCCATGGGCTATTATGTTAGCAGCTATGTGTGGAAACATGGCGACTCATGCATATGGGCATTGGACTACAGATCACTGGGAAGCAGTCATGTCCACATTTCAAGGGAAAATTCCTGGCTGCCCTGTTTCTTCTGCTTTTATTCATGATTGGAAGAGAAGTCTCTCATATGCAAAATGGACAGGTGCTTCTTCTCATCATGGTAATTCTTTTCGATTGGAAAGCATCCATTGGAGTAAGGTCTTTGAATTGCCTCTCGCTCTACAGGCACCTATTAAAGCATACAATCTCATGAAATTGGGCGTCAGATTTGTTGGTGATGTTGTGGATCAACAAGGTTGTATGCTTTCATTTCCACAAGCTTGCAGGACATTCTCCTTGGGCCTGCATCATAGGTCCATTTGGAGAACACTTTCAGCTATGTTGCAGCCTTTTGTTCCAGTTCCTCGACTGTTTGCACAAGACAGATTAATGGACTGGAATTTGACTTCTTTACCTCCTTCTACCCATACGCTCTCAATGCACAATCTGACCTCTTCGAAGGTCTACAGATTTCTTCTTCCACCGCCATGGATTGACAAGCATGCCAACTCTCTTTGGAATTTGGATAGGCCTTTATCTTGGTGGCAATCACGACTCATGAAAATCTGGAAAGCCAAATTGTCATTGAAACAGAGGCTTTTCTTTTGGAGATGTATTGTGGGAGCCTTTTCCATTGGGGTTAAATTGGCAGCACGCCGCATTGCTTCCCCTTCCTGTCCCCGTTGCTCTCAACAGTACGAGAGAGTTCCTCACCTATTATGGTCTTGCCCACAATCCCGCATACTGATCACTCATGTTTCTCATTTGCTGCAGCTTCGGTTTCCCTCTATCAGATTTGGGAAACTCTTCTGGATGTTTGGATGCCTCTCATCTCAGATGTCTCCATTCCTCCTCTTCTTTTACTGGACTCGCTTTTGGGTACTATGGACCATTTGGATGCAGAGACTGCATTCTAGGATGGGTCAACAGTTTCCTCAGCATATATTTTCTTCAAAATGTCCCTCAAGCAATCCTTATATGACAGTTTTGCTGCAAGGGACTTGGATGCCACTAGCCTTGAAGTGTTCTCTACCTGTTTTTGAGTTTTTCCATTGGGCTCTTTTTTTTGAGTCTCATGTCAGTGAGTGGGAGACTTCCCATCTTGTAAATTTATGATAATATAAATACACTGGATTTTACCCAAAAAAAAAAAAAAGTGTGTGTGTGTAGTGCGTGAGCTATGGCGCTTCCTTGCTGCTGCGGCTTAGTCTAGAGTTTGTGTCCTCATTGAAGGCTGTTTTGGGTCCCATGCCATCCTTGCCATCAAAGCCGTGGATCCTGTGCCCTCCAGCGCTCTCCAGCAGCATCCGCAACTCCTACATCTTCCCGTACGTTCTGTATGGTTGTCCCGTACAGGTCTGTACAAGCTGTACGGCTGATTTGTACAGGTCTGTGCCTGTTTGCCCTGCTCCGTACCTATTGTACAGCCTCTACTCGGTCTGCGTGCAGTCTCTGCTGTTGGTCGTTAGCTCTTCTCCGATTTCCCTCTCTTTCCTTAGTTTTCTTGTTCTTTGCTTTGTTCCTCACCAGCCCTGCTTGTAGTTTTGCCATCTACTCGCCCTTGCTGTCTTCTCTTATCTTGTGCATACGCTTTCTGTTTCCTTTCTAACCAGTTTTTACCCACTTTTACTGATGACGGAGCAAAGGCTTCCAATGAATTCTCAGCTTTGAAATTATGTGATTTATTTCAGCTTGAAGCCTATAATGCACATGTACAGCAATTAGTTTATTGTGCCGGCATCTTTGCAGATACTTTCGCCAAGCGACATTATTTGTACAGTTTACCTCATCGGTTGGGTGAAGCCTCAGCTTGCTTGTTCTACATGGCTTCAATGAAGACTTATATGCACAAAAAGCAAAAGCTGGACTTGGGTCAAGATGACCTTGTGCATGTCTTGCTTGAGGCTCAATTGGTTTATGATGTTATGCTTGAGGGTTTTGAAGATACACGCAAGGATTGGAAGGATTCAGCCCCCATCGTTGGGATTATGGTGGAGGTTAATGACATGGTAGATCTAGTGTGAGAATATGCAAAACATGCTGTAATTATTTTTTTCCCAGGTTGTATGCCGGCTGCAGCAGATGTGGGTAATTGGTTAACCAGAACATTAGGTGGTTGTTTTGCTCGCAAGGTGCATTATGCAGCCCGGGGATTTTTTAAAGTTATAATGGTTGATGAATAGCATAAGCAGATGCTTCCTGAACATTCTCCACTTTTTATGGACAACAAATGGTCCATGTTTTGCCATGGTCACCCACAAGGGATTATCAGGCTTTGATTTGTCATCGCTATCCGGTGTGGGTGGAAGTAGTTGATTTTCCTCAATGTTTGGCCTTGCTTTTGCCAAAAATTGCAGCTTCTTTAGGCAAGGTGGTGTATCCACTAAGACCAAACGGGAATTCAAATAGAATTTGCGTCCTGTGGGATATTGATAATCCCACTCTAGAATCTTATTCTGTTACAATGAATCATGTTCGCTATGGGGAGTGCATTTTATAAGCTCAAATGGGGGCTGTTGGCAAAGCTTGCTTTGAATGTAAAAGGTTTGGGTACATGGCCTCCACTGCTGGTTCTTCTGTGGGAAAAAATAAGGCCGACAAGCCAGTCACTGCAGCCAGGAAAAGGGAAAAGCACTAGTTATTTCAAATGGGAATGCTTCCACTTCTATGCCTTCTACTTCTCAACCCAAGGGAAAAGACAAAATGTTGCAGGAGGTTTGGCAGACTCCAAGGAAAACTGTGATAGCCATGAGACTTTACCTTCTCGCACATGGAATGTTGCATCTTCTAATGGTCATACCCCCGAAGAAAATTCAAGAGTTGGTATCACTTGGGCTGCTGTGACAGCAAGTCACTTTCTTTTCCTTCAAGAGGAAATTGTGGGTTTGGTGGCGCTTGTGTCACCTCAGGGTAGAGGCCCTGACCTTGAGGTGGATATGTAGATGTAATCCAGCTTTGCTTCAGTTGTATATAAACTGTAAATATGCTGTCACAAATCAAATGTTTGACACTTAATGTACAGGGTTTGTGTGGTGCTAGAAAATGGAAGTTAGGATGGGTGTATCTCAATAATTGGTTCTCTGTGGAGATTTTAATAATGCCCCTCAACAGGGAGATAATACATCTAGTCGTACTCATATGTTGGCCTTTGAAAGGAAGCATTGGTCTCAATGATTACTTCAGCTTAGTTTGGCTGATCTTTGGAAAGAATTGCAACCATGTTTGCCAAGCAACATTATGATAATCTCACTACCAAAATTTGGGTGGATTATGGTTTTACGCATTCCAACTATGCTCCTTTATGGTTGATGATTTTTTTACATGAATTCCTAGATGATAGGCTGTCACAAAGAAGGCTGCTCATTGTAAACAACAGTTATTTAGAGCATGATGCATACAAAGCAATGGTTTATGATGCCTGTTAGTCTCTTTAGCATGAGAGTCTCATTGATATGGATGATGCCTGGGATGCTTTTGTTGCTAGAATGCAATCTGTTATTCGGGATTATGGCAAAAGTTATATGAAGACTTTGAGGGACACTGTTGCTCGGGCCGAAAATACTTGCCAATCTTTGATTGAGCTTAGTCTTTTTCGACCTTTGTCTAGGGAAGAAAGCACATCTCTATGTTAGGCTAGATACGTCTACAAAGTAATGATCACATAAAAATCACTAAGTGGGAGACAAGAGCAAGACAGAGGGCTTTCTTGGATAAAGGTTGTTCATCCAAAGAATTCTTTAAAAGTTTACATTATAAGAGACAATCTGCAAGTATTTGCCGTGCTCTTATGCCTGATGGCATTTGGACTTCCTCTCGAGCTCAACTTGCTGCAGCATGTGTTGCTCATTTTCCTAGGCAATTTGGGACTCCACATCTCCCTTCACAAGAGGTTCTCGCAACACGGCACCAACTCTGTTACAATGGAAATCTCCAGGATGGGATGGTTTCACTGTTGAATTCCGGGACATGTGTAAATCAACTTTGCTCCGTATGATCAATTCTGCTTGGGAAAATCAGCATTTGCTAAATTGCTGGAAAAAAGGGGTTGTAGAACTTCTTCCCGAGAAGCAAATATGTGAATCCGTGGCTGATTGGAGGCCTATGACTCTCATGTCTCCTATTTATAAGATCATTGCTAAAATGGTGGTTGATCGTATCAAAGGCTATTTGCATGATGGCCTTCATCGTGCACAATATGGGTTTGTTCCTTGCAAGCATATCATTGATAATATTGCAAATGCTTATGTTGGAATAGAATATGCTAGATACACAGAGCAGGATGTTGTACTATTGCGGGTTGACATTGCCAAGGCATTTGACAAAATCCAATGGGATTTTATATAAGAGACTATGCACACATTGGGTTTTGGCCAGAAATTGCAGCATGTAATTTATTGGCTCTACAATGACAGTAAAGCTGCCTGTATAGTGTTGGGGGATATTTCTGAAGCATGGACTCTTCATTGTTCAGTTCGTCAGGGGTGTTCAGGGCTGTCCACTTAGTGCGCTCTTATATGCCTTTGCCATGCTTCAATACACAGATCATCTGGTGGAGACAGACATGCTGCATGGGTTAGAGATCCCTGGAAGCAGCACTTTGATTGCTTAGGCTTATGCCGACGATTCCTTTTTCACTCCTCGGAATGCTGAGTGGGATCTCTCTTCTATGATGCATGCTCTTTCTTTATATGGTCTAGCTGTTGGTCTTCATGTTAATTTTCAGAAATCTAAGGTATTGCCTTTGCATTCCAAAGACTGGCATTCACTTGGCGGGGGAAATTGTCCAACCCACTCAGCTGGTTCGTCATCTCGGTTACCCTTTGGATTGACGATTACTCGTCGCCAACAGTCTGATTGGATACTTGCAAAACTCAAGAAAAAGCTGGAATACTAGAAGTTAGCAACTTGGCCATTGCATGTCAGATTACGAATTGTTCAATCCATTTTGATGGCATATATTCAGTTTTATTTGCCTTTGATTATGTTCAGTTTTAGCAAGCACTGGGTTTGCCCAAGAGACTCCGCGGGTCTTTAGAAACCCAGTGTAGCTGCTTATGCTTGGGCATTGATGACGACATAAGTGTTGCTTTGCTTGCTAAGTATGTCTTCCTTTTGTTTTTCATAAAAGTTTTTGTTTACCTCTTTTTTCTTCTTTTTCATATTCTCTTTTATTCTCTCTTTTATTTTCTGTGTAGATTTTTGATCTTTAGAACAACAAAAAATCTAAATTTGTATGATTGGACTCATTCTAGTCTTACAAAGGTATATATATTATTTGCCTTTGATTATGTTCAGCAAGGGAGATATTACATCTTTCATGTCCATAGTTATGGAAACCTTTTGGCGCTCCAAACATGGCAAGAAAAGTTTGAGATTACTTTCTGTGCAGCTTCTCTGTTCTACAAAGATGCATGGGGGTCTGAATATTCTTAATATTCAAATGCATGTTCTTGCTCATAAAGGGAAATTGATGCTGCAATTTATGCAAGGTTCTCAACCTTGGGCTGCTACGATATGCAATTTGCTCTTACAACTCACCACCCTGCCTTTGGATACTGGCAGCCCACTCATTGGGATTTTCTTTTGGGTTGTATTGATGGCAAGATCAATTGCTGTCCTCTGGTCTCAAACATGCTAATGGATCGGATGCATATCCTCTCGCATTTGGAATGGCATGGCCGGGGTCGTTGCAGGGAAATCCTTTGAGAACTGAGAGCATACTTTGGTCAAGGATTTTTGCTCCTTTGCTGGCCTTGCAGGAGCCTGGACGTTCCTACTTTCTTAGTTTTAAAGGGATCCACTTAGTTGCAGATGTTATTCATGATGATGGAACCCTCCTTTCTTTTCCTTTGGCCCTGCAAAATATGGTCTTGGCATGCATTATGGTTCTATATGGCACACTATTACTCAGATGCTTCCACCCCCACCCCGCTACCCCCGCCCCGCTACCCCCTCCGCTCACCCCCGCCCCGCTACCCCCGCCCGCTACCCCCTCCGCTCACCCCCGCCCCGCAATCCCCCTCCGCCCCAACCCGCTACCCCCTCGCTCCGCTCCGCTCATCCCCGCCGCCCATTCCGCCCCCTCACCCCTCGCCTCCCGCCCCGCCCCCTCTCGTCTCTCCGCCCTCCCGTTCCACCCCCGCCTTCCCCTCCCGCCTTCACCCCCGTCCCCCCCGTCCATTCGCCCCACCCCGCCCCCTCCGCCCCTCCATTACCCCCGTCCCCCGTCCGCCCCCTCGTCCCCGCTCCGCCTCTCCCCCGCCCCCGCTTCCGCTCCCGCCGCCCCACCTCACCCGTCCCCCGCCTCCACGCCTCCACCTCGTGCCACCTCCGTTCCCGCCACACCCAGGCTCCACCCTCCCGCTTCTACCTCCCCCTTTTTTTGGGTGACAGCCTCTTCCTCATCGGAAGCCTCGCAGTTTGTCTTGGCGGTATGGCGGCTCCCTGCCCGGAACCGGAGGCCCAGACGGTCCCTCCCTCTCCAGATGCCTACCGCGTCATCCTGACAGAGCAGCAATCATCTCGGGTTCAGGAGGTTGCCAATGACTTTGCTCTTACCTCGGTCTATGGCAGAGTCATTGGACATTCCCCATCCAGATCAGCCATCAGGGACTGGCTCCAGTCCACTCTCATGCTAGAGGACGGCCATATTGAGGAGGTGGCCCTTATGGGAAGGGGCATCTTCTGGCTTAAACTCTCCAGTGCGAAAGCTGCGAGCAACCTGATTGCTGGCTTCCCCACGTCAGTGGATGGAAAGATTATCATGATAGTCCCATGGTACCGTGGATTCAGCGCAGCAGATTTTGATGCCCGGTTCCGTATACCTCGCCATCCAGTGACGCTAGTTTTTCCTGGTCTTGCTGCTGAGCTGTGGCCGATTGTTAGGGACCTGGGTTCCCACTTCGGCTGGGTTATGCACGATACTTTCGCCGATGCGGTGACTACGGCAGGAGCCCCCCGAGTCCGTGTGGCTGTGGCGGATCCTGCGACTCTCCCGGCAGTGATCGAGATCGTGACAGGTGCCGGCAGCATCACCCAGAGCATGGTAGTCACCGGACAGCCAGGACAGTGTCTGAGGTGTCACGGCTTTGGACACCTGGCGGCTGCTTGCCCACGTTTCGCCAGCTCTTCTCGGCCTCCCCCGCCTCCTCCCTCTCCGTCCCCTCCTCCCCCCTCCGGGCAGCCACGCCAGGAGGAGCAGAGGCAGCCGGAGCCCGGACCAGAGATAGCTGGCGGCTGGACTAAGGTTAGAAGGAAAAGAGGAAAGAACAAGAATATTTCTGATAAAGGCAAGGAGGCAGAGGTTACCCCGCCTGTAGCTGCACCTCAGAGACCCGACAGGCAGCCGCCCCAGGGACATGGGAGAGCATCTTCTTCGACGGTAGCCCGCCCTCCACAGCCTCAGGTCCCCCTCTCTTCCTCTCCCCAGCCTCTTCCCATCCAGCCCCAGCCCATCCCCCAACTGCACCCCTTGTCTTTCGACCCGCAGCTTCAGCCCCCTCGTCCTCCTCAGTCTTCTCCCCCTCCTTCTCAGCCCCAGTTCCAGTTGCAGCCCCATCCCTCCCCCCCCCCCCGCCTCTTTCAGTTCTCCCGCAGAGCTAGCTGCTCCGACGGTTCCTCAGCCGAGGGCAGTTCCTGCTCCCCCTCCTTCTTCTCCTCCGCTAGCCGCCCCTGAGGAGTCTGAGCTGCCTATTCCCCAGCCTCCTCCCCCTCCCCCTCCCCCTCCCCCTCCGCTGGCAGGACACCCGGAGTCTACACCACCACCGGAGCAGGCTTCTCCGTCCGCTAGCCCCTCAGTGGTAGACTCTGATGGGCCTCAGCTTCAGGAGAGAGAGCTCCCCCGCGACTTTTACAGATCTGGCCCCTGGGACTACTTGGATGTGGCCGACCTCGGGACCTTCCCTGCTTGCCTCGACATCAGTATCTTCCTGCTCCGCAAAGGGGCGGATGGGAAGATAGCCGCCTTGGCCCCTAGGGATGGCCCTAGCTTTGCTTTCACATTCCTCAGCGACGGCACCGAGACCTGGACAGACGACTCGGTCTGGGAGGCTCTCAGGGAGCAGACGCATGCTCAGATCTGCTCCTGGATAGGCCCGTCCGGTGGGCAGCTTCTCGAGACTCAGTGGTCCGAGGGTGACGTGCGCCTGCGGTGGCGCTGCGCCGCCAAACGATTCAGACTGATTGTGATCCTCAGGCCCCCCTGTCTTGGCCCCTCCCCCAAGATGTCAGAGCCTGGACGCCTCAGAAACTCCGTGCCTTCTACGGGATGTCCACCTCAGAGATCTCGAGCTGGCTCGAGAAAGCCTTCGTTCATGGTACCAAAGGCCTCTCGCCTTTGCTGAAGGTGTTGAAGGACGGGCAGGACGACCCCGCCTCCCCCTTCAAACCTTCCCATAAGCGCCAGCGCCTCTACTCTGAAATGTCAGCTTCTTCTTCGACCTCGACCGCGAGCAGACAGTTGTTCGCTGCCTCCCAGCCCTCACCATGAGCCTACACCTCGTATCCTGGAATGTGAACGGGTTTCACTCTTCTGGCACCCGTGGTCCCAGGAAGCTCATTTTGAGACAGGAACTTCAGCCAGCAGTGATAGGACGTTTGGATGTACTTCTGCTCTAGGAACACAAGCTTTCGGCGGCTCACTCCCGTAGATGCGGGAAGATCCTCCCTGGTCGCTCTCACACTTATTGGGAGCCCTCGATCGGCGCACTGGGGAGGAGTGGTGGTGTCTGTACTTCCGTGGGAGAGCAGCTAGCCCAGGGAGTTTTCGGTCATGGCACGTTGATTCCAGGTCGTGCCCTGTGGGTAGGCCTGGAATTGGAGGGCTCCAGAGTTGGAATTCTCAACATTTATGCTCCCACAGATCTCCGTTGTAGAGCCACCTTCTGGAGGACACTTACAGGGATTTTCCCAGACATGGATTCCTGGATTGTTGGAGGTGACTTCAACAATTCGGAGACCTTGGAGGACTAGCAGGGCAGAGGACCGGAGTTTACAGGTATGTCTCAGGCAGAGCAGTCCGCTTGGGACTCTTTTATCTTTGCGACAGGAGGAAGGGACTGTTGGCGAGACCCGTCCTTCCAGCGCTGGCACGGGAGCTTGGACTTCTCGTGGGGTTTCCGCAGGGAAGGAGGCAGACTCCTGGAGAGGTTGGATAGATTTTATGTTAGTGATTGGGCCATCAGCAGAGGCGGTCAGGCCGGTATAGTTCCAGGGACGACACTCTCCGACCATGCGCCGGTGCTCTTATCATTAGATTCGGCAGCTCAGGCCCTTCCCCCCCGCTCATGCCGGATTCCCGACTCCATTTTCTCGAGGGAGGACGTGCGCAGCAGTATTTGCAGTCTTTGGGATAGAGACTGGGGCGAGTGCGCGGATTTGGTTGATTCGGTGGCGCAGGCTTTGCAGGAGTCCAGCCAGATCTGCCAGCTCGCAGCCCTACAGGTTCGACAGGAGTGGTGGGGTAGAGAGAGAGCCCTTTGGAGGGACCTCGCCTCCATTCAGCGGCTCCAGCAGGCATCCCCGGGCTCGGAGGAGCTTCGGATCCAGGCCCTTCGAGCCAGAGCCCTTCTTGAGGAGACACTCCAGCGTCGCTCAAAGTTTTCCTATCACGCCTCTCTCTCCTGGGCTCGGAAGGGTGACCGGATGTGCAGGGAGTTCTTCAGGACACATGGCCAGAGAGCTGCAGGTGATCAGCTTTCGAGTCTCAGGACAGCGGAGGGACACATCGTCACGGATCCGGGAGAGGTCTTGGGATTGGCCACCGACTTCTACAGGATCCTTTTCCAGCAGGAGCCGCTTGCTCCTCGCACTCGTCGTGCCCGTGAGGAGGTGTGGAGACACACTCCTTCCTTAGTCCAGCCTAGCATGCAGGCGACGCTGTTGGCACCGTTTACCACGGATGAGATGTTGGAGGCCTTGATGGCCATCGATGGACAGAAGTGCCCAGGTGAGGATGGGCTATCCTGGGCATTCTTCACCTCCTTCTGGGACCAGATCCATCAGCCCCTCTTAGCAGCTCTTCAGAGGATTTTCAGCAGTGGTTATATGCCAGAGAGCCTCTCCTCGGGACTGATTTGCCTCATCCCGAAGGGAGGAGATAGACAGGAGATCCGTCAGTGGCGCCCGATCACTCTCCTTACCACTGCCTACAAAATCCTAGCCAAGATGATCAGCGCCAGAGTTCGGCCTCTACTTCCAGACCTCATTCATGACACTCAGACAGGCTTTGTCCAGGATCGCAGTATCCTGGATAATGTCTTCACCTTTTCAGAGGCGGCGGAGTGGGCTCAGCACAGCGGATCACACCTTGCCATCCTACTTCTCGACTTTGAGAAGGCCTACGATCGGGTGGACTGGTCCTTTCTGGAGGGGACTCTAGAGCGGCTAGGTTTCCCAGCAGGTTGGATTCAGGGTATTTCAGCTTTGTACAGGACAGCCTCTAGCAGAGTCATCATTGGAGGCAGGATGGGTGAGCGTTTTAGCTTGGAGAGATTAGTGCGTCAGGGCTGCCCCCTTGCCCCTTACCTGTTTCTCTTCTTCGCCGAGGCTATGACTTACTACCTCCGGGCGAGGTCTACAGGGATCAGGGGTGTTCGCCTTTCCCTCCGGGAGGACACGGAGCTCTTGGACTCGGAGTACGCGGATGACACAGCCCTGTATGTCCAGGACGATGAGTTGATGCTGGAGAGGGTGAGGATGGCCCTGGAGGTCTTCTGTTCGGCTGCTGGTGCGAAAATCAACTGGAACAAATCAGTTGGTTTCCTCACAGACCCCGGGGCGCGTTCTCAGTGGGGGAGGTTTTTGGGTTTCAGGTGGATCCCGCGGGGACAGATAGCTAGATACCTGGGTTTTCAGGTCGGCCTGGACATCACGCCAGCTCAGCAGTTTTCCCGTTTCTAGATTCCATCCGACGGAAGCTGGCTTTTTGGAGCACTGCTAAGCTTTCCCTTGCAGGTCGTGCCTTGGTAGTCAACCAAGTCCTCCTTGCCACGGCTTGGTATGTGGCTTCCTGTTGGTGTTTCTCGAGATCCAGTGTGGCACAGCTTAGGAGGCTGGTTCGGAACTTCCTTTGGTCGGGGGAGGATGGCCTCAGAGATACCAGAGCCAAGGTTGCTTGGCAGACAGTTATTCTTCCGCAGGCTGAGGGAGGCCTGGGAGTCATCGATCCAGAGCTGCAGAGTCAGGCCTTGTTAGGCAAGTTAGTCATCCGCGGTTTGACCCCGGGGGGGCAGACGTGGAAGATGCTACTTCAGCAGGGGGTCGGTTCTTGTGTCCCGCGCCGAGGTGGAGAGTGGCTCCCGTCCCTCAGGTGGATCTTCACTTCCACCCCGCTTACTCAGCCCCGCTCCCCACTCGTTCGTAGCCTCCTCATGGTTTGGAGGCGGCTCCGCCTCAGTCTCATTCAGTCCCCTCCCCGCTGTCAGGAGGAGATCGATCGCCAGCCGCTTATCTGGAATGATCAGGTCAGAGATGCCGAGGGCCTTCAGCTGGGGGAGAGATCACATATCAGGTGGGATGGTTGGATGAGGGGGCCAGCCCGGTCCCTTCGAGTTTGGAGGGACACGTACAGACATTTGGAGACGGTTGATCTCGCAAACGCAGCTGGAGGTGCACGTGGAGCCCAGGCGAGATGCACGGAGATCGACGGCGCGATCCCAGCTGATTGGTTGGTTCCACCTGAGCCTCAGATCCTCATGCCTGGTGACGACCGTTGGCTGGGACAGTTCACCCCCCGTGGCATTCCACTGGTGGTCGCAGGACGTATGGACGACTCCTCTATTTCTTTCTTCACGGTTATGGGGGATGGACGACTCAGGAGAGAGGATGCACTCATCGACCCCCTGCTCCCTTGGCAGAGGGTTCGGATCGTAGGCCTTTTGGGGAAGGTCTGGCGTACCGATCCTAGCATTGAGCAGGATCAGCTGCAGCTTTGGCGACTCTGGCTTTGGGAGGGGCGGGCCTTGTCAGAGCTTGATTGGGACCCAGGAGAGTGGAGCTGGCCAGAGGTTGTGACAGGAAAGGGGCCGACCTCCTTCTTTGCCTACAGCACGACTTTGGGCAGGCGAGTTCTTGGGAGGATGCAGAGCCGCCCCCCCACCCGGCGGCCCAGTTGGTATGCACAGGGTATTTCCAGATTCTTTTTGCAGGCCTTCTGGAAGGCCTTGTGGGAGAGCTGGCGGCCGCGGAAGATCTCCTACTTCCTGTGGCTTCTCGCCCACAAAGGTCTTCCGGTGGGGAGCTGGTTGAGACAGATAGGCCAGGACGGATGCTGTCAGATCTGCCTGAGGAGTCACCAAAACACTGCCTGTGGAGCTGCACTTGCGCCCAGGAAGTGTGGAGGTGGACTTTCGGGATTCTCACTCGCGCAGCACCAGAGCTAGGGTTGATCACGTGGGGCGCGTTCTGTTGGTGCAGCACCGCACCTGGTCTACATCACTTATTCGAGGCATGCCAGCAGGACCCCACTTTCCTTATCACGCAGGGTACATGGGGGCTGCTCGAGGGTATCCCGCAGCACCTAGCAGAGGCGGATACAGGAGTTCAGGAGAGGCAGCCAGTCTGGGAGATTATTAGCAGCATAGCAGGGTGGCACATTTGGACCTCGCGTTGCGCGCAGATCCTCGGTGGCACCTCCTTATCGACTGCCCAGATCATGACTGATATTTGGTGCGAGATTATTCATACTCTCAGAGGCCAGTGGGACCAGATTCAGGGAGATTCCCGGTCCGGTCAAGAGAAGCGGAGACGCTTCCTCCGGACTTGGAACACTCAGGGCCTCTTCTTCGAGCAGACTTCGCAGGGCCTTCGGTGGCGCTACTCACCACCCCGATGGCTGTTCATTCACACTCGCCTTATCCCGACGTGAGAGAGTGATTTATTGTGTTACCTTTTAGGGCTGTGTCCGATTTGTGAACGCAGCCCGTCAGCTACAAGCTGACCTTTTGTATCTTGTTCTCGAAGTAATATAATTAGCACTGTTTTTTCGGCCAAAAAAAAAAATAACTCAGATGCTTCAGCATTTTCAGCTAATACCGCCTCTAGAACTTGAGAATAGGCTCCAGGATTGGACTCTTCATTCGCCAGGGTCGACATGCCATCCTTTGAGGCTGTCCCACATTTCTGAATCTTCTTTATATAAAGTTCTTTTGCCCTCACCATGGGTTTCACACATGGCAAATCAGCTTTGGCAAAAGAATCATCCTGCAAAGTGGTAGCGGAAGAGATTGCGGGCGATTTGGAATTCTAAAATTCCCCTTCGACAACAGGTTTTCTTGTGGAGAGTTCTGCTAGGGGTTCTTCTATCTGGGCAGGTTTTGGCACGCAGACATATTGCTCCGGTGTGGAGGAGCGTGGCCAGATCTGCACTGAAGGGCTGCATGGTTGTGCCCTCCACATGAGGGTGGAGGTCGGCCACCTTGGCTACAGTCAGCCCCTACTTTGGGGGGATGTGTGCCCTCTCTATAGGGTCATATGCAGCCCTAGCAGTGGGTTGGCCCACACTTGCTGGTCCCCCTAGGAGCCCTTTTGTAGCCCTATGTGCTGCAGTCGGCCCACCTACCAGCAGGGGTCGGCCCTAGCCTAGCAGCCTACTAGAGAGGGGATAGGGGCTATTTATGGGCCCCCCCTCAGCCCTCATTTCATCACATCTTCCAGGCCTGGTAGAGGAGTAGGCCAGCCCAGTCTTGCACTTGAGGAGCAGGGTATTGGAGTAGTTCATCCGCTCCCTAGTGCTCCCTTCCATTTGGTTATTGAGCTGTGTGTTCCGAGCTCTCGAGCAGCCCGTTGTTTCCGAGGTTTTGCCCCAGTTGTAGCGGGGTTTTCTCCAGAGATCACTTGCAGTTCTCCTGTGCCTTTCTCTCTCCTTTCTCTCATCCGCCCTCCTGCTCCCGCTCCTCCCGCTCCCTATGCTCAGCCTCTCCCGCTCCCTATGCTCAGCCTCTCCCGCTCCCTACGCTCAGCCTCTCCCTATGCTCTACCCTATGCTCAGCTTGTCCCTACGCCCGCTATGCTCCCTATGCTCAGCCTACCTAGCTACCCCCTCCCTATGCTCAGCCTATGCTCATACCCCGCTCAGCCTACGCTCTACGCACCCCGCTCAGCCTACCCCTACGCCCCCTACGCTCATCCTATGCCTACCCCTACGCCCCCTACGCCTACGCTCAGCCTACCCCTACGCCTACGCTCATCCTACGCCTACACTCATCCTACGCCTACCCCTACGCCTACGGCCCCTATCCCCTCCCTACGCTTAGCCTACCTAGCCACCCCCCTCTCTGCTCCTGCTCCTTTCGCTTCAGCCCCTCGCCACCTTCGCCACCTCCTTTTCTTTATTTATTTATTTAAAAAAAAAACTCGCCATCTTAGCCTGTCCTTCTCCACCTCCTGGCTGCCTCTCTACCTCAGGCTTCCACCCTGCCTCGCCACCACCTTGCACTGGACGTGCCTCCCATTATGCGGGGGGGGGAGCCGGTGCTCCTGCTCCCGGTCGGACACTAAGACCTGCACCTTAAAAAAAAAAGAAAGTCCAAGAGAAATGGGGGACAAAGCCAAGAAAGACGACAACAACAACAACAACAAAAAGCAAACAACACAACTGAAATTGGAGGATGTGAACACACATTACAACCGAAGTGGACTCCGGGTAGACAGCTAGGCAAAGGCAGGACCCGCCTCAGCTTCTTCAGCCTCTATCTCTACCTCAACCTCAGCTCTCGCTACAGTTTTACTTTCGGTTTCAACTCTAGCCTCAGCTCCCTCTATCTCTATCTCTACCTCGACTTCAGTCCCCGCTTCAGGCTCAGCTCCAGTTTCAGTCTCAGTGCCCTCTACATCTACGATTAGGGACATACTCATGCCCATGGCGCCGATTGTTGTTCCCTTTCCCTCCTCTTTTGTTACAACTCTCGCACTGCTTATGACCCCTACTTCGGAGGTATGATACACTGTTTCACATTACGCTTCACTCTCCCCTCTGCCTCTCAGTCAGCCCACGCTCCCACACCCCGTTGGGACTGCCTCATCCATTCCACTGTCATCTCCGTTCCTCACTCAGTTCACCCAGTCAGCGTCCAGTTTTCGGACTCAGTCCCACACTCTCATGCCACAGTCACCACAGTTTCAGCATGGACATGGGTGAACTGATACACCAGAGGCCCATGAGACCTTGCTCATGGAGATACATAGTTTTCGTGAGCGTGAGATGGAGCTGACTCGCTTCGCATGAGAGCAGGTCCGCTTCAACTAGGAGCAGAGCCTCATCATGTAGGAGCAGGCTAGGGCCATTCGGGAGCAGGCGGGTCTTATTCAAGGACTCAGGCAGGATATCATGCAGCTCCGATAGGTCACAGCCATACACACTGTCCCAGGGAGTACCCCGGTGGTTGAGGCACAGATTGCGAGTATGCAATCTGCTATTGAGGAGACTTCAAGATGGATTGACGTGGCCAAACGGGAATCCGCAAGGGTAACCATTTCGGCTATCCTCATGGAGCAACAACAGAGAGCCAGTAAGGCTCTCAACATCAGAGTATGCGGGATCCCACGCACTGAGGCTACACCGATGGTAGATGCGACTACGTTCGTGGTCGCTTACCTTGGGTGTGGCTGAGCACAGGATAGAGAGGGCATGGTGGGTGGGGAGAGATGCCAACCGAGAGCAACCCTTGATCATACAGTTCCATGACACTCAGGCACGACTTTTAGCTCTACGACGCAGGTCAGTTCTTCGAGATCAGCTAGCGATCTCTATGGACGAGGACCTCATACCTCTACAGGTTGAGGAGAGGCGCTCTTTGCTGCAGCAACGGGATCAGGCCCAGAAGGAGGGGAAGTGGGCAGTGGTACGAGAGGGACGACTTCTTACAGGATCCCGTAGGGCATCTGTCCCCTCCCCTACATAGGGAAGCGGGGTCTATGAGACTCAGATATCCGAGACCCTGTCTTGCACCATTTGGTACTGTAATGGTACCTTATGGTTAGAACCAGGGAAGTTCTCGGAATATATACAGGGCACGACATAGTCTTTTATACAAGTGGGGGACTCAACGCGAGGACAAGGGCCCGTTAGGTACCACTTCTTGACTTCAGAGATGATTGCACTCTACTGTCAGATATTGACCTTGAGAAGGCAAGTATGCTATGGGTTTCGGCTGACAGGCAAGGTCCATTCTCATCTTATGGGCAGGCCTTATTAGACCTCGACAGGATACATGATCTCATTATCTATAATGGTCTTGACAGATGGCCCGCTTTAGGTGGTCACATGCTTTCCACATGGGGGGGCTCCAGTGTTGTTAATTACATCATGGGATCCCCTGTCTTCACATCTCGCATTACTAACTTTACTGTAGCATCCCTCCCCCCCGGGGTTGATCTTACATACCCTTTCTTTAGCATCTCCACCTCCCTTCGCATAGCACCTTCTACCCCACTCAGTGCTTACTCCTCCTACCACGATATACGCTTTGATCGGGTTCACTCATCTTCTTACTTTGGCTGTCTGTACATACTTCTCGCTTATATTGGCTTCATACCTCTTTTAGAGGATCGTGCTGCCCTTGTCACCCGCTCACTACACGAGGTTGGTATTCACGCTTTCCCCCACACCACCCGCTCCACCCGTCCACCACCTCCTGGAACCGTACCTTATAATAGTTGGTATGATGATGAGTGTAAGGCTTTACGCCGTCAACTCAGATTCGAAACCAAAAACAGTCTTCCGAGCGCACCAGATAGGCTACGCAAATATCGTAGACTAGTACGGAGAAAGAAACTAGACTTCGTTCGTTGGAACGAGAACGAGCTACTGAATGTTTTGTTTAGTAACAACTCTAGGGACTTTTGGCGGAGATTTCTAGGACGGTCCCCTCCGTCACTCACTGACACTCAGAGCTGGTTTGATTATGCATGCACATTTTATGACATCCCAAATCAGCCAGTCCCTAACCTCTCACATATGCCTCGTCCCACATCCTACACCCTCTTCACTAGAGGTGGGGTAAAGGATGTCGTAATGAAACTTCATAATGGCCGAGTGAAGGATCATGAGGGGCTATGCACTGAGTTCATTGCATATGGGATTAGCTTCCTAGCCCCGATCTTTGCAAAGCTTTTTAATGAAGCTGTTTGTTTGGGGTTTCCACATACTTGGACCATTAACACTACCTCACCCATCCATAAGGCAGGGGATCCCATGAGCCCAAAGAACTATAGGATCATTATGATTGGACATGTCCACGATTTATGCATCAGTACTTGACTCCGAGGTTAGTAGACTTGCAGAGTGTCGATGACTTAGAGCAGTAGGATAGGCCGGATTCCGGCGTGATCATGGAACCATGGACCACATTCTCACGCTCAGATGTATCATCGAGGAGGCGAGGTCACGGAAGCAGAGGGTTTATTGTTGCTTTGTGGATTTCCGCAAGGCATTTGACATGGTTTCGAGAGCCCGCCTCATACGGTGCCTATAGGACTTGGGTTATGACCAGGAGATCATTTGGGCTGTCATGGCACTTTACGAGAGGGTTTCAAGTAGAGTTCGGGCACGATCCGGGTGGATAGACGAGATCATGAGCACCATCAGGGTCAAACAAGGGTGTCCTTTGTTGCTCACCTTGTTTGGCCTCTACATTGATGAGCTTGAGACAGTGATGTAGTCATAGGGGGTGTAGGTTGCTCTCTTGCGGACACGTTGATCCATATTTTGCTCTATGCAAATGACGTGGCTCTCTTATCTTCCTCAGTAGAGGGGCTTCAGAGACACCTAGACGCACTACAGGCCTTTTGTGAGTCTCATGATTTGAAGGTCAACCTGGGTAAAACCAAGGTCATGATCTTCAATACATCTTGAGCCATCATGCGTCAGGAGCAGTTCACATTTGCGGGGTCATTTGTTGAGATAGTTTCATCATACACTAGGCACGCTTGAGTAGAGGGTATGCTTCATTGGCCAGACTAGAGAGGCAGTGCTTCCGCTCGCACTTTCAGGATCCACGCACCAAGGGGTTGCTTTTTGACTGCTTGGTTCGCCCAGCGAGGATGTACGGCAGCCCTTGTTGGGAGCCAAACTTGTTGGATACAGAGTGGGCCTGTGTGGAGTAGCTACAGGTTCTCATGTTATCACGGATGATTCGTGGTAAGTCAACGCTCGTTTAGTAGGTCCACTACCACAGCTTGTTGTATCAGCATTTTCATAGTCTCATAGACCCATCGGTCTTACGAAGACTTTTATAAACTTTCTTTCTTTCTTTCTTTCTTCTTCTCAGAGTGTGTGCGTGAGGCATGCTATCTCTCTCTCTCTCTCTCTTCCGTTCATTTCCGCTGCATTTTTCACATGGTATCAGAGCCATGGTTGGCTTGAGACCCGAGGAGTGGAGGGAGTGTTGAGCCAACACACAGAGAGGAGGATTAGGGTGCTGTTAGGAGGTGTCTTTGAGGAGGAGTGTGTGCGAGGAGTGGACTGTTTGGGTGATGAGCGAAGGGAGACTTTGAGGGGTGTTTTCAGATCAAGGAGGAGGTGTTCCCGAGGGACGAAAAGCAAGGTGTGAAGGTACATCGGGCTGTCAGCCCCTTCATCCTTGTCTTCAGCCTTCTCCTTTCTTCAACCTTCAGTTTTTTATAGGCCATCTTCTCCGAGTTCTAGTGATGCCCTATGGGTGTTGGTATGTGCCTTGTAGGCATAGTTATAGGCACTCTAGTGTTTTAGTGCCTTTTATGCCACATAGGACATTTAGTCCTATGTGACACCTAGCTTCAAGTACATTGTACTTATCTAGTTGACGTGACAACTGATGTCCATCGACTCTTAAATCTTGTGCTTGCTCTCTCATTTATCGATCCTACAGTGGTATCAGAGCTTGGTTCGACTTGTCTCTTGCCCCCAGATTTGCCCCTGCTCCCTGTATACCCATCCGTATAGTCCGTATGACCGTATGGACCTCTGTACGCTACCGTCGTACACCTTTCGTACAACCGTACACTCTGCTCCATACATTGTGTCCCGTACTCGCGTCGTCGTACAGCTACGTACCTTCTCTGTACATTGTACTTGCGTCGTACATCGTACTTGCTCCGTACGTTGTACTTACGCCATACATTGGACCTATGTCATACATCCGTACAAACGCATTTGTACCCTCCGTACATAACATATGTCCATACAGCTCGTACTTGTTCCGGGAATTCTGTACAGGTTTTGCACATGCGAAGCTATATATAGGACATTGACAAAATTTGGGCCTTTCAATACCTTTCACCTCCTTTGGTTGCAATTTCTTGCAAGAACACTAGAGTTTTGGGATTTGGTCTGCAATTTCTTGTTTGATTGCAGTACATTTGGGTCAGATTGCAGGATATTGAGTCACATTTGCAGGACATTGGGTTAGATTATAATACATTGGGTCACATTTGCAAAAATCTCAGCAAAATTTGGGGCTTTTCTGCATTTGCCCTCTTTTTGGCCTATTTGCCCTCCTTAAATTTGGGGCTTTTGCCAGATTTGCTGTTTTTTGCAGTGAACATTGCTTGACACAGTCACATGTGGGTCAACTTTGCATTTGCCCTTTGATTTGGGTTGGAAATTTGTAGAACATTTACTTGCAAACATTTGCTGTCATTTTTGGACAGCCAGCTCTCTGCAGTGATAGCCTTGAGGCTTTTGTGTTTTGAGTTCTTTTCAGGTATCCCATTTGCAATGGCTGGCAACAATCATGATCTATTTGGCATTCTTCGTGAAGATGATAAGTTGGATGGCACCAACTATCCGATGTGGTCTTATCTCATGAAACATATTCTTGTTGCAAGGCATTCTTGGAATATTGTTTCTGAGATTGACGGCCAATGCTCTAGTGGCTGCCCCTACTGCTGGTCCCTCTGCAGAGGGTACTCCTGATGCCTTATCCTCTAGCACCCGTGCTGCTGCTCCAACTCAGGAACAATGAAGATGGGATGCAAGAGATGCAAATCCACATTTCTGTATCGCTTTATCATGTAAGGGAATCATTATTCCACACATCCGGTCTTGCAGGACAGCAAAGGATGCTTGGGACAAATTGGCTTCTCTTTATCAGATTCGCAATGAGGCACGTGTTGCATATTTAAGAAGGCAATTGCAGGAAGTCAGTATGAATGAAGGTGATTCTATGGATGCATACTTGACAAAGGTCAAGGACCTCATGGAACAACTTGCTAATATTAATGAGGTGGTGCCAAATTCTCAGCTTGTCAGTACCACATTGAATGGACTGCTAGATACATATCAAGGGTTTGCTACAACCCTTCGATTAGTGGCCATGGGTAATCCAAACCACTACTCTTTTGATCAGCTAGTTACTTTGCTTTTGCAGGAAGAGCAAAGTCGTTCTAATAGACAAGCCATTATTCCTGATCATGCATTTGCTTCACAGCAGACAGGAGAGGCAAGGCTTCCAAGCCTATGGGCAAGCCTAAATATGGGCCTAGGAGTGGCAATTCCTCCAATGCATCTAAAAATACAGCAGATAAGTCAAAGAAGAAAAGATGCATTTATTGTCGCAAGCCTGGATATGACATTTCAAAATGCAGAACGCGCATTGCTTCGGAGAAAGAAAAAGCAGGATTGACAGTCAATGCCTCACATGCAATTGAATCCCACGAGCCAGCAGATGCTTCACATACACCTGCTCTCCAGGATGATTGGGCATGGGCTGTCCATTGCTCCTTTGATCCCTCCCAAGTTGATGCATTCTTTGATGCTCAGTCTTGGTATTTTGATAGTGGTGCTTCCAAGCAGGTCACATCTTGCAGACAGTCGTTTCATTCCTTAGCTGGCGCACCTCGTGGGAGAACTGTTACATGTGCGAACAATGCCTCCTATGCTGTAAAAGGAATTGGAGATGTGCAGCTCACATCCATTACAAGCCATCCTGTCACTCTGACTAATGTTCTTTTCGTGCCTGGAATAGAAGTCAACTTGATTTTAATTTCAGCAATTGCCACTTCAGGTTTTTGAGTGATTTTCGATGGATACAGATGCCTAGTATATGATCTTTATGATGACAATGCCATAGTTCTCACTGGCACTTTGAAAAAGGGCCTTTATCACCTTGATGATAACTCAGCTGCACTCTCTATTGAAGCATTTGTTATTTCAGATTCACAGCTTGCTGAAACTCATCTTTGGCATGAGAGAATGCTCACACAGTTTCCAAACATGTGTGTGAGGGTTGTCTTTTGTGTAAGATGCATCGGTTTCCTTTTCAAAAGAATTGTCCAAAACTCTCACAAAGGAAATTGCAGCTAGTGCACAGTGATGTCTATGGCCCAATGAGGACAAATGCCATTGGTGGGTACAAATATTTCATGACTCTCATTGATGACTTCACAAGATATTGCTGGGTATATGCTTTAAAAGCCAAATCTGAAGTGTTCTCATGCTTTCAGAGGTGGCTGAATATGGTTGAGAATGAATCAGGATGCAAGCTTGTCACCCTCAACACAGATAGGGGGGGAGTATATGTCAAAGGAGTTTGATGCATTTATGCCTTCACGGGGCATTGTTCACTCATGTACTACTCCTTATACTGCTCAGCATAATCCTGTTCCTGAAAGGAAGAACAGGTCCACTATGGAGATGGCCAGATGCATGCATAAGGCTAAGTCCTTGCCCAATAAATTTTGGCTTGATGCAGTAATGTGTGCCAACTATGTGCTGAATAGATCACCTACAAGGGCATTGAAGACTGCTACACCTTATGAAGCATGGAAAGGCAGGAAGCCTTCACTTTCATGTACCATCTCAGCTGAGACATAAGCTTGATGACAAGGCAATCAAATGCATATTTATTGGTTACAGCTAGGAGAGGAGAGGGTATAGGTTATACCAACTAAATACTGGGAAGATTATTGTCAGTAGAGAAGTAATCTTTGTTGAACATTCGGCTTTTCCTCTTGTGGACTGCAAAGCTAAGCCAGAATTTGACATGTTTGATGCCTCTGACTCTTGGTCACCTCTTCCTTCCTCAAAGGGGGACTTTGACTAGCAACATGAGCCTCCTGCAGGCCCTCCAACAAGCAATGCTCAACCTATACCCATGCTGATTTGCAGGTTTCTCTTCCAGCACAAAATGATCCCACTATTCATGATGCAGTGATTGAAGAAAGAGCTGTCGATAGACAACAAAGGCAAGTTCCCAGATGGCTTCTTGATACATTGAGGGACAGCAAACAAGATCAGCCTTTTGCTTCCCGGACAAGATCAGGGAATAGACAAATGCATGGTCACTTCTTGAGTTTGCACTCCTTGCTACAGCTTGCAATGAAGAGCCTTTGTGTCATAAGGATGCTTTTGATAGCAAAGAGTGGATGGATGCAATGAGAGCTGAGTTACAATCCATTGCCAAAAATGACACATGGGAATTAGTAGATCTCCCTCCCGGCAAGCATGCCATTGGTACCTGGTGGGTCTACAAATTTAAAAAAAAATCTGATGGCAGTATAGATCGACACAAAGCGCGTCTTGTTGCAAAAGGGTATGCCCAACAATAAGGCATTGACTTTGAGAGACCTTTTCTACCACATCCAGGATTACTACTATTAGATGTGTTATTGCCATTGCAGCCCATCACCATTGGCAAGTGCACCAGCTTGACATCAAGACTGCTTTTCTTCATGGGGATACGCAAGAAGAAGTTTATGTAACACAACCTTTTGGCTTTGATGTTGTTAATTCTGAAAACAAGGTATGCCGGCTTAGATAAGCCCTTTATGGTTTGAAGCAGGCACCCAGGGCATGGTATGCCAAAATTCATGCACACTTACTATCCCTTGGTTTTCAGAATAGCCCCACAGAGCCCACTCTTTATGTCCGTGGGAGTGGATCTGATTTTTTACTGCTGATTTTATAGGTGGATGATATGCTAATCACGGGCCCAGATACTCAGCATATTGCAGCTTTGAAGGCTGATTTGCAGCAGGCTTTTGAAATGTCAGACATGGGACAGCTACACTATTATTTGGGCATTCAGTTTGCTCATGTTGAGGGGGGTATCATGATGTTACAGTCCAAGTATATTGGACAGCTCCTTGATTGTTTTCAGTTTGAGGATTGCAAGCCAATCTCTACTCCAGTGGACCTTGGCTTCAAATTTTTAGCTCATGATGGGAGCCCACCATGTGATATCACCCTTTACCAGCAGACTGTTGGATGTCTCGTTTACTTATGTCACACCAGACCTGACTTACAATATGCAGTATCTCAGCTCAGCAGGTTCATGCACATGCCCAGTTCACAGCATTGGCAGGCAGTGAAGAGAGTCTTCAGATATCTCAGAGGCACTCATGATTTAGCCCTCTTCTATGGTGATCAGGGTTCACTTATCATGCATGCTTACACGGATAGTGATTGGGCAGGTTGTTTCGACACCAGAGTGTCACATACCGGCAATTCTTTTTTGCTTGGCAGTTCATGTATCTCTTGGCTCAGCAAGAAGGAACCAACAGTTGCCACATCTAGCTGTGAGGGTGAGTGCAGGGCAGCCTTCACTGCTACAGTAGAGTGTGTGTGGTTTCGACAGCTACTTACAGATCTTGGTATTCGCCAGACATCCTCCACTATGGTCTACATTGACAGCCAAAGTGCTTTGGCCATTGCGCGTAACCCAGTGTTTCATGCACGTACCAAGCACATTGAAGTTCACTATCATTATGTTTCAGAGCAGTTGTCAGCGGGAGACATAGAGTTGTCCTACCTTCCCACAGAGGACACCATAGCAGATATGTTTACAAAGGCACTTCCTCGTCCCAAGTTCTAAGTCTTCTGACGGGGTTTACACTTGGTTCCCTTTGTTACATGATCTGACATCCCTTGTACATTCATAGGTGGCTATATCCTTTTGGATGAACATGTGCCACCGTGACGAGAAAATACCAAGTATTCTGAGACGTTTCTAGAATACTTCAGCCCATACCATGGAGGGGGGTTTGTAGGCCATCTTCTACCAGTTCTAGTGATGCCCTATGGGCCCTGGTATGTGTCTTGTAGGCATAGTTATAAGCACTCTAGTGTTTTAGTGCCTTTTATGCCACATAGGACATTTAGTCCTATGTGACACCTAGGACACTTAGTCCTAGGGTCTACCTTCAAGTACATTGTACTTTCTTTTCTCCAATCTAGTTGACGTGACAGTTGATATCCATCGACTCTTGAATCTTGTACTCGCTCTTTCGTTTATCGATCCTACATTTTCTTCTATCCCATCCACCTTCTCTTTCAGGTCATCATCCTCTTCACTCTGACATGGCGACTTTGTTTGAGACGGCAGAGAATAAGACTAGAATTCTAGTGTTGCCCACGTTCTTAGTTGACCGGCTCAATTACGGCATTTGGTGGGTGATGATGGAGTCTGTGTTACAGTCATAGGACATGGCAGATTTCGTCTTGCAAGGTGTTGCCTGACCAGATCCCCTGGTGAGGGACCTTGGCATCCTGAAGTAGGAGTTTGAGAGATCATTTATCTGCCTTATCTGTACGCCTCAGGTGATTAATCATGTGAAGCACATTTCAGTGGCCAAAAGTTATGGGAGCATTTGGCGTCCATGTATAATCGACCTCTCCCATGAAGAGGGTTTCACTGGAGGTCCAGATGAGGTTGTTGGATCTTCATCAATGTGGGAACACATCAACAAGTTACATGAACTTCGCAGGAGATCCTCTAGGCATGGAAGCATATTTCATTAGAGGACATGGCCATTACTCAATTGCCCCAGTTATCCTCTCAGTACGGGGCCTTCTATTCATCCCTTATCACCAATGGTAGGGTGAATGAGTTGACCTGGGAGGAATTGGTCCCCATGGTTCTTGACCAAGAGGAGCGCTTCGTCGATCGTACCTATGATAGTCAACCAGGGCTTTGACAGCTCTTCAGAAAGGTAGAAAGCAATTGATAGCTAAGGAAGGCGAAGTTCTCAAGGCATGCCATACGTGTAACTGATGTGGCCAGAAAGGTCATTATTGGCGTTAGTGGCACTTGGCAGGTGCTGCCAGCAAGCTTTCTGGTTCCAGATGGAGGATTGCTTGCTTCTCTGTGGCAGATGGACCTGCCGATCAGGTACACCGAGCAGGGAGTCATTTATCGAGGTAGGCTTTCAGGCAGGACCTCGAGCCACGAGGAGTTGTTCCTGCTAACTCAGGTGGCGGTATGTTACCGGTTTGTATTATGTTTGGATGTTATGACCTGGTAGATCCAAGAGGGGGTCTCCTAGTGTTCTGTTGCAGCTATTGTCTGATGTTGCTGGAGATCAGGATGGGTAAGTAGATTGCCAGTGCGGGAACCTTGACACAGTTGATTGATCCTTGTGAGCTGTTATATGCCCGTTGCCATTGGAGCTTTGAAGTTCATTGATCTGGCGATAGTATTCCAATTTGGACTTAAGAGGGGGATTCAGAGGGAGCTATCTAGCTCTGCGATACAGGTGCCCATGCAAGGAAACAAACCTTGCACCGGAGGCAGTATCAGTTGCATTATTGTTCTAGGATCCTCTGTTGGAGTGATGTACCAGTACCAGCAGTTGGATTATTGTAACAGATGACCCAGTGTATCATTACTAGATCAGATGAGTGTATCTAGCACTTGCAGCCTAGGAGCAACAGTTCCAGGTTTCCAGTGATTGTGTTGAGGCTATTCGTGCCGCGAGGGGGCTTCTTCGACAGTACCTGTGGCAGTCTTTAGCGGTGGAGCATCACACGACGGATTCCTCCAGTTGTTCCAGCGGCATACCCTGAAGTAGGTTAGAGTGGCTGTCCCGGGCCTCTTGCACGTTGCCACGAAGACAATGGAGGTTCCTAGGAGGGGTGTGGAGGAGCGTGGCCAGATTTGCCCTGAGGGGCTGCATGGTTGTGACCTTATAGGTGCCCTACATGAGGGCTGGAGAGTAGAGGGTGGGCCGACCTGCAGGTCGGTCACCTTGGCTACAGTCAGCCCCACTTTGGGGGGATGTGTGCCCTCTCTATAGGGTCATATGCAGCCCTAGCAGTGGGTTGGCCCACACTTGCTGGTCGGCCCCCTAGGAGCCCTTTTGTAGGGCTCTGTGCCCAGCCCTATGTGCTGCAGTCGGCCCACCTACCAGCAAGAGTCGGCCCTAGCCTAGTAGCACCTTGGCAGAGGAGCAGAGCCAGCCCAGTCTTGCACTTGAGGAGCAGGGTAGTGGAGCAATTCATCCACTTCCTAGCGCTCCCTTCCTCTTGGTTGTTGAGCTGTGTGTTGTGAGCTCTCGAGCAGCCTGTTGTTTCTGAGGTTTTCCCCTAGTTGTAGCGGGGTTTTCTCTAGAGATCACTTGCAGTTCTCCTGTGCCTTTCTCTCTCCTTTCTCTCCTTCTCAATGTGTGTGTGTGAGGCATTCTATCTCTCTCTCTCTCTCTTCTGTTCATTTCCGCTGCACTTCTCACAGGAACAGGATGGATATTCATCCAAAAATGACGATTTCTTCTGCAGCAAGTCGGGGAAGAGTAAAACAGCCACTAAACCAGTAGTAGGTGCTCCGAAACACTTTCAAAGAGGTCTGAAAATGACTGTTTTAGGTCTGCACCGACAGTAGGTGATGAAACCGTACCCAAACAGCAGAAAATGCTATTCCAACATCTCAAAACTGCTCCAAAAATAGCACAAAGCAGTTGAGCTTCTTCACAAGAGCTCCAACTGGAACAAGCTTCTAGAAGGTCTCCATGCCAGAAACAATGTCCCCAATGCGAAACAGTAAAGAACAGGTTCGCCCAAGTTTAGAAGAGCTCCAAGTGACCTCTGACAGAGGTGGCCAGCCTTGGAAAATGTGCAGACAGGAAAAAACTAGATTGCCAGCATCAGAAATGCGTCGAAATCAACACCAGAGAGGTTTCCCAGCTTGTAGAACTGCACAGGAGGTGGCGCCCTGCTCGGAAACAGGTCGGGGAAGAGTAAAAACCAGTAGTAGGTGCTCCGAAACACTTTCAAAGAGGTCTGAAAATGACTGTTGTAGGTCTGCACCGACAGAAGCTGCCGAAACCATACCAAAGCAGCAGAAAATGCTATTCCAACAGCTTAAAACTGCTCCAAAAATAGTTCAAAGCAGTTGAACTTCTTCACAACAGTTCCAACAGGCCTGGAACAAGCTTCTAGAAGGTCTTCCTGCCAGAACCAATGTCTCCTGAAACAGTAAAGAACAGGTTCGCCCACGTTTAGAAGAGCTCCAAGCAATCTCTGACAGAGGCAGCCAGCCTTGGAGAGTGCAGACAAAAAAACTAGATCACCAGCACCAGAAATGCGTCGAAATCAACACCAGAGAGGTTTTCCAGCTTGTAGAACTGCACAAGAGGTGGCACCCTGCTCGGAAACAGCAGTAAGAGGTCGTGGCTGGTCCAAAACAGGTCAAAATTAGAACAAATCGCTCCACATAGTAGCCGCCCACTCAGAAAATAGTAGTAGAACTTCTCTAGAAGTGGCATACCCAGTCAAGAGAATGTGTAGGAAGCAAAAAAGAGCTTTTCTGCAATAGTTTTCGTGATGGAACGTGAGATTCTTTGCGATGGAATTGATCCACCGGGCTCGGGCAAGCACGGGGAGGTGTTGGGAGGCAAGGAGCAGCCTACTCTGATACCAATGTTGGAAAATGGAGAGAGGGTTTGAGGATAACACAAGTGGGAGCAAGCTGTATTGACAATTCAACAACACACAATGAGAAACTACACTAGGGTAGTCACACAGACAAAACCATAAAATGGACTGTAACTGTCTCAATAGACGTGTTGATTGACTCAACCACAAAGTCAACCACTAACTATGGGTATGGGTGAAAAATCTTATAAAGCGAAAAAGTGTCCCTAGCCCTTATTATATTGGCCACTGCCTTAGAGATTAATATTTCTAATAGTCGGCTAGGGACAGAAGAGATTAATTCAGCCAATAGTGGCTTTGGCTCTGGTGAGGAAGGAAATCAACAATAGAGGGCTGCTGATGCTCAGCTTGATCAGTTTGTTTGGGCCCTCTCTTCTCGTCTGTGGTCTTAGGTAGCTCGTCATCTAGCGAGCACCACTGCCACTCTAGTAGTGTGTCTCCCCGAGTAGAAGAGTAAAGCGGAGATAATTGTGGTTCTCATGTGTGGGTAAACTCAAGGGTGAGTGAACCGTTTTGTGCTCTTTGGCTTCCTTGTTGCCTCTAGCTTTGGTCATTGTTATGGAAGAAGTCTATGTTTGTCCTCTGGCTAGACTCTGACGGGCCCTCATGGTCTCGTCTTAAAATCGAAGGATTTTGGTCTGTATGTTGCTAGGCCTTGAGTAGGAAAAGATCTTCAAAGAAATTTGAGAGTGGTCAAAGCCCCTTAAATACATAGTAATGCTATCCACGGTTCTGATAGTACAAAGGGCATTTGAATGCAAAGTGCTCCTTTGTCTCAACCTTCTGCATGCTGCATAGAGTGCAGAGCGGGCATGGGGTGCCTTGTGGTTGTCCTATTTCAACACGTGTAGGTGAGAGGATACTTATAATTGCCCAATCGCGATCTTCAAGGCATATGGTGACAAAATATGAAGAGGGGAGAGGAGAAGAGTGGAGATGAGGAGAGAGGGCACAGCTAGAGAGCACACTACAAATGACTAACTGTACACTAGATTTAGTTGAAAAAATAGAATATATACAAACCCTTTTAGGGTTAGGATTAGGGGATGTCACGGGGGCGTGAAATTCTAAGTACTTTAATGTACTACAAGACCGTGACAACTTTGGTTTTAAAAGTCCAAGCATGGGCTTAATAATGTGTAATTAAACGCGGCATGGTGCCTAGTACATAAGCGTAATTAATCCCTAGGCCCAAAGGCATTCCAAGGAATTAAAAGAGTGGTTGTTGGGAAATGATGATGTGGCATTTTTAATGGGCCCCCTAAAGGGCCATGTACCTTCAGTGGCCCCCCTAGACTTCCAGGTGGCTCTAGTGCCTTCTACATGCTCCTTTGCCATTCCTGGGGCCTTCTAAAATTCACATGTGTGGTTTTCTCTCTCATCTTCTCCCTTTGTTGAGATTTTGGACTGGTTTTTCAGCCTCCTTCAGCTGAATTCCGTTTTTCTTCATAACTCCTCACCCGTTCGGATTCCTCGACTTCCGTTCGGCCCGATGGCTTCCCCTCTGCCTCCCCTTCGTAGTGATATGCTTTTCCCTCGGTGCGTTTGGTAGAACGGGCAGAGCTGAGCACATCTTTTGCTGGTCGAATTTGCAAAAGTGGCTTTTTTTGGACCTTTTTGCTTCTACCGCCTCCTGGGCCTCTCCTCTTGCAAAGCTACAGCTTTCTGTTGAATTTTGAGTGATCCCACGCGCTGGTTGACTGGTTTTTCTCAGTTTTGGAGGACTTTCCGGCGATGAAACTTCTCCAAAACCTTCTCAATGCATTCCTCTATGAAGCACGCTTCTTTTGAGCCCAAGAACTTCCTCGTCTTCGTGACAGAAGTGCTTCTTTTCGCATTTTTCAGTGGAATTCTTGCTGGTCGGCTCTTGTAAATGCTCTTTCTTCATGCCTTTGCACTCCTCTTTGGCTGAGAATGCAATTGGGCATTGGCTACTATGTCCTCTTGGCGATTGAGGACTTGGTTCGAGTTTTCAGGGCTTGGTGAGTTGTGATTTTGCTACTGCAATTTCTTTTTGCCATAAGCTATTGGTTGGCCTCGTGTGCCGCCTCTTTCTCGGCTCATAGGTGCCCAGGCAGTGCTACATGAGTCATTCTTTGGTTGGGTACTTTGCTGATTTTATTTTGGAGCTTTGAAAAGCTTTGTGAATACCATTTGGAAACCACTCAAAGAAAGTGCAGCTGGGGTGCAGTGTGATTGCATCTGGACAGCCAATGGAATTGCACTCGGAAAAGAGAATGCCTTTGGGTTGAGCCTATGGGTTAAGTGCACTTATGTGATGGTGTTCTATGCTTGAAAGCCTTGCGAACGCTTAGTGAATTGGGGCTGCGTGCTCAGTTGCAAGGAAGGTCTCCCAGATGCAACTTGTAATCATTTCACTGTGAAATATAAAGAAATACGGAAAGGGGCGCCACGGTGTTTGGGTCCAATCGGGTGCACTTGTCTATGTTTGTTGAGCAGGGGCATTCTAGCCTCCATCCCTTTTTTAGTGGTTTTGTTTGTGAACAAATGGGTAAATGCCAAATGGTGATCATGCAATGGTTAATGGTTGTGATATAATCTTTGTGAGCTGTAAATAAGTGCTGAAGTGATTAAAGGTTTAGTTTCACTGCCCTCTGAATGATTAGAGGCCGGTTTCATTGGTTCCATTGTCGGGACACCACACACTCTTTCTCAAGAGGTGGGCCTTGGTAGTTTGGTGGAAGGATATCTTTGCTGCACTTTTTGACAACTGAATATTACAACCATAAACATGGTGAGTAAGAGAGCTCCACAACTCCTCAAAGGAGAAGGCAAGAAAGCCTTAATGATCCAGCTAGTGTACAGCTGCAGGGAGCACAACAAATGCCTTTTGAGCAGGCCACATATGAAGCTAGAACTGAGCTCAACGGTGATACTAGTTCTAGCAGTGAGTCAGATGATGCTACTATGTTGAATGCATAGCTTGCAAGTGCAGTGACTGCTTTGACTCAGCTGGCTCAAAATTTGGCTCAGATTGTGCAAACAAATGCCAAGAAGAAGAAGAAATCAAGAAAGCACAAGCACGGAAAGAGTGAGTACACACATGCATCAGCTTCTCATGGCGGACCGCACACTCATGCATCAGTTTCCCATGAGGGACAGCCATCAAAAATGACTCAGAAAGTGACTTCCAAGAGAGAGGAATCGCCCAAAAGAGCACTTGAGAAAGAGGTACAAAAAGTACAGCCAGTGCAACAGTATGAGCAGCCAGCACAAGGCCTTCGTTTGGGTACTTCTACTCCTCAAAATAATAATGTGCAGTCCATAAATGTGGCTCAACCACCTCAGCCATATTTGAGGCAGCAACCTGAATATTTTGGTACAGATTCTATCTTTGATGCTATGTTGATTTCACCGCCAATTGGGCATAGAAAGCAAGCCATGTATGACAATGTGGGAACGCAGCCAGGCATGCAAGCCACAGCATATGCTCCCATGCCTAATGTTCAGCCAAGCATGGCTCTCCCTAGTGAAGGGAATGCTGCAAATATACAGCCATCTTTGGGACAGCCAATATCAAATGTATATAAAGAATTTAAGGATGGTGGTTCTCATGTCAAGTTTGATACATATAATGGAGTACAGGACAGGTACAAAGCCCTCACATTCCTTCAACAGTTTGATGCTGCATTTCTTGGGGGTTTGTTTACAGAAGCATCCAAGATGAGGAAGGTTGCCACATTTTTGAAAGGCAATGCACTTAAGTGGTACACCAACCTTATGCTTCATGGAGATGCACCTGCTACTTGGCTGGAATTTAAGCAAGTGTTCTCTTCTACTTGGCTTACTCCAACTTTTGAAGTTGAAGTACTTTCACACTGGCATGACTTGTCATACAAACTTTGCAAGAATCTTGATGATTACACCCAGAGGTTTTGGGATGTTTTACTGCCATTGAGCTCTTACAGGCATGTTTCTTTAAAAGAGCAAATAGAGAGGTACTGTTGTGGATTGCCTAGTGAGCTACGTGATTATTGCATCAAAACCAAGGTGGGTTCTATGACTCAATTAATTGAGAATGCAAGGACAGCATATGCATGGATGCAGGAGAAGAATTTGGGCTTTATGGACAGCAAGAAAGAAGACAACAAACGGGCTGTCAAACATTAGGATAAGGACATCAAATCTAAAAATAAAAATTATGGCAAATGATCGTTTTAAAAGGGAGGAAAAGCCCAAGGCTGGTCAAAGGCGTGGACAGCCTAATAAACAGCCCCATACCAAGTTATCTGATGAAGAGAAAAAGTCACTCATGGAGCAAAACAAATGTTTTATATGCAAAGGAGAGGGACACTGCTCTTATGATTGCCCATCCAAGAAAAGAGACAGGTCAGATGATGATAAGAATGGTGATAAACAGGCTGATCGGAAGGGCAAAAGGCCTAAACCTTCCACAGGACTTCTTCTAGATGTGATTCGGAGTTTGCCACATGCACATGATGAAGAGGAAACGAAAAAGACTGAGATGTGCAGAGCATGGGGAAAAATCAGAAATCAGAATTGTTTGTTTTTCTTTGATTCTAGGGCAAAGGTGAATTTCATAACTCCTGATATGGCAGGAAGGCTTGGCATCAAGCCTGAGGAAATAGGGCCATCCGGCATGTGTGATATGGCCAACCCTGAACTCAACACACCTGTCACTCCTATCATTGGCAAGTTGAGGATGCATATCCAGGGATATTAGGATGTAGAGGACTTCTACATTATGCCTTTGCTAGAGTGTGATGCTTTGCTTGGGATGCCTTGCATATCCCTGTGTCGATCTCCTGGTCTCATGATCTCCGGCGTAGTCACTGTCACAGTATCCATGCAATTATGGATGACTTTCTCTGTATTCTATCCCAAACTGTCTTGTACCTTTGATATATCTCAAGACTCTTTTGGTTGCATTCCAATGAGACTGCTTTGGATTTGCCATAAATTGTGCTAGTGAGTTTACTGCATAACAAATATCTGGCCGTGTGATTATCAGATATATAAGAGATCCATTGTAGTATCTGTTATTGACTGTAGGCTTTTCTGAATCTTTAGTAAGTTTCAAACTCTGTTCCATGGGAGTGTCTGCAATCTTGCAATCTGCCATATGAAACTTCTTCAGGAGACTATCAACATACTTGAGCTGACTCATGAATGTGCTATCTGAATTTCTTCAGAACTCAATTCCAAGACAATAGTGCATAAGTCCAAGATCTTTCATGTCGAACTCTGCAGATAAGTCTTGTTTCAATTTTCTGATGAAGCTATCCTTGCTTCCTGTCACAATGAGATCATCTACGTACAAAAGTGTAATAGTAATGTCTTCCCCTTGAACTTTGTAGTAGAGAGTATGATCTACATTGGACTTCATGTATTCCAGATCAGCAAAATACTTGTCAATTCTGCTGTATCAACTTCTGGGTGCTTGTTTTAAGCCGTAGAGACTTTTCTTGAGATAGCAAACCTTATTCTCCTTTCCTGGTTCAACATAACCTGCTGGTGGTTGCATGTAGACTTCCTCGTCTAGGTAACCATTGAGAAATGCATTCTTGACATCAAGCTGATACACATTCCATTTGTTGAGTGTCGCTAGTGATATTAAGAATCGTATGGAATCCATCTTTGCTACTGGAGCATAAGTCTCATCATAGTCTTGACCATATTGTTGTGCAAATCCCTTTGCAACTAATCTGGCTTTGTATCTCTGAATACTGCCATCTGGATTGTACTTCACTTTGTACACCTATTTGTTTGCTATGGCCTTCTTTCCTGATGGAAGTCGCATAATTCTCAAGTATTAGTCTTATACAAAGCATCCATTTCTTCATTCATAGCAGTTTGCCATTCTGGCTTGTCTACTGCGTCTTCGAAGTACACTGGCTCTTCTGTAGCCATGATGGTAGTCATAAGAGCATAGTTGGTGGTTTCCACCTGAATTGCTTTGCCTTTCTGAGCATATGTCAATTTGGCTGGTGGTTTGCTTTCCCTAGTAGATCGTCTGAGCTGCTATGGCTCTGCTACAGGTGTTGGTGGCAATTCTTGCTCTTCTTCATCAACCTGTTCTGTAGATGAGTGTGAAGTCGATGCTTCTATCTCCTGTGTAGGTGAGGTTTTCCATTCTGATTCCTCATCAAAGATTACATCTCTGGAGATAATGACTTTGCGATTGATGGAAAGTAGTTAGCTGTAGCTATTGCTTCTGCCGAATACTGATTCAGAAGATGCTTTTCACTAAGCATTGCGCTAGCATTGTCTGCTAAAGTCCCATTCTTCCTTTCAGCTCTTGCATTCTGCTGAGGAGTATCTGCACATGTGAATTGTCTTCGAATGCCGTGACTTTTGTAAAAGTTCATGAATGTTGAAGACATGTATTCACCTCCTCTGTCTGATCTCATGACCTTGATCTTTCTGCCTGTTTGGTTTTCTACCATGGCTTTGAATTCTTGAAATCTGAAAATTCAGAAAGTAGACCTAAAAATATCTGCTGTAGTCGTCGATGAAAGTCAAGTAGTACAGTGAACCATTGATGCTGCGGGTCTGGGCATAACCCCATACATTTGTATGTATCAAATCAAGAATACCTTGTGCACGAGAGATACTTTTGATAAAGTTGGTTCGCTTTTGTTTGCCGAAGCAGCATGCTTCGCAAACTTTTTCAAGAAACTATAGCTTCGGAATCCCAATTGCCATATTTTGATTCCCAAGATCTAACAAGTACTTGAAGTTGACATGACCATATCTCTTGTGCCATTTTGCAGATAGTGGCATTTGTTGCAGTTGAGCTGACATGGCATGCTTATCTGGTACTGTAGCTAGCATTCTGTATAAGCGTCCTTCCTTGACACCTTTTGGCTACTAGCTGACATCTTTTGGATTTGTCTCTGATAGTGCATTTATCACCGTCGAAGATGACTTTGTAATTGTGTTTCGTCCTTTGACCTACTGACAAAAGGTTCTTGCTGAGCTTCGGAACATAGAGCACATCTTTGACTAATTCTTTTGTACCAGTGAAATTGTTCATAGGGATAACACCTGTCCCTTGAACTGGATTCGGTGTATTGTCTGCTGTGTAGATGACATTTTTCTATCCTTCTAATGGCTTCATTTCTGTGAACCATTCTTGATGATTTGTCATATGAGATGATGCACCGCTGTCGATGTACCAAGGATCTTGTTCCACTTGGTCGACTTGATAGCTGAAATCCTCTTTGGGATTGAAATCAGTGTCTAGGTACACTGTATCAGTCTGATGCAATTTCTCGCTTGCAAGAAACGTATTTCCATATTCATTTGCAAAATGACTGTGACTAGAATATCCACCACGATGATTTCCTCTGCCTCGGGAATTCCCTCGATTACTATTGGATTAACCGCCTTGGTCGTACTGCTTCTTGCGGCAATCTCTTTCATAGTAGCCAAACTTGTGACAGTAGTTGCACTGGATGTTTGATACGTTGGTGGATGCATTCCCTCGTCCTTGGAATCTTCCTCGATTGGATTGATTTCCTCTTTGCTGATTTTGATGTTGCTGAGGATGATGTTGATGCTGATGCTGATGTTGATTCTGGCTTTGATTTTGTTGCTGATGACCACTTTTCTGGTATGATTTACCTCTGCCTTTGCCTTTGCCTCTGCTTCTGTTTGAAGTTGTGAATGCCTGATCATTAGAATGACCTTTACGTGCTTGAATGGCCTGAGTCTTGAGTTCTTCACCAAGTAGGACTGATTGAAGTTCTTCCATTGTTGGAATTTGCCATCGGATGGTAATACTTTGGACTAGATTCTCGTATCCCCCCTCTCCTAGTCCATTCAGGATTACTTGAACCATTTCTGCGGGGTTCATAGTCTCTCCTGCTGCTGCAAGTTGATTGTTGTAGTCTTTTATGCGGAGTACATAAGCATGACCGGTTTCACTGCTGTTGCGGAAATTCTGGTTGATCTGGTTTCTCAGGGTGAGAATCCTAGATGTGTTCTTGGACTCGTAGAGAGTTGCGAACATATCCCATGCTTCTTTTGATGTCTTGACTGTGTTGAGTTGTCCTAGCATGACATCTTGCACATTCTGCTTGATCAGGTGATAGGCATACTTGTCTTTCACATTGCCCGAGAAAGGATCTGCTATGGCAATGGCAGGATCTGCTACTGGTGCGAAAACTGTTTGTGTAGATGTAGATCTCGTTGCTGTTGCTGTGACAACAGATGGAGTAGAGCTACTGGTAGCTGGATCCGCCAATGGTCTAGGTGTAGATCCATCGACATACTCCCATTTGTCCTGAAGCACAAGAATGGTCTCCATTCGGTATTTCCATGTACCGTAATTGGAGTTGTCTAACTTAGCAGATGCCTCTAGATTGAGGTTGCTAGTCGACATGGTGCAAGAAATGTACTTAGGTGTCGTGAAAATCTCTGTATGAATCAACTGCAAGTACACTGACTATGCCAAGTGAAATCTCTGTACCATCGGTGAAGATAGAACTGCAGCATATAAAATCTGATATGTATTACAAGGCTTGTGGCAATGATGCCAGGAATAGCCAAGAGGCTTTACAAGGCTGAAATGATGTGCACGATGCCGTCAGATAGCCGAATAGGGTTTACAATGGTGGCATGTGTGTGTGAAATCAAATGCTATTAGCCCACTGAATCAATCTGCAATGCCTCTGAACTCTGAAGTCTGCTCACTGAACTGATGAATGTAAGGTTTCAGGTAATGTAATGATGTGAAACCGTATGTGAGCGTATGGACTGACTCCGAGTAGGTAGTACTAGTCGAGAATTTTGGGCATGGCTTAGATTGGCAACTTGGGGAAATTCAAAGCGTCCCCTCTATGGCGATCTAGTCTACTCTGATCTAGATCTAAACCAACCGTAGATCGATGAAAGAACAACAAATAATTTCTTTTCTTTTGTTCTTTTTAAGTGTTGGGTCAGATGCGTCGATGTAGAGGCAAATGTGTGTGAAGGAAGTGGTTTTGTCGGCGAGGCTAAAACGTGAGTGTAACTTGCATCGAAATGTGCACGTGATGTTACGAGTGCGTAGAGCACGAAAAAACGAGCGACTTTCCTTTTTGGAGCGCCCTCAAATTCTTTCTGGATCAAGAGATACGACTTGATCTAGGTGGAGGGACAAAAGGAGTGCAAATGGTGCTCAATGATGATGTGTCACTGTGAGTCACATTCAGTGATGATGTGGCACTGTGCCTAGCAAGAGGGGTGCCAGTGGAGCCTATGCTGAGGTGGCAGAAGTGGTCACATGCAGTGATTGTGAAGAGGTAATTGTGTTTGCAAGGAGGGGTCAGTGCTAACTGGACAGTTGAGGTGGCACAGATGATGTTAGCAAGGTGACGTGGCAATGATGATGTGGCTGTGATGATGTGGCATTGATGACGTGACAGGATGATGTGTCTTGATGTCATGGCAATGGTGACGTGGCAGTCGATGATGATGTGGCAGTCGATGATGACGTGGCAAGTTGAGCTGGATGGTGACGTGGTAGATAAGCGTGCTTGTTGACGTGGCAGATAATCTACCACGTGTCAAATTGTTGACCACTCCTGAGTTGAGTGCTTACCCTCGGATAGGGTTGCCACGTGTTGTAAATGGGTGTATGCCTTATCCTCCACGTGTCGGGTGTGGGTAGCCGGAATCTTTAGAGATGCTCTAGAATCTTTGAAGATTCCGTCGATAGAGTCATTGGTCCGCGGGCATGGAAGGAGCTTGGGCTGCGCCTCAAGAGCCGCGGTTGCTGGCCGCGGTTGCTGGAGGAGCACTGTTGCTGAGATGAAGAAGACCTGTGAGAGTCGTCGGTGCTGGTGCTGGCGCTGTCCGCTAGCTTTTCGACTAGTGTGGTGTGGTGATCCTTCGTTGTTGGAGGAGCTAGCACTGTGTGTGCTGTTGGAGAGGTCGTTGGGCCGTGAGCGTTGAGCCACTTGCATGGAGCTGCCTAGAGCATGGAGCCACGGATGGAGCAGCCTAGCTGTGTGGAGGAGTTACGTTGCTGTCGGCGGGCAGACGTGAGGTTGGAGATGCGTGCTTCAATGGTAGTCCGGTTTGTAGGAGCTACAGCAGGTCACAACTCCACTGTATGCAAATCCGTCAATAGATTTGGAGTTGGAGAGGTCTGTGGCAGCCCATGAAGATGCGCTGGCTGCAGGGTCGGCCGGTGAAGAGACTTGTGGTAGATGTTGGAGTCGCGTCTATTCATAGGCGATAGAGGTAGAAGCTCGTTGTTAGCTTGGCCGTTGCAGTCCCGGAATAGAGCAGAGTCGCAAGGTTGGAGCTTGCTACCGTGAAGCCGTTGATGGGCTAAGGTGCTCAAAGAAAGGTTGGCCTTCGGAGATACGTTTGGAGCGTTGGTATTGTAGCTGGCTGTGGAGAGCTCTCGTGGGCTTTGAAGACTAGTCCACTGCTGAATTAGTGCTTTGAAGGCTCGAGGAGGTGCGCGGCTATCTCCACTAACAGCATTAAGCTTTCTATCTCTCAAACAAGACTCTATTCATGCATTATCACAGCAGAATTTCTCCCTATATCTCTCTCTATATCTCTCTCAGTTAAGGGAAGAATACCTCGCAAGTAAAGCACTCTCTTTGTCTCCCTAAGAAGAACGGAAATTTTCTCTCAAATGGACGGATGAAGATCTCTCACCGGAAGTGGACTCTCACGGAGAACACTCAAGAGAACTCTCAATCTCACAATCTCTCTCGCACTCTCAAGAATCACAATGCCTCAGTGGAAGGCAAGGGAGCTCTGATACCATGACAAAATATGAAGAGGGGAGAGGAGAAGAGTGGAGATGAGGAGAGAGGGCACAGCTAGAGAGCACACCACAAATGACTAACTGTACACTAGATTTAGTTGAAAAAATAGAATATATACAAATCCTTTTAGGGTTAGGGTTAGGGTTAGGGGATCTAACCCTTTCCTTTATAGCACTCTATAAGGTTAGTGCTATGCACATATGATCACGTGATGGTGCTATGCACACATGATCACATGATGTTGAGCGTGAACTCTCAACATATGGGAGATGGATCCGAGGATAACTAGGGGGCTCGACAAACCCTGTTTTGAGATCTGTAGGCAATGATCTCAATACAAGCTGAGTTCTACCAAAAGCTCATGGGGTGCTAGGTAGGTCGTGTATGTGTGGAGCGGTAGGAGGTCCTCTTTGCTATCTTGGTTCACCTTGTGATAGGTGAGCGGAGTGGATGGGTCAAGGCTATACTGAAATGGTGGTAGCCTGTCCATATGGAGTCCCAAGCATGCAAACCATTTGCGTGTTCGAGATTACCAGCTGCTCTGATCTCCCTTTGCGTGCAATGCCATAGACGAGGTCAGAAGTAAGAAAGGTCACTTTACATGGCTCCAACATAAAGGTGGTGATCTCATTGTTTTAATCTTCATACAAGGAGACCGTAGATTCCTTTATCCCTTACCTCTTTATTAGTTTCACATGCATTTATGATGGATGAAAGAAAGAAAGTTTATTAAAGTCTTCGGAAGACCGATGGTCTATGAGATTGTGAGAATCATGATACAAACAAACTGTGAGGGTGGAGCTACGAAACGAGCATCCACCCCAATGCATAGTACAAAAAGCTAGTGCTAAGTACTACATAGTCATGTCAGAGTGATCGACTACACGCCAATACATCATCATCATCATCATCATCATCATCCTAATCCTCATCATTATCAGTTCATCTAGGTGGATGAGATAGCAGGAGCATGAAGTTGGCAATAGAGTGTTGTCGGCTGCTCATGGGCGTGGTCTTGCGTCCTCTCTTGGTCATAGCTCTGCGCCTAACAAGGGCTATAATGACCCTTGTCGGTCGAGCACCGACTTTGAATAGAGAGGGGATATCCCCAAGTGTAATCCATGTGTCAACCCTTTGTCTGAGCTGTCGTGTCGCTGGCTCTGGATCTCGATCATGTCAGGGCCTCGTAGTAGTGTGATCGAGCTCTGAGAAGGGTCTATCAAGGAGGTGGTCTGCTCTTTTCTCCTAGACCGAAGTAGATGCTCGCGGTGCTTGACTGCCTCATGGATGAAAGCTGCCAAGCATCTCTGGTTTGGATGGGAGAGAAACCGAAATAACATCCCAGAACTGTCTCTGAAGAGGCAGTAGAAGCGTCCTCTGAAGAGAAAGCAGTGTCCTAGCTTCTTGTATTGGCCAAGGCCAAGCAAGGCACTCAAAATATTCTAAGGTTCAGTGAGCATACAGCTTTTGTGAAAGCGATTCCTTGGTTACCTCATCAACATGGAACTTCTGGTTTCTGGTGGTAGTACTGCAGAGAGATGCATAAGATTCGGGAACACAAGCAACACACACTCACATGTTGTCTTTGGACTACGTTAGCAGCAGGGCAGTTGATAGGGCATTCTATAGCATTTTTGGACGGTCATTTATATCGTGGCATTCTTATTGATGAACTGATTTATCCTTCCCATGTATTGTTTGTCTGCAGGTCAAAGAATGCCAATGGACTTGTCAGCACACATCGATATTTACAAAATCAGATAATTGTGTGGTGTGACCCCGCAATGTCAAAGGCAAGCTTTCAATTTGTATTTGGAGATTTAGATTGATCCAAGGGTCTGTTTAGAGATGTCAGAGCATACACAAAGAGGCATGATCAAGCCAGCAGCTGTCATCAATGTTAGCACTAGTGTAATAACAAGATATCTGAGCGGTCAGAATGACGATCAGCTTTCCAGCTACCATATTTTTTTCCATGTTTTGTTTTCAAGTCCAATGGGGAGCTTTGCTTTTCTGAAATTGCCATGGTTTGTGCAGACAGAAAGTCTTAAGCTGTGCAACTGGCTGAAATAATATCTTGCATCACACTCCATCATTTGGTTTGCAGTACATCATTGTTGTGCTAACCTCAGGTATATTTCTATACTTTTTTACAGAGATCTCTCTGGTACAGCAGTTTGCTTCATTTTGGTTGTGAAAAACCATTTATTTCTGATTGATCGTTCCAAAAGACTTTAGTTTGATCTGCTTTTCAACTACCAACTCACTTCCATGATTTATTGTAAGTTCAGTTGGAAGCTTTGCTTTTATGAATATTGCCACGGGTTGTGAAGACACAAAAAATCTACACACAATTTGCCATGCTCCTTCTGAAATAAGATCTATTTTCTGTCATACAATTGGCTGGCAGGACTTCGTTGTTGTGCTAGCCTCAGGTAATATTGGTATGCTTTTTCACAGTTCTCTTTTGCTTCAGCAACTTTGCTTTACTTTGGGTTGTGAATTTTGCTGTTGGTAAAGGTGCTACCATGGACTGTGACGGTCCCACCACAATCTCTCATATTGATTCTGGTCTTTTAAAATTGAAGTGCAATCTTGATGCTTACATAAAAGATGCTTGGTTTCGTGGTTCCACCACTTTAGCGCGTGGTCTATGTGCGTAGATCTGGATTAAGGTGCTGCTTTGCTATTCAATTTGTTGGTGCAGAGATGAATTCCGTACACAGAAAGAGGCACCGTCAAGCCAACAGCTGTTGTCAATGTTAGCAGTAGTATAACAAGCAGCAAGATTGAGAGAGGTCAGGATCATGGTCTGCCTTTCAAGCGCCAGATTTGTTTTCATGCTTTGCTCTATGTCCATTTGGAAGCTAGCTTTTATGAATCCTGCCACGGGTGGTGCAGACAGAGATTTGTATACAATTCGGGGTGTGCTACTGGCTGAAATAAGCTCTATACTGCATCAAACTACACCACTGGGCTGGCTGTCCATCATTGTTGTAGTAACATCAGGTAGTATTTGCATGCCGGTCTACACTTCTCCCTCTGCTTCAGCAGTTTTTGACTTTGAACAGAGGCCTGAACTACTTTTATTTTAGGCCGAGCCTGGTTTTTAGAAGATGTGCACGACTCTTTAGCATTGACTGACATCACTATTCAATGTATGCTGCTGCATGGTCTGACACCTGTGAATTAATGATTGCTTCTAGTATTACCTCTTGGTACTGTGCCATCAAGACTTCAGAAGAGGTTGGACTGTTCCTACTTGGACTGCAGCCTAGATGTGCAGGTTCTAGAGTCCAGAGCCATCCACATAATCACTTTTCCAGGTTGGGTGCCTTCTTTACTATTTTGAATAAGAATTACACTTTTCCTGACCTCCACCCGCCCCGAACTCCCCCTTCCATCCCGGCCCCCGAACTCCCCCTTCCATCCCGGCTTCATCATGTTGTAGATTTAGTTGGTTCTTTTCCCATCAAAGGACCTTTCTAATTTAAGTTATTGTCTACCTTTTGGGGGCTGTCTGCAGGTAGAAGATTCTTGTGCAAACCATGGATCCCAATATCCTGCCAATTCCTGGAGAATCGGGTGAGTTTAAATTAGCCCATACTACATTTGGGTGTCAATTCCTCATTGAACAATCATTTTTTTGCACCTTGTGAGCTATAAGCATTTTGTTGAGTGTGAGATTGTATCCCATTGCAAGATTGGGTTTGATTGTCAATGTGTATTTGTATGTCCGCATGGGTATGCTCTCAAAGCAGAGAGTATCGACCTAGCAATTCAGAAGCAAATGAATTACAAATCTGTAGCATCGTGTGAACATATTGAGAAATCCGAGTGAGAGGTCCCAATTGGACAATTAAAGAGAGGGCAAGTGCTAACTCAAGCCTGAGCACGCCCCCCCCCCCCCCAATGGGTGGAGCCTCCAAGCGGGCATCTACACCAAAACAAGTGCAACACAAACATAAAAACACTAGTACAAAATGCTTGAGCCCATGGAGAGGATGGAAGCTGTAGTGCGGCCCAATGCCATGATCCTCTAGATGCTGGTGGAGTCAAGTCAACGGACCCAGTGGTGTATGGGGCTGCGGCGGCATAAAACCCATGATGGAGCATTGGTTCTTTTGTAACCTGCTTGTAGTCAGCACTTATAAGTCTACATGCTGTTCGCTGATGAATGTCTTAACCATTTATGTGCTACTTCATTGTCAAGACAAAGTGAAGAAATAAAAATCCCTCTTACCGGTTACTTGGTACTGTACTTTATTTGTCAAGGCTGCTACTGGGAGTTGCCATGTAAGTTGTACATTTCTCTGTAGGCTTTTAGGATGTGGCTTTTCATGGAAGGGGAAGGTTTGAATGGAACCATCCACTGATCAAGTACGGATACAGGAGTTAGGTAGTGCACGTATGAAGAGAACTTTAATTTTGACGTGCAAATATCAGTTCTGATTGGCCATATTACTTGATTGCGGTGTGTTGTTCTGCTTTTGTGGGAGGAGGAGGGAAACAGAAGGAGCTGGTAATGATTTCAGAGTAGATGACTGCTATGCTATGCTATGTGTGCTTACGGGAGTAAAAGGGAAGAAAAAGGAGCTGGTAATGCTGTTAGAGCTTTGCATTTGTCCTAAAAGAATGGGATCATTAGGCAATTCTGTTGAGTGTATTTGCCCTGATTTGCACAAGGATGAAATGTTAACCTGGAGACTGGTGGATTAGAATTGTGTACTCAGATTGGAATGTCAGGTTGTTCTCGTTCACATGATAACATATGAAATATCTTGCCGCTGTTAGACTATATCGCATTCTTGCACTTGTGTAGGGTAATGCTGTCTTGTGCATCGCATGGAAAGCATTCCTTGTCATAGAAAATGATCTGATGGTTTGTATGGACCATACTGTATTTGTTTGCTTATATGTTTTTGTCATATGCAAGGTTATATCAATTTGTTTCAATGGAAATACTTTTATTAAATAGGCGAAAGCCCCAAGAGCAAATGCTCATGTAAGAGTGCATCATGCATCTGAGTGGATCAAAAACCTGCTCATCAAGAAGAGTCTGTAAAGCTCTAAGGTTGAGGCATTGAGTGGGAATCACACAATTCTTTATTGTTAGATTTGAAGAGTTCCATAGGTTGGTCAGGACTCTTCACTTTGACTACTGGCTAATTCATGAACGTCTTGCTCTAAAAAAAAAGAAGATTCTGGATTTAGGTTGATATTATTAAACGTTGGTGCAGATGATGAAAGGTTTGATGCTGCACAATATGCTTTTTTTGGTGGAGATGTTAGCCAGGAGGTTGAGCTTGGTGGCCTAGATGAAGAGGATGATGGTGGACTAGGTGGTGCTCTTGGGGATGATGATGAGAGGCTAATGGGCTTAAGTGAGAAGGAAGAGGTGACACTTGACTTCTCTAGGAGCTTTCTTAAAGTCAAGGCAGTCGTCTTTTTACCCTCTTGGATTTGCTGGTTTGTTGCATACGGGCTTGGAGACCTCACATTTGTAATTTTTTGCAGGTTGAAGATGCTGTGTCTCAGCCAGACGACATTTCACTGGACATTTCGGAAGTCAGTAGCTCTTATATGGTAAATGCTGATCTTAGTGCTGAGAGGATCTGGATGAGTGGTGCTATATTTTTTATTGATAATCTGATGTGTTCATTTATGGGTTGTCATATTCTTGCAATTACTTTTTTGCTAAGCACAAATCTCTGTATGATGGGTTAATGCCTTTTGGGCTCATTTATGAGCTGTCATATTTCATATTCTTGCAATTACTTGTTTGCTAAGCACAAATCTCTGTATAACGGGTTAATGCCTTCTGGGTTCCCTTAGATCTGCAGTGAATTTTTACAGCTGTTTTGCTAAGGAAGCCGAACCTGTACGCCCATAGAGTTTAGAAAGGTGAAAGCGGAGCAGTATGTCTAAATAGGGCTCTTCCGAGCCTGGTACTGTAACCATTGCATGAATCCAACAAATCTTACATCCCACTCTCTGGTCTTGATAAACACAATAGTTCTCGGCGTTTTATCTTCCAACCATAGCTCTAAAACGGACAGTGTTGAGCTTGGACCAAGTTTTTAATCCATTTCCTGATTTTACCAAAAAAATTTCTTGTGCTTCATTCAATTCTTGGCTCTCATAGACTTGGACTCTTTAAATAGTAACCTTTGTTAGTACTTGTCTTTAATCTCAGAGGATCCAGTGTTACAGGGACATGTTTTAGGTCCCATATTTGACCAGTAGCATAATGTAGTGGTCGATTGTCTAGCGCCAAGCTCTTGGGGCTAGTCTTCAACTTGGTCGACTGCATGAATTTTAAAGTCTCATGCACCTGAGAACCTTTAGAGTGGCCTTTTGAACACTTCAGAGCAGCACATCTCCTTGAAGGCCATGTCATTGTTCCCTGCAGCCTTCCCTTATGCCTTTGCAATGAAGTCTCCCCCTCTATCCACTATAAGGTTCTTCACTTTGGCTCTTACTTTCCAAAGCGCACTGTCTCTTACGAACTTTCATGAAGCTTTTGTTGAGCTCTTTGGTGCTTGGCGTTGTTGCTTCAGTGAAATTACTGCATGTAATCATTCCTTGCTTGAATGCACCAAATTTCTGCTTCTCCTTAATTTTCATGTTTCTTTGTTTGAGACAATGGTACTTCTTTGGCTGGTTCCTGGCCTTCTTGTTGAATAAGGAAGGTTGCAGTCCGAGTTCTGCCCCTGCCCATATTGTGCTAATCAGAACCTCTGATTGGCCTCCCTAATGCCCTCAGTGGCCTTTTCTTTTTCCAACTTGTTGTTTGGCTTCAGTGCTAATAATTCTTTGTTCTTTCTACAGTGATGGCCCTTCTCGTCTTGGCTATCGATCTTCAGTTATAGGTGTGACAATGCTCTATCGGTTCTTTATTGGTTGCATATTTTGTCCCAATCAATTCACTTGCATGGTTGCAAAAAGATGATGACAGCCTCTCCTACCAACAGCCCAGCAACATAAAAAAATGTAGTAGTCAAATTATGGTACATGGGGAGGCATGTTATGGATGGAGAGATTGGCTGGAAGAGGGAAGCTCAAAAGAGGAAGATAGAGGATGTGAAGGAGAAAGAGAGAGAGAAGAAACATGCATAGTAACCAAAAAACATGTTTCGTCAGGTCAGAATGGGGCAAAATGCTTCTAGCAGTAACATGGATTTTGTCCACATTTTCACGTTTTCCTTAACATGTCATTCATGATTGCCATTTTTGTTCCAAAGTTGTATGAAAATAATGTTATCACGTTTGCAACCTGGAAAAATCACTGGTGAGTTGGATAAATATAGTGGTGGTAATATTCTTAACACTGGCGGTAACATGCTTTATATTGGTAGTACAAGCAAGAATACCGGCGGATTTTTAAAATTACTGGGGTATTCGTCTTTGTACCACTGGTATTATGATTTAGTGTTTTGAAATTTACTGGTGGTATTTTCGATTGGCTTTCTCGCCTATTTTTTTTCTTAAATAGCTTGAGAGAGCTTCATGCATCAAGATTGTAGTCCATAGCTCTTGCACAGAGCATGGTGGGGTAAGGTGGACCACAATTGAGTTGTGTGAGAGAGAGGGTGGGGGGGAGAGTTTTCATTGAGGTTGCGGAAGTGGTTGACTGCTCCAATATGTAGCGTATTGGCGTAAGGATCATCCACAATTGCAAGCCAATGAATGTGAAAGAGATTGTGTGGTAATGAGATTTCCAAGAGGTATTTTTGCCTAATTTTTTTGATTTGGGAGATGGCGCAACTTGCCTTTGTATTTGTGTGAGGTGCCAATTTCATTTGGAGAGATTGTGTTGATGTGCGTTTATGCATTAAACAGTTGGACTTTTTGTTTGAAAACCGGATTTGCATCTGGTGCCACCTTTTTGATGCGCGACGATGCAAGATGATGATGTAACATGATGTGATGCATGACAATGCAACATGCAAGCGGGTATGGTGGGCAGACAACTGATGGACAGCGCACAGGATGATGAGCAGAAATAGAGGTGCGTTGAAGCAGATTGATGGTAGATAGGAGCATAAGTGGTTCAATGGTCAATGGAGCAGCTAGACTAGAGGGTGCACAAATGGCGCAGTTCTGGGAGACGCTGAAGCAAATCTGGAGCCAATGGTCAATGGAGCAGTTGCTGGACAAACAGTGGAGTAGACGTTGGATGGCACAGTTCTGAAATGCAACTGAAACCTGGAGCAAACGTGCTCGAACAGTGGGGATGACACAACAAGTTGGTTGGGTGATGGCACCGCAAACCTTGGAGCAGACGAGTTGGAACGTTGGCGCAGCAAGATAGTGTTAGAAATCAACCAACGGAGGGTACGCATAGCGGAAGAATGATAGAATAGCCCAAGAGCTCACACAGTGTGTATGGGGTGTGGAATCACAACTTTCTTAAACTTATGTGCTTCAAATAGATGTGCAGACCCATCAATAGACAATGATCCAACCAGATATAGAAGCTACCAAAAGAATATACTTCCGTCCAAAACTATGGACACAATACAAAGAGTGATAGATCCAGAGTCCCACCAGAGCGCGGTCCTTTGATCTTACCACCACATACTTCTACTATTTGCTGCCGGATATCTCTAGAACTTGAGCCTACGTGCTCCACCATGAGCGTGTGTAGACTCTCCGTCCTTTGACCTCAGCTCCTTGCTGCCGTAGAAGACAGCCAAGGTCCCAGCCCTCTGTGAGCTCAGTCTGCTGCCCTTGTGAACTCCTCTGCCTCTTGGATGTAGGCCTGAGGAAGTGTGCACTGCTGCTCCTGCTGCTTTGAGTCTGCTGGCTGCTGGATTCTGTGAATGAGGCACTAGGCCTGTTAGAAATGACCCAACAGAGGGTACGCACAGCAGAAGACTGATAGAATTGCCCAGGAGCTCACACAGTGTGGTGTGGGGTGTGGAATCACTAACTTCTTAAACTTATGTGCATGACATAGGTGTGCAGACTCATCAATAGACAATGAACCAGCCAGATATTGAAGACACCAAAATAATATATTTCCGTCCAAAGCTATGGACACAATACAAAAGAGATAGATACCAATGGTGTGGTCCTCTAATCTTACCACAAGGTCCTTCTCCTTTCTGCCGGATATCTCTAGACTCAAGCCCCCGTGTTGTAGACTTTCTGTCCAGAATGGTTCTCTCTACCTTACTGCCTGTATTTCAGCCTCAGTAGGTAGCACTTACTAGCTCAGTCTGGAGCCTTCTTTAGGTCTCCTTTACCTCCTGGGAAAAGGCCCAAGGAAGCCCTGTCTGCTGTAAATCTGCTGGTCCAGAATGAGGTATGAGGGCACAAAGGCCCTCCTTATATAGGGCACAAGACCATCCAGAACCAACCGACCAGCCAGCCCTAATATGGCCGACTGGCTCGTCTGTAACAGCCCTAACCAACCGACCAGATGGTTGACTGGTTGGCTGTCTATCCAGCCCTATTTAGGGCCTTTTGCTGGCCCTTTGTTCCATGCAGGGCCCAGCCCTTTTGGACTGCTTATCCTGCCACCTGCCAGCCCTGTTTGCAGGCCATAGACCTGTCCAATACCTGCTGCAACAGTGCGACTCCATGCTGCTACTGATCCGCCTCTGCCCAGCCCTTGTCCGGACCCTGGCGCACCCTGCACACCTTCCGTACACTGCCCTGCAGCAGCCCGTACTGATCCGTACAGTTGCTGTACCCTTGCTGATATCACCTGCCATGTGGCACCATGTTCAGGGCTTGTTTGCAGCCCCTACACACGCTTTGCTGCGCCTCTTCCAGGCTGTTGTGCTGCCCATATGGCAGCCCATGTGCTGCCCATGTGGCAGCCCCTTTAGCCCTTTCCCTATGAGGTGCCCCTTCTCCACCATGAGTCTCTTGCCCACATGACAGCCAAGATGCTGTCCATGTGGCAGGCCATTCCACCTATGGTTCACCCTTGCGATGCACTCATTTGGGGGCTCACAGATGGGGAGGTGACCATTCCAACAAGGCCTCCCTTTTATAGGCCCCAAGGGCCCCTTGAAATGACCGACTGGCCTGCCTCATAGTGGCCGACTCAGCCTCCAAAAACCTGCCCCGACCAGCCCTTTATCTTGGGCTGTGGGCAGCTCTCCCTGGGCTGTGTGCCCTCTGCATTTAATTGGGGCCCAGGACTCCTTGTAGTGTGTGCTAGCTCCCTCCAATCACCCCCATGTATGGGGCTGTGGGCTGGCCTATGTGGCCGATTAGACTGGCCCACCAGCTCCATCCCCCACTGGTGCTATAAAACCGGGGCAACTGCCCTTATTTCAGTGCAGGGTCCAGCCCCCCTGGTTAGCCCATCTCCAGACCTTGGTTGGTTGGCTCCAACCAGTCCCACCCGCCTCTGCCAATGGCCGACCTAGGTGCTGCCGCTTCCTTCCTTCCATGGTTGCGCCACCTGTAGGCTCTGTTTTGCAGGCTGTCCATCTGCTCACAAATGCCCTCCACATAGGTGCCTCTATGTGTGGAATCCCTCCCCATGTCTGCTGCTCTTGACTGACCTCTTGCCAGGCCAGATCCAGGACTTGCTGTCCTTGCCATCTTTTCCTTCCACAAGTTCCATCTGTTGCAGCCATGCTGGTCTCTCCAGATACCTTTCTCTCCTCTCTTTGATTCTTGCCCACATGGCAGACAATACTCTGGCCATGTGTCAGTCTCTCAAGACCCAGGTCCACCCCCCCAATGCTCTCCTCATATGGGGGCTCACAGACGGGGAGGTGACGTCTTATATTCCAACACCCCATCTCACCGACCTGTCTTTGCCCAATACCAGGTCGATGCAGATGCTCTAGTATCTCCTGTTGGGTGTTGGAAGCAATGGAAGCTAAAAAATGGAAGCACAATAGAGAAAAATGAGATGCTGTAATAGATTGCTGCAAAATTGAAGTGTGGAGGCTCAAGGGAGAGCCAACATAACAAAACCCTAGGGCTAACTGCCCTAACTGGACTAAGTGTCCTAATTGACCTAGATGGTACATAAACTAACTGTACCAATAGTCCTAACTGACTATAACTAGGCCTACAAGGCTCATGGTATAAGTGGCATCTATGGATAGCCCATGAGATAGCCTATAAACCCCCCTCCATGGTATGGGCTGAAGTATCCTGGACATGGCTCAGGATACCTAAATAGCTAGTATCATGGTTGCACATGTTCGTCCTGCAGGATATAGCAACCTATGACTGTACAGAGTACAACAGATCAAGTTACAAAAGGTACTAAGTTTAAAGCTTGCTGAAAAGCCTCAAACTTAGGTCGAGGTACAGCCTTCGTAAAAACTGGATTCCGTGCGACAGCCAAAGCACTTTGACTATCAGTGACGATGACAGTAGGAGCAGTCTGACATGCACAAAGATCTGCAAGTAGCTTCCAAAGCCAAACACACTCCACTGTAGTTGTAAAAGCCGCTCTGTACTCAGCTTCACAGCTAGAGGTAGCAACTGTGCGAGAGCCAAAGCACTCTGACTATCAGTGAAGATGATGGTAGGAGCAATTTGACATGCACAAAGATCTGCAAGTAGCTTCCGAAGCCAAACACACTCCACTGTAGCTGTAAAAGCCGCTCTGTACTCAGCTTCACAGCTAGAAGTAGCAACTGTGCTCTGCTTCTTGCTGAACCAAGAAACACATGAAGTACCAAGCATAAAATAGTTGCCACTATGTGACACACGAGTGTCAGAACAACCAGCCCAATCACTAATAGTGAATCCATGCATGACAAGTGAAGTATCAGCCCCATAAAGAAGGCCTAAATGTTGAGTGCCTTTAAGATATCTGAAAACACACTTCATGGCATGCCAATGGTGCATAGATGGGCTGTGCATATATCTGCTCAACTGGGAGACAACATACTATAGATCAGGTCTCGTATGGCATAGGTAAATTAAACAACCAACTGCCTGCTGATAGAGAGTGACATCACATGTACCGCTACCATCCTCAGAAGAGAAGTGAAAACCAGTCTCTAATGGTGTGGATACTGGCTTGCAATCCTCAAACTGAAAACGCTGCAAAAGCTGTCCAATGTACTTGGATTGTGACATCAAAATGCGCCCCTCACTGCTAGCAAATTGAATGCCCAGATAGTAGTGCAGAAGAGCAAGATCAGACATAGCAAATGTCTGCTGCAAATGAATTTTAAAATCTGCAATTTGCTGAGCATGTGTCCCAGTTACAAGCCCCTCCGTCCTGCCCTCTCGCTGCCCCTCCCGTGCTGCTCCTGTTTTGCCCCATCCGCCTGCATCCGCCCTCCTGCAACCCCTCCTTTGCCCGCTGCCGCCTCCCCCATAATGAATGGCAAAGGGGGATGAGGACATGGGACTAGGCGGTAGACCCTTCGGTCCAAATTTACATACGCGAGGAGATGGGGAAGGGGAACGGTGACAAGGGGAAAACACAAAAGCAACTCAGCCTGGAGGACTTTAACAAACGCAGCAACCGGAGCGGTTTGACAGTGGACAGCACCGCGGCCCAGAAGAAAGGGGCCCACTTGAAGCCCATGCCGCTCACCACATCCTCGATCTCTATGGTTACCACCACTATTTCACCACCATCATCCGCCTCATCATCTACGCCACCTCTCTCCTCCCCCTCTCTTGCATCATCATCACAGGTCTCCTCTCCAGTAGCCCCATCACTAGCCCCACCGGCCATGGCTCCATAGTACTTTTCCCTCGTATCCCCTCTACCTCTTAGTCAGCCACCATTCATCACCTTGTCCGGCCTCGCTACTCCTACATACCACTCCCCCGCCCAGATCACGCTGTCCCCACCCTGAGTACAACCTGAGCAAGCCACCTTCATTCAACCCCTCTCGAGATCCAATTCCCACCTGGACTAGGATATCTTAGGCCCCCACAAGATGCTTGGGACTCCCTATTGGCTGAGATACACAGCATCCAGGCCCGTCAGGCAGAGCTGACACATTACACTCAGGAGCGGGCCCGATATACCCAGGAGCATGCTCGCATTATACACGAGCAGGGCACCCTTATCCAGGGGCTCAGACACGACATCACATAGCTTCGAGAGGAGCTTGGGACCCTAAGAGCAGTGCCAGGAGGGATCCGAGTCACAGAGATGGAGGCATAGATAGTCACGATACAGTTGGCTATAGCAGAGATGACTAGATGGGTGGATGTGGCGAAACAGGAGCTCGCAAAGGCAACTGTTCAGCCGCCATACAGGAGCAGCAGCAGAGGGCTTTGAAAGCCCTCAACATCCGGATACGAGGGATCACGCGAGACAGCACCAGCACCACTACGACGCCCATGGAGGAGGCGATCACCTTTGTGACCACCACCATGGGGATCCTCGACCATGGCATAGAGGGAGCATGGCGTGTTGGGAGAGACCCCAACCGAGAGCAGCCCCTAGTCATTCGCTTCAGAGATTCACATGCTCGACTAGAGACACTCCAACGTCGAGCCACTCTACGAGAGCATCCCACCCTGTCCATGGATGAGGATTTGACACCACTATAGATTGAGGAGCGATAAGTTCTTCTCCAGCAGCGGGATGTTGCCCGCAAGGAGGGAAAATGGGCCGTGGTTCGAGATGGTAGGTTGTTGATCGGCACCCGTTGGACTCCCATCCGTACCCCCTAGGGGATGGGGCCTATGAGACTCAGGTTTCCGAGACCCTAGCCTGCACCATTTGGAACTGTAATGGTACCTTATGGTCAAACCCAGGGAACTTCTCAGAATCTTACACAAGATGTGACATAGTCTTTTACACGGAGACACACCAGAGCCCAGAGCGTCCACTACCGATAGTCAATGGCTACACATGGGAGTTGGTCTTCAGGGAAGAGACGAGGGATACAGGAGGAGTTTGAGGATTAGGCGGGGTCGCAGTATTGTACAGGTCTTCCCTCGTTGGAGCCATCTCCACTGAGACGAAGGACGCACACTCCCGATCCATGTGGATCCGGATCCGATGCAGAACCACTCTTGACCTTTTCATAGCAATATGCTATTTCCCGCCAGACACATCCCACTTTGCCAAAGTGGCACGAGAGCAGGATGAGACATCGCCATATGCACCCTTACATCAGGATATCCCAGACCTTTCTGCCTGCGGGGAAGTTCTCCTTGTTGGGGACTTTAACGCTAGGATGAGCACGCGCTAGGCACCACTCTTGGACTTTCAAGATGACTCTATCGTGCTACCAGACATGGACCTAGACGGAGCAGGTATGACCAGGATCTCATTGGACCGACACGGGCCCGTTACACCATATGGACACGCGCTCCTTGATGTGGGCAGGATGCATGATCTCATCATCTACAATGGGCTTGATCTATGGCCCTCCTTAGGTGGTTTTACTTGCTTTCCACACGCGCGGGGGGGGGGGGGGGGGCACTAGTGTAGTAGATTACATCATGGGATCCCCTACCTTCACCTCATGTATCACCGACTTCACCGTAGCACCACTCCCTCCAGGAGCTGATCACACATACCTATTCTTCACTATCGCCATCCCACGCTTAGCCACACCACACGCACCACATAGGAAGTACGACACCTACCATGACATACACTTTGATCATAGCCTCTCTCTTGCCTACTCTGGACGCCTAAACAGACTCCTAACCTACATCGATCACATACCACTCATAGAGGACCGTGTTGCCTTGATTAGTCGCACACTCCACGAGGCTGTCCTCTAAATCTTTCCCCACACCACATGGTCCACTAGACCACCACCTCTTGGTTCTGTACCCTGCAACAACTGGTACGATGCAGAGTGCAAGTCTTATCATCGACAACTCCGACTTGAAACTAGATGTCACCTCCTGAACACACCAAGCACGGTACGCAAGTACCGACGTCTCGTACGTCGAAAGAAGCAGGCATTTCTTCGTCGAAATGAGGAGCTGCTGAACATCTTGTACATCAAGGATTTTTGGCAGAGATTCCTTGAGTGTAGGTCTCCATCACCCCCCACCGACAGGAGAGTTTGGCACACGTATGCACGCCATCTTTATGATGTCCCACACCAACCTACTCCAGATCTCATACACACCTCGCCCCACCACTTGCACGTTGTTCACTAGAGGGGGAGTCAAGGACGCGACATTGAAACTGCACAATGGCCGAGCTAAGGATCACGAGGGGCTGTGCACTGAGTTTATCGCATATGGGATCAACATGTTAGCCCCGATCCTAGCAAAGCTATTCAATGACGCTGTTTGCCTTGGCTTCCCTCACACTTGGACACTCAACACCATCACCCCCATCCACAAGGCAGGGGATCCCATGGACCCGAGTAATTACAGGACTATCATGATTGGACATGTGATGTCCAAGATCTATGCAGTAGTATTGGATGTGTCGGTCAGACTGTTCGCAGAGATGAGAGGGCTCAGAGCAGAGGGTCAGGCTGGTTTCAGGCGAGACCATGGGACTATGGATCACATACTCACACTCAGGAGTGTCATTGAGGAGGCCAGATCACGGAAGGAGAGGGTGTATTGTTGCTTTGTGGATTTTCGCAAAGCCTTTGACATAGTACCTCGAGCTCGTCTCATCACACGCCTATAGACACTGGGATTTGATCAAGAGATCATCTGGGCAGTCATGGCTCTTTATGAGAGTCTCAGGCCGAGTTCGGACAGGCACATGCTGGACAGAAGAGATCATGAGTACCATAGGGGTTAAACAGGGTTGTGCCTTATCACCAACTCTGTTTGGCCTCTACATCGATGAGCTTGAGACTTTCATGGGGGCTTATGGAGAGACCAGTTGGTTACTTATTGGGATCATCATCATGATTCCTCTTTATGCAGATGATGTGGCACTCTTGTTGTCCACACCTGAGGGGCTCCAGCAACACCTGGATGCACTGTAGGCTTTTTGTTTATCCCATGATTTGGAGATCAATCTTGGCAAGACCAAGGTCATGATCTTTAACACCTCTCGAGTAAACATGCAATGGAAGCAGTTCAGTTTCGGTGGGTCACCAGTTGAGATTGTATCCTCATACACTTACTTTGGGGTCATCTTCTCCAGCCCGATCTTCACGATGAGACCAACGATGCAGGCCAAACTGAGTAGGGGATACGCCTTACTGGCTCGGCTAGAGAGACAATGCTTCCACTTCCACTTCTAGGACCCTCAGACCAAGGCTCTTCTCTTCGACGACTCGGTCTGACCAGCCGGTATGTATGGCAACCCTTGTTGGGGGCTTGACATGTCAGAGATAAAGTGGACACGGGTGTACTTGTGTGTTTTTTATCTATCTAAGACTTAGACGTGACGGCTGTTCTACAACGTATCTTTTGTACCTGCATCTCATGCTCTCACGGATGATCTGGGGAAACCATCTGTACAACATCACATCATTCAGGTCGAGTTTGGTGCTTCTCCACTCTAGCTAGATGTAGCCTTTCAGACCATCACATATCTACACCGGGTTAGATCAAATGGGGACTGCACATCATGGAGACAGAGGTTGCCATGGTTGGCTCTCGATTCCTTCATGAGGTTGGCAGCAGAGGGAGACGAGCGATGCTGGTATGCACGGACTCACAGATGGTTTGTGAGACTAGGCTTTCACATCGATAGGATACCTCCTTTTCAGTACAGTTTAGATGCCCCTCCGGTACTCCCACTCACCATCTTGATCGGGCCACACACCAACCAGGTCATTTGAGAGAATCTCATGCAGCTACACACCTTTAGGGCCTCGTTGGAGCCGAGGGAGCTTGCAGTGAAGCTGAGTTTCTACAGAGATTACTGACTTCGTATTTTGGAGGAGGGATTCATCACACCACCGGGGTATATTGAGCTTCATATGCCTCACTCACTACGGATCTATCAAACAGTTTAGGGTATCATCACACCGCCTCCGCATAGAGAGCGGCAGAGTAGAGGGGATTCCTAGGGAGCATCGCATATGCATATTGTGCAACTGTCAGGAGGTTGAGTCGGAGGAGCATTTGCCCAGTGTACTACGAGATCCGAGGTCGCTACTATTGTCTCTTCAGAGACGGCTCCGGGCTCCTTTTCAGGCTCCTTGCCTATCCAGATCAGAGATGCCTCGCGGCCTTCATTCACGAGGGGGCTCGACACAGAGAGTACTTACTCAGGCGACGGGGCTTGGCCACACCATTAGACACCTCTCAGAGCAGAATCACAGAGTTCTTTCCATCGAGTGACATTGATTGTCCAGTCTCTAGCCGCAGACGTGACAGAGACCTCGACCCGACGACTGAGAGTGCTCTCAACGGAAGCAAGAATGGAAGAGGGAGAGAGAGAAACAGAGAGCCACACAAGTTTTGGTGGGTGTAGAACACCCTAATCTTCTTTCATTCATTTATATATATGTGTTTGAGTATTGTACATAACCGGGGTAAAGGCACAATGACCTTTAACCCCCACAACCTCCCACTTAAAGGACAATGTGCCTTTAAGGGTGCCTTTAAGGGAGAACAACCAGGGAGCATACTATCCAATGCCCATCAATACATGACAATACTCAAACCGCTGACTAGGTAGACTCTTCGTCAGCATATCTGCAGGGTTATCATCTGTATGAACCTTGATAAGCTCTATGGGCTTGTCCTCAAGTACCTCCCTGATGAAATGGTACTTGACCTCAATGTGTTTGTTCTTTGCATGAAAGACCGGATTCCGTGCTAGCTGAATAGCACATCATAGAATCACTATGCAATGTCGGTACACCTGTATGAATCCCCAAATCTCCCACTAGCGGATCAAGCCATATAGCCTCCTTGCTCTGTGGCTGCAACATACTCAGCCTCTGTGTAGACAAAGCAACACACTTCTGTGCGCGAGACATCCACGACACTGCACCACCTGCAAAGATGAACACATAACCGGAAGTGGATCTCCTACTATCCACATGCCCTGCATAGTCTGAATCTGTGTACCCAAGTACACGCATGTCTCCTCTACCAAAGCAGATGCACATCTCCTTGGTACCCTTCATGTACCTCATGATGCACTTAACTGCTTCCCAATGCCTCTTTTCTGGATTAGCCATATACAAGCTAATAACTCCCACTGCAAATGCAATGTCTGGTCTAGTAGCTATCATAGCATCCATAAGACTCCCAACCGCTGATGCATAAGGAACCTTGGCCATCATGGCCCTCTCCTCGTCTGATTTGGGACTATCTGTATGACTCAGTTTGACATATGGAGGCAATGGAGTACTTACTGCCTTCCCCCCCTCCATATTGAAACGCTGCAATACTTTTGTAACATACTCCTTCTGTGAAAGCCAAAGGAGTTTCCTACTCCAATCACGCGTGATGTGCATACCAAGAATATGACCTGCAAGTCCCGAATCCTTCATATCAAAGGCCTCATGCAACTTGGCCTTTAATGCATCTAGCTCATCAGTATTCTTGCTAGCCAATAGCATATCATCCACATATAGTGCCAGGATTATCAGGCTATTATCCTTAGCCCTTTTAGTGTAGAGGCAGTGATCAATTTCACTCATTCTAAAACCCTGGGACCGAATGAAAGCATCAAACTTCTGATACCATTCTCTAGGCGCTTGCTTAAGACCATAGAGACTCTTCTTCAGCTTGCAAACTAAATGCTCTTTGCTCTTTTCTTCAAAGCCTTTCGGCTGCACCATGGAAATTTCCTCATGCAGATTCCCATGCAAGAAAGTTGTCTTGACATCCATCTGCATAAGCTCCATATCTTCTGCTGCCACTAGTCCAATCATGCATCTAAGTGTGGTCATCTTCACAATTGGAGAGAATATCTCATCAAAGTCCACACCTTCTCTTACTTGAACCCTTTAGCGACTAAACGGGCCTTGCACCTAGGCACATCATCCCCTGTGACCTTCATCTTGTAGACCCATTTACATGGCAATGCTTTCTTTCCATGTGGCAAAGAAACCAAGTCCCAAGTCTTATTCTTCATAAGTGAACTCGCCTCTGATTGCATAGCATACTCCCACTTGCGTTGATCCTCGCGCATCATAGCCTCTTTGTAGCAAGAAGGCTCCTCGTAATCAGTAAGCATCACATAGTCTACCCCTGGAACAAACCTATCAGGTGATCTAGACACTCTAGATGATCTTCTCAAGGGCATTTCAGCTTGCTGTCCCACCTGCATATCAGCCACATTTGGCTCATCATTTCCACCAATAGATGATCCATCATCTACCCTTGATTGTATACATGTGGGAGTACCTGGTGGTATCATTTCTTGCACATTTGGTGCATGCACAGCTTGCTGTCTATCAACATACGCAGGTGGATTCACATCTTGGAAAGTGATTCTCCTCATTTCCACATCCCTCATGGGTGCCTTCTGCATCTTCTTCTCATTGAAGACTACGTCATGGCTGCGTATGATCTTCTTTGCTTCTGGATCCCAGAGACGATAGCCCATCTCTCCACTTTCACCATAACCCACAAAGATGCATTTCCTAGACTTAGGATCTAGCTTCTTTCGAAGCTCTTTTGGCACATGTGCATATGCCTCACACCCAAATATACGCAAATGAGAGTAAGAGGGCTTCTTGACAATCCATGCCTCTTCAAGAATACCACCATCCAAACTCTTACTAACTTTATTAGAGGCAGTTTTCTTCTCATAAGTGGCACATAGTTTCTTCCACAAATCTTCCGTAGTCTGCTCATTTACTACTGTGAAATAAACTGACTCTGCAAGATGAAGTCTAATAGTAGACTTTGCCAATGCATCCAACTCATTCCAATCATCCTCAGACATATTTGCAGGCTTAGCTTCAATCCCTGCCAAGGGTTTAATCAGCTTCTTTTGAATAAGCGCATCCCTTATTTGTTCTTTTCACAAAGAAAAGTTTGTCCCATCAAACTTTTTAATGTTGAAAAACTCCTTTTCAGACTGGAACTTAAAAGAGGATGCCATGATGCAAATAAAGCAAAATCCCAAATGCTAGTGCCTGCAAGAGAGAATCACACCAAATACTAGGTGCACCCAAATGTGTATGCCACAATAGAGTGAAATATGACAAAAACTTAAAGCTCAAAGCATCAAAAGATACAGCTGACTCATGTGCATGTACTATGCATCCATATGAGCAAAACTGGCCCAAAAGAAAATGCCAACTGCAATGGCAATCCAAAATGCCAATAAGTGCTAAATGGCTCAAGCATAAACACCGTCCATGGGCATATGCATTACCAGTATCTCATCCAAGAGAGCATAACACTATCAGTGCATTACTTGCAATGTGTCAAAGCTGTCCCTCAGCATAAAATAGCATCCATGTGCAAAGCGTCCATAAAAAACAGCATCCCACAAGGCAATCTGGGCCTATCAGCGCATCCAATAAGGATCACAATGCATCCAAATGGCCTATAAATCATCCACTGCAACCCAATGCACACCACAAATGAGCGCACACGGCCCAAACTGCAACTAGAGTGATCTGCGTAAGGTATGCTCAAGAAATCATGGTCCCACGGAAATGAGCGCTACTAAAAATAGAACCTAAGATGCCTCAAAACATGGGCGCATTGCATAATTAGACTCAGTAAGAGAATCTGCAAATATCTCTCTTCTACTGGAACTCCAAAATCCCAACCGATGAGTGAGAAATGGGAGTCAACACTTATCCACTGCCATGTGGCATAAATCTAAGGTTTCAAAACCTTAGAATGAAAAATGCATAATAGAGAGACGAAATCCAATACACAGAGATCTATAACTCTGAAAATACTCCACCGAATCGCGCAAGCGCTGACAGGTAGGGGTTTTTGGGCGTCTAGAACGCAATGGGACAAACGGTTTTGGAAACTGTGGTCTCAATCACAGAGTCCAACGCACGGACTGAAAAACGTTTTTGGAAACAGAACTATTTGTAAACTCCACCGGAGTGCGAATGATGAGCAACATAGAAGTTTTAGGACCTCTTGAGTCCACCGGAACTGACAGATCTGCAAATGGTTGCTCCAAACTTAAGTTCGAACACCCAGGCAGAAAAACGTAGGAACTGACATAGTGAGTCAGAAATCCAATGAAATGATCCCAGATTCAAGAATGAAGGTGTTTCCAAGCTCTTGAAGTGAAGTGGACACCAAAAGCAAGCAATGATTGCCTCTACAAGTTAATACGGAGTCTCTGTCGTTAAATGGAACAGGGAAAAGCTTAAAAAATGACTTTTTCTTTGAAAACACTTTACAGGCTCTCAAAACCACTTCGCAAAATCAAAGTGACTTTTCCAAAGATTCCTCCAAGGTCTCTGCACACTCGGATGCAAGTAAAGTCTCCACAAAGCTTCCCAGAGAGCTTCTCCTTTCTCCCACAGAGTTGCTGAGCTTTCAGCCATTCACGCACGCTCAGCTAGATCACCCGCCAGTGGCCTCTTGGTGGGAGTTCGGGGACGGGAGCCCCCGAGGCGACAGTATAGGAAATATCCCTGAATATTCCATGGACGACTAGTCGGCTAGGTTGACTGGTCGGCTCCACTGACTAGGTTGATTAGCCGACTCCACCGACTACGTTGATCCGACTACTGCCCTCATAGCTATAAAGAGGCGACCTTCCCAATCCATTGTATCACATCAGTTCAAATCAAATCAGATCTTCCAGCTAGTAGCTCTTCACCTAGTATCTGTCTAGATCGCCATCCAAGCTCCACTGTTGGAGCGCACAGGTGGACGGAACCATCATCTGTACTACATCAGTATTGAAGAAAAAGTTTGTTCCTCTTCAATTTGCTGTGTACTCTCTATTCTTTGTTTAGTTTCTATTCTCCTGCGCCGTGTAATTTAACGAAGAAGGCTACCTCAGAGTTTCAAAAGCTTCATTACGACTAAGACAGCAGGACAGAGGAAACCTTTGACGTTTGAGGAATTGGGTCCATTACTACTCCAGGAAGAAGCTAAGGAGAAGGTCTACAACGACGACGACAACGACAAGGCTGGTAAAGGAAAGCGCAAGCCTAACGGTGGTAAAACCAAGGATAACTCTCTAGATGACGAGGACACTGCCAAGAAAAAGAAGCAAAAGAAAAAAGGTTTCTATTGTGACACGTCAGGCCATTTTGCGAAGGATTGTAGAAAGAAGCAGACGGATCAGAAAAACAAGAAGTCCGACTCAGATTTAGAGGGAGAAAGAAAGAAAGAAAAGAAAGAAATTTTATTAGAGTCTTCGGAAGACCGATGGGTCTGTGAGACTAAAAGAAAACCTGATACAAATCACAGTAAGGGTGAAGCTACTAAAACGAGCATCATCACCTGTGCTGAGTCCTAAGTCTGATCATACATAATCAAATACATCTGAGTGTGACAATGAAAAGAAAAAAGACTGGAGCGGAGCGGAATCCTCCGTATGTCATGTCACCATGGTTGGTGCATAGCCGGTGATGGGACGCTGACGTCCCCATCACGAGATGTCATGCGTCTCGGTCTCTTGGAGAAGGCTCGATGCAAGACCAGAGCCACCGTGAATCGTGGGACATATCCGGAGTCTAAACAATGACGGGAGGTCCCCCAGAGTGATCTATGTATCACCTCGATGTCTCGTGTGTCGTGCTACGATCACTGTGGAGGTTAAAGGTCACTGTGCCTTTACCCCAGTTATGTACAATACTCAAACACATATATATAAATGAATGAAAGAAGATTAGGGTGTTCTGCACCCCCCCTGGGACCCCCTAGCTGGAGGCCAGCTGGCCCCCAAGCCCCAACAAGAATAAGGGGCTCCCACACAATCACCTTTCTACCATCAACAGTCTCATTGATAGACCTCATCTGACATGCAAGTGAGGATCCATCCAGTGTCCCGGGCTCACACATGGCTTCTCCTCATATGGGGACCTTACAACTTGAGCACCTTGGACCACTGGTGGTTACTAGGAGGGTGGGGCATTGAGCATATCTAACACCCCCCTCAATGTCCACCAGTAGGTGAATTACCTTCTCGGCCCAATGCCGAGTCTCTGAAGATGACCCTGAAGCTGATCCTTCCCGAGTGCCTTGGTGAAGATATCTGCTCCATTTTGCTCTGTTGGACAGTAGACCAATTCCACTATCTTGTCCTCAATCAAATCACGCACATAGTGATACTGAATCTCTAGCACAGTTGCCTCATCCTCTTGCACTCCCATGTGCCATAAGATCCTCCTCAGCCACAGTGCTTCACATGCAGCAAAACATGCTGCCTTGTACTCAGCCTCGGTAGAAGACAATGCCACTGTTGGTTGTTTCTTATTGATCCAAGAGAAGATACCTGAACCTAAAGAGAGACAATATCCAGAAACTGATTTCCTGGAATCAACATCTCCAGCCCAATCTAAGTCACAATGACCAGCCAAGGAAGTGCCCCGTACCATAGGTGATGCCATAATCAAGAGTGCCCTTCACATACATGAGCACCAGCATCCGTGCATTCCAATGATTCTTCCGAGGCTTATTGGAGAACTTGCTCGAAACGCCAACAGCAAAACTGATGTCCGGTCTGGTGTTGCACAGATAGATGAGACTGCCGACCAACTTCTTGTACCTCTCGATGTCTGCTGATGGTGAGGCATCCTCCATAGACAACCTCACATTTACCTCCATAGGTGTAGCTATCTCCTTGCACTCGGACATACCAAATGCCTTTAAGATCTCCCTTGCATATTTTTGCTGAGAGATGAAGATCTTGCTTGGCTCTTGCCAGACTTCAATCCCCAAACAGTTGTGCATCAAGCCTAAGTCTGTCATCTCAAACTCTGTGCTCAACGCCTTGTTTGCTTTATCGTGTCTTCATAGTCACTTGTAATAAGGAGATCATTCACATATAGAACAATAATAGCAGTTTTGACGGTTGGTAATAACGCAAAATGCGGTGTTGAGGATACAGGTACAGTCTCATTTGTTTCTATAAATGGAGATGTTAAGAAACTATCTAATGTGCTGTATGTTCCACAAATCAAGAGAAATTTGCTAGCAGTTGCTTTCATAATTGACCTTGACCATGAGGTGAGGTTCAACAAGACAGGAGCAAAAATTCTAGATAGTGCAGGCAATCTTGTTGGCACAGGAATAAGGAGGAACAACCTGTATGAGCTAAGTGCTCTTATAGCCACCGCTGGAGTGGACACAAGCAGACTTTGGTATGAAAGATTCGGCCACATCGGATTTGCAGTGGAGAAGGAGATGTAGAAGCAAGGTTCTTCTTGCAGTAGAAGCATTCTCCCTGAAACTTCTTCTTGCCGCCCTTCTTCTTTTTGTCACCACTAGTAGAGGACTCACCTTTGGTGGAGGAACCACCTTTGCCTTTTGCAGTGGCAGAGAAAGCAACATCCCCATTGTTGCCTCGATCTCAAGCTTTAAGCCTCAATTCCTCCTCCATAAGTAAAGCACAGAACTCCTCAAATGACAATGGTTGGGGTCTCACCTGAGTGTTAAGCGCTGTTACTAGTCCATCAAACCTTGGTGGACATATCTGGAGACACCGCTGAGCTAGCTCTTCGCTAGTCTTTTGTATCCCAGCAAGCCATCTGGTCACGCAGATTTTTGATTCAGGTTATGAACACCTCCGCTGTCTCTCCTTCATTAATCTTTTCAGCTGTGAGCTGATTCTCTTAGTTCTGGATCCTTGTTTGATGCCGCGTCTCATACTGACTCTTCAATATGTTCCAGGCCACAGTTGCCTTAGATGTATGCTGAATCAAGGTCAAAACACTATCAGTAGTACTTGTAACCAAGGCACACAGAGCACCTGCGTTCCTGCGTTTCCAAGCTCGTAGAAGGTCGGCATTAGGAGGTATCGTACTCCCCGGATTTGGTGGGTCGGGGTTCCTTGTGGTTTTGGGTCAGTCCCCAGTACTATCCCTAGAAGCTCATATGAATCTAGAATAGCAGTGATTTTAAACTTCCACATAGTGTAGTTCATACCATCTAGCTTACCTTCAGTGAAGGCTGGTGGGCGAATCCTCAACGCTTGGATTGTTGGTGTAGCAGTAGCTGCTTAACTCGAGCCGCTTCCTGTTGCTGTCACTCCGTATGCTATTGAAGCCCTCGCCTCTATTCTATTCTTCGATCCTTAGAGCCGCCTGGGCTTTGATACCATGTTAAATTACACGGCGTAGCGGAACAGAAACTAAACAAAGAAGAGAGAGTACACAGCAAACTGGAGAGGAACAAACTTTTTCTTCAATACTGATGTAGTACAGATGATGGTTCCGTCTACCCGTGCGCTTTCACAGTGGAGCTTAGATGGCGATCTAGACAGATACTAGGTGAAGAGCTACTAGCTGGAAGATCTGATCTGATCTGAACTTATCTAATACAATGGACTGGGGAGGTCGCCTCTTTATAGCTATGAGAGCGGTAGTTGGATCAACGTAGTCGGTGGAGTCGATCAGTCGACCTAGTCGGTGGAGTCGACCAGTTAACCTAGTCGTCCATGGAATATTCAGGGAATATTTCCTATACTGTCGCCTCGAGGGCTCTCGCTCCCGAACCCCCACCAGGGGGGCCGCTGGCCCCTCTGGGACCCCCCAGCTAGGGGCTAGCTGGCCCCAGCAAGAATAAGGGACTCCCACACAATCACCTCTCTACCATCAAAGGTCTCATTGATAGACCTCATCTGACATGCAAGTCAGGATCCATCCAGTGTCCCGGGCTCACACATGGCTTCTCCTCATATGGGAGCCTTACAACTTGAGCACCTTGGACCACTGGTGGTTACCAGGAGGGTGGGGCATTGAGCATATCTAACATTCTTAGTACCATCGAGGCCAACTGGCACGAGTCCACCTTTTGACCAATCGATGCTATTTGATTCTTTGACCTTCATCAAGTGGTCATGTACCAAATCTCCTTCATCCATATCCTAGTTGTAGAGCTGATGTTGAAGAAGCAAGATCCGAGATGGTTACTTTAGAATGGCCCACGCCTCTACGGACGTGTCGGTCATCTAGATGTGAGGAAGTCTACCGTAGTCCCTATGATCAATGCCAGGGCGTGGGCATCTCTATCTTCCCATGCTTCGAAATCCTCTCCATCTACCGGTATGAGTATCCTCACATTGTTGTCCACCACATCCTCTGGATTGGCCTCTGCTCCCGTTAATTTCCACAATTTTCGAGCCTCTAAATGACTCCCTTCACCTTCTAGATAGGATAATTGGTCCCATCCAGTGTCCCAGACTCTCCAAAGTTAGGGAAGGTGAAAGAAAGAAATCGACTGGGGGAGGAGGAAGGGAGAGAAGGGGCTGAAGAGGCTTCTGAAATCGACATCTCTGCTACTAAACCACACAGCAAAATTGAAAAGCAAGCTCAACCTTCTGTAGACCAGAACTCTGTACGCACCTAACTGAACCTGAGTCACCCTCCTCGCAAGTCAAAGTCGATTCCCAAGAGCCTTTGAATCAGGGTCGTCCTTAGCAAGGTCCCTGCCTTTAGGCTTCCACACTTGTGAGCCTCCTACTTAGACTCAGATACCATGTTAGGAATCAACCAATAGATTGTACGCATAGCGGAAGGCTGATAGAATAGCCCAGGAGCTCACACTGTGTATAGGGTGTGGAATCACAACCTTCTTAAACAGACTTCAAATAGATGTACAGACTCATCAATAATGATCCAGCCAGATATGGAAGCTACCAAAAGAATATATTTCTGTCCAAAACTATGGACACAATACAAAGAGAGATAGATCCAAAGTCCCACCAGAAAGTGGTCCTTGGATCTTATCACCAAGTACTTCTACTATCTGCTGCCAGATATCTCTAGAACTTAAGCTCGCGTGCTCCAGCTCTAGCCTATGTAGACTCCCCATCCTTTGACCTCAGCTCCTTGCTGCCCTAGAAGACAGCCAAGGGTCCCAGCCCTCTGTGAGCTCAGTCTCAGTTCTTCTTGAACCCCTCTGCATCCTGAATGTAGGCATGGGGAAGTGTGCACTGTTGATCCAAGTCTGCTGGCTGCTGGATACTGTGAATGAGGCACTAGGCCTCCCTTTAATAGGCCCCAAGGGCCCCTTGAAATGACCGAATGGCCTGCCTCATAGTGGCCGACTAATCCTCCAAAAACCTGCCCCCACCAGCCCTTTATCTTGGGCTGTGGGCAGCTCTCCTTGGGCTGTGTGCCCTCTGCATTTAAGTGGGGGCCCAGCCCCCCTTTTAGTGTTGCCAGCTCCCTCCACTCACCCCCATGTAGGGGGCTGTGGGCTGGCCTATGTGGCCGACCAGACTGTCCGACCAGCTCCATCCCCACTGGGGCTATAAAACCTAGGCAACTGCCCTTCTTTCATTGCAGGGTCTAGCCTCCCTGGTCAGCCCATCTCCAGATCTGGTTGGCTGGCTCCAACCAGCCCCACCAGCCAATGGCCGACCCACGTGCTGCTGCTTCCTTCCTTGGCTGCGCCACCTGTAGGCTCAGTTGCAGGCTGTCCATCTGCTCACAGATGCCCTCCACATAGGCGCCTCTATCTGTGGAATGCGTGCCATGTCTGCTGCTCTTGACTGACCTCCTGCCAGTCCAGATCCAGAACTTGCTGTCCCTGCCATCTGTTCCTTCTACAGGTTCCGTCCGTTGCAGCCATTCTGGTCTCTCCAGATACCTTTCTCCTCTCTCTTTGATTCCTGCCAACATGGCAGACAATACCCTGCCCATGTGTCAGTCTCTCAAGACCTAGGTCCACCCCCCCAATGCTCTCCTCATATGGTGGCTCACAGACGGGGAGGTGACCTCTTATATTCCAACAGACAGTTGGTTGATGGTGCATTTAAGGTCGAAGCAAACAAGCAGGAGAGTTTATTAAAGGTCTTCAAAAGACCGAAGGGTCTATCAAAGTGAAAGAACCTGATACAATGAGCTGAAAGGGTGGACCCTCTAAACGGGCATCAACACCCAAGACAAATACAACATATCCATAATCATAAAGACCGATACCTAAGAAGATCTCTTTGATCCCATGGAGAGGTGGTGATGTGGCATCAGTGTGATGATCATCATATGGATAAGGACAAAGGCAAAGTGGAGAAACACCCAAGACAAATACAACATATCCATAATCATAAAGATACCGATACCTAAGAAGATCTCTTTGGTCCCATGGAGAGGTGGTGATGTCGCATCAGTGTGATGATCATCATATGGATAAGGACAAAGGCAAAGTGGAGAAGCCCCAAGGCACAGAGAAGAAAGAAAGTGTAAAATTGTGGTTCTTGACAAAGTCAAGGACGAAATAAACACAAGGTACACCTGCAGCAGGAATCATGCAGTAGTACCGCTTGGTATTGGGATGGCTGCTCTTTGCTCCTGAGCTGCCCACCCCGCCATAGCTCACCCTCTTCCCTGCTCCTCTTGGCCTCGGCTCCCTTCCCTGCCTATCTCCCCCTCCGCCTCTACTTCTCTCTCCTGCGCTCATTCTCCTCCCCCCTGCTATTTTCTCTCGCCTCTACCCCTCGTTCGCCCTTTCTCTCTCATTGCGGTTTCTTCCCAGCCCCTTTCTCTCCCCTTGCTGGACAGCGTATTGGCGCCAGGAGTCCCATGTGGAGTGCGGGACCTGTTCTTGGGGCTGCTCAGCTTCCTGTGGTGCTCGTGTGGACCTAGGGGGCACCTGCCCGCCCCCCCCCCCCCCCCCCCCCCCGCCCCGACTTGCTTGCTTCCCTTCCAGGCCCCCCCGCAGCTGGGTCATCTCAGCTCGAGGCTGTGGAACAGCTTGAGGAGCTGCTCTCCCAAGACTGTTTTTCGAGGGTCTGTTGGTGGATTTTCTTGGTCAGTTTGTGAGCCGGTTCAGGCTGCTGGGAGCTTGCTCACGGAGCTCTTTCCAGCTCAGCCTTGTTCCAGCTTTAAATCCAGCCTTCCAATATTTTTTTCAAGCTTGTGAAGTCTTTGGGTAGCCTTTTGCCTCAACTCTTACCTGATTTCTTTTGGAGTTTTTCTGCCCTTCCTCTTCCTTCAAGCAGCTTCGGGTTATTGTTTACGCCTCGGACAAAGGAACCTTGGTTTTAACACTTGTCTGGCCAAAAGGGCTCAATGCAGCACCTCCTCAAGACAAACAACTGGAGAAAGCAGTTCAGTCCCTCACGGACAAGGCAGTCGTAGGTCGGATAAGTACAGGCGAGTTTAGCGTTAGAGGGGGACCATATTCGGGAGGTCACTATCTACGGACGAGGGGTCTTTCTTCTCCAGCTTCGCTCACCCGACACCACCCTAGCGCTGGTAGAGCAGAGCCCCATCTACCTTGGCCCACACTTTATCTTTTTCCTTGGTATCACGGCTTCACAGAAGAGGACATGGAGTCGACTCATCATATGTGTCTCGCTTTTTGGTGACGCTTTGCTTCCCAGGGCTCCCCAAGGAGTACATTCCCATTCTTCCCTCCATTGGTAGAGCATTTGGTACAGTGCTAGAGTCCCCCCCAAAGTCAGCTGCTACGGTGGTGGCAGATTGGGTGTCCCTAGTCTCAAGCTGGTAGTAGAGGACCTTGAGTCCCTTCTGGAATGGATCCTCCTTGAGACCCTTGAGGGGGGTGAGCGCCACCAGAGGATTGAGGTGTCAGGTCTACTTGGTTAGTGCCTTTGATGCAAAGAGCGAGGACATTTGGCTAGGGATTGTCCTCGAGATCAGAGATGAGCCCCCCTCAGTAGGATTACCAACGGGAGCACAGGCGGATAGGTCGAGCCTCCCTCGAAGGCATCATTAGTCTCCCCCCCCCGGCAGTTTAGACAGAGTCAATAGCAGGAGCCCCAAGAGACTAGACCCATTGGGCCGCAGTAGGAGTCCTAGACCCCTTGGGTAACACCTTCAGAGGGAGAGTAGACCAAGGTGGTTAAGAAAAAGCCCAGCAAGTGGGCCCCAAAACTCCACAGAGAGCGCGCTCGACGCAAAGAGAAAGCGAGAGGCATCCGCAGAGGCACAGCCAGGGGACCCCCCTCCTGGTGATTCCCCCCCCCCAAACCCCCGGGCGGGCCGGGGTCGAGGTTCCTCCAGTGGATCCTGCTAGTCCGAAGGTTCAACGTCCGCAATCACATGCATGTCAGCATTAGACTCCCGACGTTTTGATGATTGAAGCACCTGGCCTCGGTAGCAGAAGAGGAGGGCTAGAGTTTTGGTTCATCAGGACAGCAAGGGATCTAGCCTTGCCTCCACCCCCTCCCCCTCCTACCGCCCCAGATCCCCCCTCCCCCTCGCGCCTCTTGCTCCTCTTGCTATGGTCACCCTCACCACTCGGCCCCCCTCCCCCGCTTCTCCTTCCTCCGCCTTGGCAGGATCGTCAGTTTCGACCTCCTTCTCCTCCCCCCCCCCCCCCCAAGTCCGTCCAGGATCCCCTGCCTTCTGGCAAGCACAAGGGCGTGTCCTTCTTGGCCTCCTCTGCGTCGCAGCAGACAGTCTCCCCCCTTCTCAGCCCTCAGCTTCTAGGCGGGGTACAATGGATGGGGACTTGTCCTCTTGGGCATCCTCAGTTCCTCAGCTTTAGTCAGGACGCCCTCTTTCGAGAGATTTTTGGAGACGGGTGCCCTAGAACTACCTCAAGATACCAGATCCCTATTCCTTGCCCTTGGAGCTTACGCTACCGTTCCTATAACCCCGAAAAAGGGGTTTGATCAGCGTGGTGGGCTCCCGCACGCATCCGGTTTGGGGCTTCCAGTTTGCTTCCATAGGGGCTGAGAAGTGGACTCCAGAGATGCTCGACGCTATGTTGAGTGACCAATTATCGCGCATGATGGACGATCGCAAGGGCTTGGACTTGTGGCTCGACCATGGCATTGCAATACATTTTCAGTTGGGTTTTACTCGGGAACAACCGATTTGCGGCCTGACAGTAGGAGTGATCCGCCGCCCTGTCGAGGTAAAACTTGATCTTGCACACTACAGGCCGACCGAGAAGTGTGTTGAGATGTCTGGGGTAGACGTCTCATTCATGTGCAATGGGCAAGGAAGGTAGGCATTGAGCTGGTAGACACTTTGGTACATTGGCGAACAGACACGGACTATTTGTCCTCCAAACCCCCCTCGAAGTCATGGAAGGCAGTTTTCGTGGAACAGGCTCCCAAGCATAGGTGAGCCTCGTTTTCTACTCCCCCCTCCCCATGGTGAGTTGGAATGTGCACATGCTACATGATCGTGCACGGAGCTAGCCACAATATCTAATACTCTGCAGGAGTTGCAGAAGGTAGCGGTAGGTCAGACAACGGATTTCCTTTTGATTTAGGAGTATATGTTTTCAGCAGCGGACATTGGACGTCGCCATCACCTCTTGCCAGGCAGAGGCCTATAGGTTTGGTCCCTAGCACAGGTAAGAAGAGAGGGGTCTATATTTCAGCCTCGCAGGTAGTGGCCTCGGAGATTTTTGATCAGGGGGAGCTCATAGCAGGTCGCGTAGTCTAGAAGGGCATTTAGTCAAGGGAGTCCAAGATAGGGATCTCGAACATATATGCACCTGTTTGCCATCAGCACCGCCTTGCTTTGGGGACGATTAGTAGAGCGTCTCCCAAAGGTTGACTCTTGGATTGTTGGAGGTGACTTCAACAACATAGAGCATGCGGAGGACAAGTAGGGAGGAGCTTCTTTCTCTGAGATGCCTGCAGCAAAGAGGAGCACTTAGGAGCAGTTCATTGTTCTCCTTTGGTTAGAGGAGACAGGATGGTCTGTTAGAGCGCATGGACAGATTTTACGTTGGGGATTGGGCGCTACACAGAGGTGGCTCCATAGACATCCTACCAAGTACTAGCATGTCAGATCATTCCCTGATTGTATTTCACCTCGAGCAGCCCCGCCCTAGACTCCCCCAAAAGGGGATTCACATCCCCAACTACCTCTTGCAAGGGAGGATGTCCAGCAGGCAGTTGTGGAGATTTGGCAGCCGCCGCCAAAGGCCGGGCCCAGCGAGGAATGGGCGGCATGGGTTGTAGAGGCGATTCAGAGGAGCAGTGTGGAGCTCTAGTCTGAGGCCCTACGATGGAGGCAGGATATAGCCTCAATAGAGAGACTCAGAGAGCAGGACCCAGCCTCTCAATGGCTTTGGGACCGACATGAGGTTGTGCTACTAGTTCTACATGCCATGGAGGTTCGGAGGGTTGAGTTTATGTATCATTCATCCCAGGCCAGATGGGTTCAGCAGGGGGATAGGATGACCAGACAGTTCTTTCAGACTACTGGGCCTCGCTCAGTAGGGACACAACTTTAGAGACTGTGTGATGCACAAGGGCTGATGTACTCGGATCCTTGGGAGATCCTAGAGATGACCACTGACTTCTATCGATAGTTGTTTTAGGTAGAGTAGTAGTCCCCTGCAGACCAGGAGCTCAGGGAGGCCCTCAAGGCCCTCTTCCCTTAGAAGTGCCAAGAGGAGGATGGCCTGACCCAGACGTTCTTTTTGAGCTTCTGGGAGCGCATTAGCATGCCTTTTTGCTTGGTCTATCAGGAGATCTTCGATTCTGGCTCACTCCCGCAGTCCTTGAGTCGAGGTTGGATTTGTCTGATCCTGAAACGGGGGACAGGTCGGACATTCACCAATGGAGACCGATCACCTTGTTGGATGCCGCATACAAGATCCTAGCCAAGGTCTTGAGCTTGCGGTTGCGACCCCACCGTTGAGACATTATTCATGACATGCAGACATGCTTTGTGCAAGAGCGGAGCATCTTGGACAACATCTTCATGTTTTGGGAGGCAGTAGACTGGGCCAGGGAGGAGTCGCAGCCCCTTGCTGCTCTACTCTTGGATTTTGAGAAGGCCTACGATAGGGTGGAGTGGTCTTTCTTGGAGGATGCGATGCAATGCCTGGGTTTCACGGATAGGTGGATTAGAGGGGTATCGGCTCTTTATGCAATGAGCTCTAGTCAGGTGATCATTGGTGGCCATACGGGGGAGCCCTTTTCTCTTTCCCTGTCGGTTTGACAGGGCTGCCCTCTCGCCCCCTTTCTCTTTCTCTTTGTAGCTGAGGCTCTGGGATATTTCCTGCGTTCCCAGATAGCAGGTCTCACAGGGATGCGGCTCCCCATTAGACAAGAGGAGTAGTCTCTAGACCTAGAGTTCGCAGATGTCATGGGGATGCATGGGGATGTGAATTTAGTAACCGTGACTACCTTTGGCTTGGGGGACTAGCCTAGGGGAAGTGATATGTCACCACAATGTAAATATCCTAAGTCAAAGTACAATTGACCATTTATTTGATCATAATTAAAGAGTTTTATATGTGTTAATTACGGTCAAAGAGTTATTTTCAATGGTCAAAGGATTGACTACGGTCAAAGATACTTGACTCCAGTCAAGTAAACCTGACTGCGGTCAGAGAGTGTTGACTTTGGTCAACAAGACTTGGCATGCGCCAAGAGGGTTAACCCCGGTTAACCAAGATGTGCCAACTCCGGTTGGAGAGACTTGGCTATAATTAAGGCGCCTTGACCCTTGGTCAAAGCTCTTTAATTATAATCAAGAGTGTTGACTCCGGTCAACCAGAGAAAATATATATATATTTATTTGTATATATATTTGTTTAGATGTGCACATGTGTTCAGTGGGGACGCCCACCGTGACTAGGATTAGTCCACAGTTGTATTATTTGCATGCAAAGCGCTAACAATTAATGGGTACCATGGTGGTGCGCTTTAATTAATTGTTGCAGGTACTAGCAAGGACTATTTTTCCTAAGCGAAATGGGAGCCTGACAAGCATCTAGGAAGCGGTTCGTGTGACCGAGAGCTTTGAAGACTCCAGAATGGCCCTTAGTGGCTTGTAATAGGATTTAGTCTAGATTTTAGACAAGTGGCATGTTGCCAATTTGAATGGGGCTTGAAGCTTTTGTAAAAGAAGGAATTCTTTTCACGTTTTGGAGAGAGACTTACGAGACAGCTTTAAGCTGAACTTCTGTATTAAATTTCTGAAATGAATAAAGACCTTCGGGGGGGTCCAGCCCGACAATTTGTCCTGGGCGCTAGTGCATCTCCAGAGAGAGGGAGTGAGGGAGAGTTTTTGAGAACATAAATCCTGTTCTATAGCTATCTTTCACAGTCAGTCCGGTTGTATTGGTATCAGAGCTTGGCTCACCTCCTTTTTGAAGGGGGTGACGATCTAAAGCTAGAAGGCTCACAAGCGATCGACGAAAGCACAAGCTAGTGACGATCCAAGTCATCAAGAAAGCGTGTCGCATCTGAAGTGTAGACTGCGTACACTTTTCTGTCTGTGGTATCCGCGTTGAGGTGGGAACAGGCGTAAAACTCCAGGAGCTCCCTTGAGGTTGGCTATGCTTTTGATAGGGACTAAGAATTTGCCGCCAACATCGCTCTGAGCGTCCGGTAGCGTGGAGCCTGTGCGTAGGGAAGTTCTCTGTCGACGACTATCGAGGCTTTCTTATGTATGCGGGCACAGAGGAAAGGAAGAGTCTGGTTTAATTTCGTCGTTAGATGAAGCAAGGGCTGAAGGTTAGCGCAGAAAAGTAAAGTGCGTGATGCTTCGGGTGGGACAGCGACGCCTTTACGTACCGGCTAACTGATTCGCTGGCTGACGGAAGATCATCGCCTCTCCAGAGACACTAAAACCGCGACGCCCGACGACAATCAGCCCACGACCAAGGTTTGGGCAGGCGCTGACGTGGCGCAGGACACGTGGCAGACCGCACCATTGCTGACGTGGTGCCTAGCCAGGTGGCAGATGATGTGGCATCCAGCTCAGAGCTGACGTGGCACATTGACACGTGGCAGCCAGGCTGGCAGACCTGTGGTTAGTGTGACCTTGTTCAAGCTAACTGCAGTTAGCTGACCCTGGTTAGGGATTTGGTCAGAGGACAGCCTAACCAGACTGGACTGGTGCAGTTAACCAGTTTGCTTCAGTTAGTGGCCAAGTTACAGTCATCTAACCAGACCAGAACAGGACTGATCTGGTTAATGTAACCAGTAGTTACCCATCTGGTCACTGTTCACCAAAAAAAAAAAAAAAAGAGTTACAGAGACAGTTTTTACCATCAATATTCATCTATCTGGTAATCATTTTACTGTCAGAGAATCAGCAGAAAACAGAGAAAATCAGAGTTTTGCTGAAATAAAAGAGATGCATGCCTTTGTGCACAGAGAAGGGGAAACAGATGCCTTTTGAAGCCATCTGCAGCAGTCAGAAAAGGGGAATATATATATTGTTGATGCTTTGGCAATTGTGTGGGTATATGCCTTGAACTGACAGCCAGTAATTGCATAGATTGTAAATGCAAAACACCTCTTGTTGAGGTACCTTTTCTGTTGGAAAAAAAAAAAAGCAAAGGTAAGTGTGCATCAGTTACCCGCACTGTGTGAGAAATCTGCAGATCTCAGAATATGGATCAATCACCTATCCAGTGGGATTCACAAGATAGGGATGTACATCCAGGACAGAGAAATGTGCCGCAAACTCAACAAGAATTTGAACAGATGGTATGCACTCGTATACAAGAGCTGGAAAATCTAAAAAGGGATCCCAGGGCTCAGCATTTGTTTCCAGCAGAAACTATGCCTAATCCAGTATATGACGTGCCAATGCCGGAGGCACATTCTCGTGTACAGCCTGAGAGAGAGAGATCTCACAGATCTCATAGGAGACGGTCCCGTAGAAAAAAGAGATCGAGGCATCATCACCGATCTCCTAGTCCATCACCGTCTACCTCGAGTTCGATTTCTGTGTCTTCTTCTTCCTTATCAGATATACCATCCAGGAAAAGAAGGAAACACAAGAAGTCTGGGAAGAGAAAGTCTTCCAAAGCGACCAGGGAATTTAAAGAGGGAGGAAAATCTGTTAAGTTTATGACCTACAATGGACAGTATGGTCATACAGACAAAGCATTGCAGTTTATCAGACAGTTTGATGCTGCATTCGGTACCGAGAAATTTTCAGAATCCTCCAAGTTAAGAATGGTCAGACTACACTTAACAGCAACGGCTAGTGCATGGTGGAGTGCATTGACCACAGATGGGTCAGCCCCAAGAAAGTGGAAGGGCTTCAAGAAAGCCTTCTACCAGCAGTTCATGCCTAAACAGTTTAGAGACCATGTTCTTCAAGATTGGGACAGCTTGCACATGGATGCAGGAGATACAGTGGATGGGTACAACCAAAAGTTTTGGGATGCTTATTTGCAGGTTGCACCGTTCAAAAAGATCTCCAAAGGCACCCAGATGAGGAAGTACAGAGCAGGTCTTCACGTTCAAAGTTATGTGGATCAGGAAGACTTCTTCATTTCTCCACTGAAACATTATGATGTAGTTTTGGGGGTGCCTTGGTTTCACCGCAAGGCAGTGAAGTTGACTCTTCCTGAAAGAGTGCTGGAATTTGTGCATAGGGGGAAAAATCAGCGTCTAATTGCCAGGAATAAAGGGGACACTATCCCCATTGTATCTGATGTTTCATGCGGTAAAGCAATAAAGTCTGCAATTTCTGCGTACATGGTTTTTGTAAAAGAAAAAGAGAATGATATGCATGCTGAAATGAATGATGCAGACAAAAATAAGTTCCAGTTTCTTGTAAACTTTAAAGATTGCTTTTCTGATGTTTTGCCAGGGGAGTTACCCCCAGAGAGACCAGAAGATCATCAGATAGAGTTAATGCCTGGTAGTGAGCCACCAAACAGACCCCCTTATAGAGTCAGTGCGACTCAGAGAGAGGAGATTATGGCTCAGGTACAAGACTTGCTGTCCAAAGGGTTGATTCAGCCCAGCTCGTCTCCTTTTTGTTCCCCTGTACTGTTAGTACAGAAGAAAGATGGTTCATTCCGTATGTGCGTCGATTATCGCGCACTGAACAAAATGACCATCAAGAATAGATTCCCTATTCCGCGTATTGATGATGTCCTGGATCAGTTAAATGAAGCTTCAGTTTTCAGCAGGATAGACTTAAAGAGTGGCTACCACCAAGTGAGGATACAGCCTTAGGATGTGCATAAGACAGCATTCCGCACAACATTCGGGTTGTATGAATACTTAGTGATGCCTTTTGGGTTGACAAATGCTCCAGCCACATTCAATAGAATGATGGATCGCATCTTCCGGAAGTACAGGCATTTTACCGGTACTTTCTTTGATGATATCTTAGTTTTTTCTAAGACAGAGGAAGAGCACAGAGAACATCTTGCTATAGTGTTTCAAGAGCTGAGAAATCATCAGCTCTATGCAAACAGCAAGAAAAGTGAATTCTTCTTGGAAGAAATCCACTATCTGGGGCATGTAATATCCAAGAATGGGATACAAATGGATCCAGCGAAGATCCGTGCCATTCAGGAATGGCCAGAGCTGAAAACTGTGCATGAAGTTCGAAGCTTTTTAGGCTTGTGTTCTTACTACAGAAGGTTTATCAGACATTTTGCTGATATCGCAGCTCCATTACATGACCTCACTAAGAAAAATGCAGCCTTCACATGGGGATTATCACAGAAGAAAGCATTCAATACACTCAAGGAAAAGTTGACTACAGAGCCTATTCTGGTAGTTCCGGATCTGTATCAGCCTTTTGATGTGGATTGCGATGCTTGTGGAGAATGTGTTGGGGCTGCATTGCATCAGAATGGTCATGTAGTAGCCTATGAAAGCAGACGACTTCGGGATGCGGAAAGATATTTAGGAATCTATGAGAAAGAGTTATTGGCTGTAATTCATGCCATCCATACATGGAAACATTATCTTTTGGGTGCAGATTTTACTGTCAAAACAGATCACCAAAGTCTGAAATACTTTTTGACTCAGACCAAGCTTTCAGAGAAGCATATGAAATGGGCAAACATGCTGTCAATGTATCATTTTCAGATTGTCCATACTCCAGGAATTCGGAACAGAGTGGCAGATGCCTTGTCCCGAAGACCCCAGGTCAATAATGTAACTATTGCTTATCATCAGGACCTGGAAGGCATGAGGGAACAATATGCTCATGATTCTGATTTTGGTGAAATTTTACAGCAGATGCAAGAAGGGCAATCCACCAGTCACTATTCCCTGAAAGATGGGTATTTAATGAAAGATGATTGCCTATGCATCACCCAGGAGATGAGGAAAAAGATTTTGGGGGAATGCCATGCACCTCCCTATGCTGGACATAGAGGAATTACAGCAACAACTCTAGCCCTGGAGAGATATTTCTCTTGGCCAGGAATGCGGAAAGATATACATCAGTTTGTTACGGAATGCCTTACGTGTCAGAAAGTGAAGTATGATAGACGGAAGGCACTTGGCCTACTTATGCCTCTTCCCGTGCCTCAGGCACCATGGGAAAGTATTACAATGGACTTTATTTTTGATTTGCCGAGATCAAAGTCAGGGAATGATGGGATCTGGACTATCATAGACAGATTCAGCAAGCAAGCTCATTTCCTTCCGGTTCGCAAAACCATAAAGGCAGATCATATGGCTAAGCTGTTCATGGCACAAATCTTTAAACATCATGGTATGCCTAAGTCCATTGTTAGTGATCGAGATCCCAGAATGACCAGTCTATTCTGGAGAGCTTTATTTGATAACATGGGGACGAATCTGAATTTTTCTTCTTCTTTCCATCCCCAGACAGATGGTCAAAGTGAAGTAGCAAATTCTACCATTTTGGATATGCTCAAATGCTACGTGGGTGACCAAAGTTCAGACTGGGAAAAGTAGCTACCATTAGTAGAGTTTGCTTACAATAATACAGTACATAGCTCTACAGGGAAAGCCCCTTTTGAAGTCATATATGGGAAGGTGATTTTGCCACCTATATTGAGGACTAAAGATGAAATATTTGCAGCTGATCAGTTTGTAAGAGACCTCCAGACAGCTTACAGCCAAGTCCGGACAGCAATTGAAAGGTCTCAAGAGAAACATAAAAGGGCTGCAGATAAACATAGGAGACAGCTAGATCTCAAGGAAGGGGACTGGATACTTTTGAGGTTTGAAAAAGCTAGGCTCCGCAAGTTTAAAGGCAAACAGAAAGTGTATGCAAAGTTATCTCCCAGATATTATGGCCCTTTTAGGGTTACAGAAAGAATAAACGAGGTTGCATACAGATTAGCATTGCCAGAGCATTGGAGGATTCACAATGCATTCCATGTGAGTCTTCTAAAGAAATTTCAGGGACCAGAGCCTACAGAACCAGTATCAGAAGATCCACCAGAAGTGGATGAGCTGGAGGAAGTCCTTCAGCCAGAGCAAATTGTGTACCATACTGTACGTAAAGGCCCTCAGGGTAAGGAATTTTACAGGTATCTTGTAAAATTCAAGAATTATACGGCATTAGATGCCAAGTGGATGGACGAAGACATGTTATCCGATCATCTACAGCTTTTGGATGTTTACAAGGAAGCTTTTCAGTTGAGGTCAACTGAATAGAAGCCGAGGGGATGTCACCACAATGTAAATATCCTAAGTCAAAGTACAATTGACCATTTATTTGATCATAATTAAAGAGTTTTATATGTGTTAATTACGGTCAAAGAGTTATTTTTAATGGTCAAAGGATTGACTACGGTCAAAGATACTTGACTCCAGTCAAGTAAACCTGACTGCGGTCAGAGAGTGTTGAATTCGGTCAACAAGACTTGGCATGCGCCAAGAGGGTTAACCCCGGTTAACCAAGATGTGCCAACTCCGGTTGGAGAGACTTGGCTATAATTAAGGCGCCTTGACCCTTGGTCAAAGCTCTTTAATTATAATCAAGAGTGTTGACTCCGGTCAACCAGAGAAAAAATATATATATTTATTTGTATATATATTTGTTTAGATGTGCACATGTGTTCAGTGGGGACGCCCACCGTGACTAGGATTAGTCCACAGTGTATTATTTGCATGCAAAGCGTTAACAATTAATGGGTACCATGGTGTTAACTGTTGCAAGTACTAGCAAGGACTATTTTTCCTAAGCGAAATGGGAGCCTGACAAGCATCTAGGAAGCGGTTCGTGTGACCGAGAGCTTTGAAGACTCCAGAATGGCCCTTAGTGGCTTGTAATAGGATTTAGTCTAGATTTTAGACAAGTGGCATGTTGCCAATTTGAATGGGGCTTGAAGCTCTTGTAAAAGAAGGAATTCTTTTCACGTTTTGGAGAGAGACTTACGAGACAGCTTTAAGCTGAACTTCTGTATTAAATTTCTGAAATGAATAAAGACCTTCGGGGGGGTCCAGCCCGACAATTTGTCCTGGGCCCTAGTGCATCTCCAGAGAGAGGGAGTGAGGGAGAGTTTTTGAGAACATAAATCCTGTTCTATAGCTATCTTTCACAGTCAGTCCGGTTGTATGATACTTCCTAGAAGTCCCTAGGAATGCATCCAATGCCTAGGTGCAACCACGAGGCCCAAATGTTAGGCTAATGCTAGAAAAGAGGGGTCTAAAAGTTGGGCGCAAGGGGAGACCAATGTGTCATTAGTAAAGAGGGTTATAGGGGTTAGGACTTTAATGACCCTTCTCTCCTTAGGCTCTTGCATCCAACGTTGGAGGATTATTCATTCATTTTGGTACGGTTTTGATGTCTTCATCTCTCCCTCTTCACACATCCTGAGGTCTCGTCTCTCACTCTCTCCTCTTTTGTGGCACATGTCCCAAGGCGCTCCCTTTAATGTTGAACGGACCTTCTACCAAGTTGTACGGACATCACTTAATGTTGTGCGGGCATTCTTCCTCGCTGTACTGTTTTTGCTGTGTTTGGACCTGATTTCGTGGTTAGTACGCATCCCAAGGCTGCTCCTCTGCTCCAGAACCCTTGGCACGCAGTCCCAGGCCCGGTTTTGCTGCTGTACAGTCAAGTCCTACTCTCCACACCAGGGCTAGAGTCGCCTGGCAGACAATGATTCTACCTCAGTCACGAGGGTTTGGGGACCCGGAGATGCAGAGCAGAGCCCTCTTGGGCGAGTTGGTTGTCAGGGGTCTCACTCCAGGCGCAGAGCCCTGGAAACTCTACAGCAGCGCGGGCTCCTTGGGAACATCCCCCGCATTGGTGGGCAGTGGCAGCAATCACACAGATGGAATTTTTCTAGGCCCCCCTCACAGGGAAGGGCTCTCCTTTGATGAGGAGCCTTTTTCGAGTATGGCAGTGCCTTTCCAGTGGATTCCTTATCAAACCAACTGTTGCAGGGTATTCCTTTGCTTCTCCCCTGGCTTTTTTTTGAAACAAGTGTGAGCTGCCTCGCTGAGAAGCCTTGTCAATTGATTGCTCATATCCGTGCTGCTACCCCTCCAATGATTTTCATTTAGTGCTTTCACTAATTCATATCTGTATACGAGATTCGATGTATGCTATCTTAAGACGAAGCTCTATTTTCCCCCTCCATTTGTTGCCTCTTGTGATACCCAGAATCCTCATCAATGTATTTCTCATCTGGGTGCACTACCCTCCAATGATGTTCATTAAGTGCTTTCTCTAGTTCACGTACTTCATACCTGAGATCTGTGTCACTTAATCTTCAGAAGGAGCTGTTTTGGTTTTCTCTATTTTTTGCCTCTTGTGATAACCCCTAGAGGGAGTGCTTTGTGATCTGATCCATTATCTCGTCATGAATACTGAAATCGTTGATTGCAAAGGACCCGTGTGCAGTTGTACGTGTGTCTTTGTCTGGTTAAAATGCTGGTACCATTGCAGATCTGTAAGCCAATGAAATGCTTGCCAGTGGAAGTGATGTCTTCAGCTTCAGAGGTTCTGTGCCGTCTTTCTACGTCCTTATTATCTATGTCCAGCTCTTCCATAAATGCATGGTTGATTATCTGGAGATGCTCACATTGTTTGCATGGATAAGAGATTGAGAAGGGGCAAAGTAGCATACATCCACACATATCTTTTCTTCATCTTTCTGCATTTCCAACCAAAGATATTGTTTATCGGTGTCTTCTTTTACCACTGTGACTCACTTCTCCCAGCCTGTCATGATGTAGCATGCAAGCCCTCCGAAGCCTGCAATTAGTTTGAGGTTTAGATATTTCTAATTCCTGGAGGATGAAACGTTTTCAGAACTACTGCCATAAGCGCTTCTTTGATGCTGCTTTTAGGAATGTTTCTTGTGGCACTCTAAAGTCTCATTTTCTCTAAAACAATCTAGACTTGTTTTATTATGTGTCTCAGCTTGTGTGCCGTTTAGTGTGAACTCCTGTAGAGGCATGATTTTATGGACTTAATGTAGATGTAATTTGATGTGTTTGTATTCATGATGTTAGTATCAATTTGAAAGACTGATGTGAATCACTAACTATTTGACTCTTTGTCAGAATCTCCATCTAGGTCCTACACATGAGCCTGAATTCGACCAGGATGCTCGTAACTGGTTCCCGCATCATCAGCTACAGATCATGCAGGAAGCTCGTGGTGTGCAAACACCTAACTACCCTTCACAGCAACAGTGGGTAGGAACGGAACCAGGATTTTCACAAATGGCATTCCCCATGGTTGGGCCCTATCGATCTGCCCGTCCACAAGCTATTCAATCAACAGTCCAGAATGGTCCGCAACACGCCGCAGCTTTACATGGTCATATTGCTATGAATTACAGGTCCCAGGTTCCGACCACTCCATCTCTTCCTGTGGGAAGTGTTCTTCCATCATTTTTACAATATGGAGATAACCCTGTGTGGAATACTCCTGCTCCACAAGGTCAATGGTTGGCTTCGCCAAGCATGCAGCTTGGGGGATCTGCAGGGCTTATGCCTGGGATTATGCATCATCAAATGGCCCATCCACGCACATCAATACCACCTCAGGGGCTACTGCAAAGGCAACCAGGGCATCCCAGAATTCCTCCCGCATATGAACAGGCGTTGTATACTCCTTTACCATCAGCACCACCTTTGATGGGTAGATCCAACAATCATTTCAATGTGACAGATGCAAGAGATCAACGAAATGACCTCCAACAGCGAGGCCGGCAAGTCCTACGGCATTTTCAACAAGTCCCTACTGAGTCAAATAATCTCCCCATTAGGAACAATAGCCGACCGCAGTTTAGATCAAAGTTCATGACTGCTGAGGAAATAGAGAGCATTGTGAGGATACAGCTTGCAGCAACACATAGTAGTGACCCTTACATTGATGATTATTACCATCAAGCTGTTCAAGCAAAGATTGCAGGGGGGACACCTCATGGTCGGCGCCGTTTTGCCCCTTCATGTCTTCGGGATTTGCCCTCCCACACACGTGCTCCAGCCACGCCACCTGCTTTTCTTCCAGTTGATGGACTGGGAAGGGTTCCTTTTTCATCCATTCGGAGACCTCGACCACTATTGGAAGTTGACAATGGTTCAGGTCCAGCGGCCATGCTAGGGGGAGCCAGTGAGAATCTGAGGCCTTTGGAACAGGAGCCAATGTTGGCAGCTCGAATTGCTGTTGAGGATGGATTGTGTCTTCTTTTAGATGTTGATGATATTGACCGATTCTTATCAGTGACTCAGGCTCATGACGGTGGGGTTCAACTAAAGAGGCGTCGGCAGATCTTATTAGAGGGTTTGGCTGTCTCCTTGCAGCTAGTTGATCCTACAGCTTCAAGTGCACACGGTGACACAAGTATGAGAGAGAGGAATGGACAGATTGCAGGGCTGGCTTCAAAGGACGATCTTGTATTTCTACGCCTAGTTTCTCTTCCAAAAGGACGCAAGCTTGTATCCCGGTATCTTCAGCGTTTGCCACCAGGAAGTCACCTTGTTCAGATTGTCTGTATGGCTGTTTTCCGTCACCTTCGGTTTTTGTTTGGTGCTACCCAGAAAGACTCTCAGAAAGACTCGGGTGAAGCAGCAGCTACATCTGGTTTGGCAAATACAGTAGCGAATTGTGTTGCCAGAATGGATCTATTTATGCTGAGTGGTTCTTTAGAAGCTGTTGTGTTGTCGCCTGACCAGCCCCCACTTCGACCTTTAGGAAGTGCCTATGGTGATGAGGCCACTGTGCTACTGAGGTGTGCTCTTGATAGGGCTACAAATCTTTTAACTGATCCAAATCTTTCTTTCCCCTTTCAAGATAGAGCAGTGTGGCAAGCAGCTTTTGATGATTTCTTTCTGTTACTCTACAAATACTGTACAAACAAGTATGACAGCATCATACACTCCCTGATGATGTCTACTGCGGCAGGAAGCACAGCAGCAATCAGCTCAGCTGCTGCTGCAGCAATGAGCAAGGAGATGCCTGTGGAGCTTCTACGAGCTAGTCTGCCTCACATGAATGAACAACAACGTAAATCCCTCTTAGATTTTGCTCAGAGATCAATGGCTATGGGGGGTTTAGGAGGGCATATTGCTAGAGACAGCCATGCTTGAAATGCTGCAGTTCCTGGCTGATGTTCAATCTGAAAAGGTTTGTCCATTGGCTTTCTGTGTTGCAATTTAATATTGCGGCTTGTGCCCTCAAATATTAGCTTCATGGTATATCTGCAACTTTTTGCAATGTGAGTGCAAGGAAGAGAGGCCCTACAATTGTGATTATGACTCTAGAATAGTCATCGTATGCCTCTAGAATGGCCATTCTATGACTTCTGAAGCAACCATGTTTGTGTCTCACCTAGTGTTTTTTTAAAAATAATACAGAGAAATCTCACCAAGTGTTAATAAACTTGAATTGTCTTTTCTTGTTGTTGACGTGGCTTATATTTTTGGCATGTGTAATAGCACTCAGCACAGTGGTTCATAGCATGTGTTCTTTTTCTTTTGAATCCACTTGTAATCATTAGTCTACAGGGTCATGATGTAGCCAACAAACTTCAAATGGTGTCGTTTTGATCATGGGATATTCATTTATACTTTTTTGTGTGATATTGAGATAGTATCAACAAGCTTAGCTTACATGTTCTTGTCATCTCTCCACATTGTCTTTAAATAGAGTGTGATAATGCAGTGTCCTTTAACCCATGTGCCGTGCCCCCCACGCATGTGTCTCTTCGGTCTTCCGAAGACTTTAATAAAGTTTCTGTCTTTCTCTCTTTCTCTTTCTCACCAATCACATAGATCCTGAAGGGTCTCAAGAGGACCTTATTACAATCATCTCATCCACCCCACCCTCCCCCCCCCTCTCTCTCTCTCTCTCTCTCTCTCTCTCTCTCTCTCTCTCTCTCTCTCCGCCCCTCTGCCTCTAGCTCCCTGAGCCCGCAGCTCCCTCCTCCGCTCCTGCTCCTCCCCCTGCTTCCCTTCCGCTCCTACTGCTTCCCCCCCGCAGCTCCCTCTCTGCCCGTAGCTCCTTCCTCCGCCCGCAGCTCCCTCCGCCTCTCCGCTCTTGCTCCTCCCTCTGCTTCCCCTCCGCTCCTGTTGCTTCCCCCCGCCTGCAGCTCCGCTTGCTGCTCCCCCCCTCCTGCGTGCAGCTCTGCCCGCCTCCTCTCCCCCGCTTTTGCTCCATCCCAGCCCCTCCGCCTGCAGCTCCCGCGGCCCCTCCGCCTGTAGCGCCCTCCCTCCCCGTCTAGCATCGCCAGCAGCTCCTCTTTCCCTGCTTACCCTCAGCCCTCAGCTAACCCCGCCTACCCTCCCCGCCTATCCCACTACCCTCAGCTAATCTCACCACCCCCTCAGCCCTTCCTGCCTACACTCAGCCCTTTCCGCCCACCCTTAGCCCTTCTCTTCTCTTGTCTCGCCACCCCTCAGCTCTCGAGGTGTGCTTGAGCCTCGTGTCAGTTCCCTGGGGGTTCCTCCCATCATGGGAGGGGAGGTACTCCGCTCCCTCTCTTGCTCCTACAATAAGACTAAGATCTGCACCGAACACGGGTCTATCGAACGAAACGGGAAAAGGTGGCAAGAATGCGGATAAAGTCGCCAAGAAAGACGACAACAAAGTCAAGAAACAAACACAACTGAAACTCGAAGATGTGAACACACACTACAACCGTAGTGGACTCGAAGTGGACAGCAAGGCAAAGGCGAGACTCACCTCTGTCTCAGCTTCAGCTTTAGTCTTAGCATCGGTCTCAGCCTCAGCGCGAGTCTTAGCTTCAGCTTCAACGTCAGCTCTACTTCCAGTTTCAGCTACACTTTCAGCTCCACTTATGCCTATAACCTCTACAGTTACAGCTACGGGCTCTGACACACCCCTATCCATGACATCGATTACTCCACCCTTCCGGAGGATAGAGGGATTGCCGCTGCCACCATATCTTCCTTCTCTCGCTGTAGTTCTCTCCAATTATGACACCTACTTTGGAGGGGTCATACACTGTTCCGCACTACTCGACCTTTCTCTCCCCTCTGTCTCTTAGTTAGCCCATACTTCCACACCTTGCTGGGATCGCCTCCTTCAGGCCACTATCATCTCCATACTGTACCCATCTCACCCAGTCATCACTTAGCGTCTAGTCTCATCCTCACACTTTTAGGACAGCTTTTTCAATTTTTGTTGGAGCACGGACGAGCTGATTCATCAGAGGCTTGGGAGTACTTGTTGATGGAGGTTCAGAGCATCCAAGAGCGTGCGAGAGGGAGATGTCACGCTTCACCCAGGGAGATGTCGCACAAGAGCAGACACACTTCACCGAGAAGTAGGCACGTCTCATACAGGAGCAGAGTCAAGCTATCCGAGTCCAGGCTGATCTTATTCAGGGGCTCAGACAGGAGATCTCATAGCTCCGACAAGTCACTGCCATACGTACAATCCCAGGGAGCACCCCAGCTGTGGAGGCATAGATTGCGAGCATGCAATCTGTCATCGAGGAGACGTCCAGATGGGTCGACGTAGGCAAACGGGAACTTGCAAGGGTAACCGTTTTGGCTACCCTCTTGGAGCAGCAGCAGAGAGCTAGTAAGGCTCTCAACATTAGAGTATGTGGGATTCCCCGCACAAAGGCTACACCGATGACAGATGCGCAGGCCTTTGTGACCACTACCCTAGGGACGATTGAGCACATGATTGAGAGAGCATGGCGGGTTGGGAGGGACCCCAATTGAGAGCAATCCCTTATCATACGGTTCCATGATGTCCAGGCACGACTTTTGGCTTTATGTCGTAGGTCAGCCTTACGAGACCAGCGAACGATCTTCATGGATGAGGACCTCACTCCACTACAGGTTGAGGAGAGGCGTTTTTTGTTGCAGTAGTGGGATCAAGTCCGCAAGGAGGGGAAGTTGACAGTAGTACGAGATGGATGATTCCTTACAGGCCCCCGTCGGGCACCCACCTCTCCTACTGCGTAGGGAGACGGGGTCTATGAGACCCAGATATTTGACTCTATACTGTACCATCTGGATCTGTAATGGTACCTTATGATCAGAACCACGAAATTTCTCGGAATCCTATACTAGTAGTCAGCGGGTATACAGAGTAGTTTGTGTACAGAGATGAGACGAGGGATACAAGAGGGGTTCGAGGGTCAAGAGGAGTTGCGGTCCTTTATAGATTCACACTTTTGGGGCTCGTCTCAGTGGAGCAGAGAGATCCACACTCCAGGTTTCTCTGGATCCGTATTCAAACATATGCCACGTCCCACGTCTTGCACCCTCTTCACGAGAGGGGGGTAAAGGATGTCGTAATGAAACTTCATAATGGCCGAGCGAACGATCATGAGGGACTATGCACTCAGTTCATTGCATATGGGATTAACCTTCTAGTCCTGATCTTAGCCAAGCTATTTAATGAAGGTGTTTGCTTGGGGTTTCCACGCACCAGGACCATCAACACTATCTCACCCATCCACAAGGCAGGGGAACCCATGAACCTGGAGAACTACAGGACCATTATGATTGCACACATCATGATCAAGATTTATGCATCATTACTTGATTTTGAGGTCATTAGATTTGCAGAGTGTGGAGGACTCAGAGTAGCGGGACAGGCTAGTTTTAGACGAGATCATGGGACCATGGACCATATTCTCGCGCTCAGATACATCATCGAGGAGGTGAGGGCACGGGAAGCAGAGGGTTTACTGTTGCTTTGTGGATTTTCGCAAGCCATTTGACACCGTTCCGAGTGAACTAGAGACGCTACGCGAGTACCATTGTCTGGTACGTAGAAAGAAACTTGACTTCGTGCAGCGGAGCGAGGAGCTATTGAACATTCTGTTCAGTAATAACTCTAAGGACTTCTAGCAGAGATTTCTAGAGGGACGGTGCCTCCCACCACTTATTGACACTCAGTGTGTGGTCTGATTATGCATGCACGCTCTATGATATCCCAAATCAACCATCCCCTAACCTTTTACATATGCCACGTCCCACTTCCTACACCCTCTTAACTAGGGGGGGTAAAGGATGCAGTAATGAAACTTCATAATGGTCGAGCGAAGGATCATGAGGGACTATGCACTCAGTTCATTGCATATGGGATTAACCTCCTAGTCCCGATCTTAGCCAAGCTATTTAATGAAGTTGTTTGCTTGGGGTGTCCATGCACCAGGACCATCAACACCATCTCACCCATCCACAAGGCAGAGGAACCCATGAACCCAGAGAACTACAAGACCATTATGATTGCACATGTCATGTCCAAGATTTATGCATTACTTGATTTTGAGGTCAGCAGATTTGCGGAGTGTCGAGGACTCAGAGTAGCGGGACAGGCCGGTTTCAGACAGGATCTTGGGACCATGGACCATATTCTCGCGCTCAGATATATCATCGAGGAGGCAAGGGCATGAAAGCAGAGGATTTATTATTGCTTTGTGGATTTTCGTAAGGCATTTGACATTGTTTTGAGAGCTCGCCTCATACGACACCTACAGGATTTGGGTTACGACCAAGAGATTATTTGGGCTGTCATGGCACTTTATGAACGAGTTTCAGGCAGAGTCCGGATAGGATCTGGATGGATAGACGAGATCATGAGCACTATCGGGGTCAATTAAGGGTGCCCATTATCACCTACCTTGTTTGGCCTCTACATCGACGAGCTCGAGACAGTGATGTAGGCACAGGGTGGGGTAGGTTGCTCCCTCGCGGGCATGCTGATCCGAATATTACTCTATGTAGATGACGTGGCTCTAAGATCCTCCTCAGCAGAGGGGCTCCAGAGACACCTTGACGCACTACAATCCTTTTGCGAGTCTCATGATTTGAAGGTCAACTTGGGTAAAACCAAGGTTATGATCTTCAATACATCTCAAGCCATCATGTGCGATGAGCATTTCACATTTGATGGGTCTCCTGTTGAGATAGTTTCATCATACACTTATCTTGGGGTCGTCTTTTTTGGACCCATCTTCACCATGAGACCTGCGATGCGTGCATACCTGAGTAAAGGATATGCTTCATTGGCTAGACTAGAGAGGCAGTGCTTTCGCTCTCACTTTCAGGATCCACGTACCAAAGGGTTGCTTTTTGATTCCTTGGTTCGTCCAGCATGGATGTATGGGAGTCCATGCGGGGGCCTAACTTGTCAAATACGAGTGGGCTAGGGTGGAGCGGCTACAGGTTCTCATGTTATCACGGATGATCCGTGGTAAGTCATCCGTCCCTCCCCAGATGATTCAAGCGGAGTTTGAGTCACCTCCATTACAGCTAGATGCTGCATTTCAGGGCATTACGTATCTGTACTAAGCTAGGGAGTATGGGGATTACACAATCGGGTGTAACACGATACCATGGCTAGCAATGTCCTCTTCTATGGCACTTACAGCAGGGAGACTAGAGGTGCTGGTGGTATGCACGCACAGAGAGATGGTTTGCAAGACTAGGGCTCCACATGGACAAACTGCCTCCTTTCCACTATAGCATGGATGCTCCTTTTTCTCCCCTCCTATCACACGAGGTCAACTAGGTTATCTGTGAGGATCTACTACAGCTACACACATTCCGGACTTGGTTGGGCCTGAGTGATCTTCTAGTGAAGCTAGGCTTCTACAGAGATCACTTCTTACATATCACAGCGGAGGGTTTCATTGATCCACCAGGATACAAGTAGATTCACCTACCCCACTCGTTGAGGATCTTTCTTGGGCAGTTCTGGGTCTATTCACATGGACTTCGTATTGAGAGTGGCAGAGCAAAGCGGTTACACAGGGAGAGGCGCATATGCACACTATGTGACATGCAGGAGGTTGAGACAGAGGAGCATTTTATCAAGTGTCCTGTCTACTATGAGATTCCAGGGTGTTTCTACTGCCTCTTTAGAGGTAGTTATGGAGTTTTGGCCCGTTTCCTTTCCTACCTAGACCAGCGATGTTTGGCTGGTTTCATTCATGAGGTGCTCAGACACCGCGATAGGATACTTTGAGCATAGAGATAGGAGAAGACTTCTTCCTCGACTGATACCTCTCAGAGCTCTATCACGGAGTTCTTTCAGCCAAATCACATAGACCCCCACGAGGCGAGGCCTCGACATGACCGTGATTCGGAGTCTGTGACCCGACAGCTCAGACAGAGGGTTGACTCACAGATCATACTTGGGGACATCCCCTCCTTGTTTAGGGTCAGCGGAGCCCGACCGACGGGGGTCACAGTGGCCCTGGTCAGATGTAGAGCTACGACTAGGAGACATACCAGGACTGCACCCTTGGGGGGGGGACAACGCTCTATTGCTGACCTCATGCCTCCACTTACACACCCTCATCCATCCTGATGTCTTGTACTGCTGTTGATGATGATGATGATGATGGTTATGATGATGTCAATGATGATGCTGAGATTGATATATATATAGTCGAGATATGTACTTAGGATTTCGTATTGTCATTTTGCATTTTTTGCGTTCTGCATTGGTATGGATGCTCATCTAGTAGCTCCACTACCATAGCTCATTGTATCAGGTTTTTCATAGTCTCATAGACCCATCGGTCTTCCGAAGACTTTAATAAACTTTCTTTCTTTCTTTCTTTCTCTCTCCCTCTTCACACACACACACACACACACACATTTTTAGTGAGAATTTCGTTGCTTTGTATTACAAGAGAGCTTCCCAAAAAGAAAAAGCTAGACAATACATCAACAGAAAATCTCAGTATAAGAAAGATATACATCAGAATCTATGAAGTGAGTTTGCAGACAATCAAAGAGAGATTGCAGTAAAGATCTGTGTGAGAAAAAGAAAGTGGATAGTTTAGGATCACGAAAGACCCTATGATTGTGATCTATCCATAGAGTCTAGAGCGCCGAGTATCTAACCCAAGTAAAAAACAAATCAAACTCCGGTCACCGTGGATGAATGCCAAAGAGCCAAAAGAATTTTTAAAAAACAACCTTTGGAAAACAAGCTCTCAGATACTGTCCAATGATATCTAGCATATCAAGAGTATGCGGATTAAGCCAGAAGATATGAAGCACAGATTCCCTCAAAGCATGACATCACTGACAAACAACAGGAGCAATATGTTTGCGTGCCATAAGCTGCCTAGATGAGAAAACTCCCAACAAAACTTGCCACAAGAAAATTTGTTGCCGAAGAGGAACTTTAGAATCCCAAATATAGCGTAGTCTCTTCCGCCACCACTTTGCAGGTCGATGCATATGCCAAATCTGATTTGCTTGGTCTGAAGCCCAAGGTGAAGGCAACAGAACTTTATACAATGCAGATACGGTAATATGAGAATTTCAGCAGATGGCGAGATGTGGGCACAGAAGGTTGAATAGTCCAGTCCTGAAGACTGTCTTCAATCTCGAGAGGAGGAACCGGTAGAAAAGGCTGAAGCATGGAATCAATGGTATGCCACACATGAATGTATGCTTTCAGCTCTCAAAGAGTTGCCTTACATAGAATCATGACCATGCCATTCCAAATGGAACACACACACACACACACACACACACACATGCACGTACATGCCTCTATGCGTATCTTCATATATGTAGATGCGTATGTAAACACACACTTTCTTTTTGGGGGGTGAAAGCCAATTATTATTATATTACAGAAAGCAGTCTCAAAGAAAGGGACAATTTGCTACAAATATTAAAAAACCTCATTTTATGGCAAGAAAGTAGGATAATCTAAGTGCTGCGCATGTAGACAATCATAGAGTGATTGTCGTAACGATGCACATAAAAACTGATATTTGGCAAGCAAAGGATCACCAAAGACCCTATCATTGTGGCCCTTCCATAAGGTCCATAGTGCCCAGTAACAAACCCAGTAAAAGACGAGATCATATCGCTGCCTCATAGGATGGAAACCAAATAGCACACACGCTCGATCTACCCCTATCTCTTGTTGAGTAGCTCTCTCTTGTTATGTGATCTGGCGCAAAAGGATCTCTCTATGACGTCTCATCTCCATCAGATAGAGGCCAACACAGACTTGGTCCTAGAAGTGAATCAATTGGGAGAGAAGCTTGAAGCCATGCCCTCTTGGAAGAGGTAGTGATAATGTCCTTGGATCTCATAGTAAACTAGATAGTACATAAGAAATGCTCCTCCATCCCTCCCCCTCCCGCCCTCCCCCTCCCGGTGTGCATAGTTTGTAGATTTGCTGCTTCCTAGGTGTACTTGTGGCTCTCCCTGTCTCAATCCTCAGTTGATGGGATGAGACCCGCATCTGTCCAATGACAGTCCTGAGGGCACGTGAAACTCGAATGTTCTCCAGATACCGGGGTCTGATGATCACTCCATCCTCCGACACTCTTAGGAAGTGTGTGGTTGTGGTAGAATTGGTGGGGAACTCTTGTTCCCCTCCCCAGGTCCATGATGTACAAAGCTAGAGTAAGTCTAACCGTATGATATGGTTGATCTCATCCCACAGAACCAAGGGACTGCGGGGAGATGATCCATTTGAATGCTGTCCTTGTCAAACCAACTTGACATGCGTACATACGAGGCCATGCAATATCCACTCTTAGTAGTCATATAGATGACTCCAATACCACCCTTGGTAGCCTCCCTCTAGGTAAGGTCTAGACCCTATGAAGATAAGTAACCGTGGCATTGATCTCAAGCAGTTCATAGGAAACTTTGCTAGTATGATTTGGTGGGGGATTGAAGGTTTGCTCCGAATCATCCTAGATCCCATAGTCACCTGCAATCTCTCGAAGTGTTGCCATTCAGTCCTATCAGGTCACATTCTCAGAATGGTGCTGTGTACATCACTGTCAACCTCACCAGTGTGTCAAAGAGCCACTCCTTTATCGAGGTCCTAAAAATGTGCGTGAAAATGTTGCCGCTCTAGTCGAGCTAGAGCTCCTTGCCCTCGTGTAAGATGTGCCCTGGTTGAATAGGTCATCGTAAGGACTAGCCCTACAAAGATTGCCCCTAGATAGGTGTAAGACTGTACTTTGTAGGTGAAGCTATGTCAATGAAATTGGTCTTGCCAAGGTTAATTGTCAAATCTCTCTGTGCGTGCGTGTGCGCGTGTGTGTGCGTGCGTGCATGCGTGTGTGTCTGTGTATCCGTGTGTGTGTGTGCGCGCATGTGCATGTGCATGTGCACGTGGGTAGAATACCTCTAGGGCATCTAGGTGTCTTTGTAATCCTGCTGCTGTTGAGGAGGATGGACGGACTATGTCATCTATGTACAAGTGGCAATCCTTCACTTCTTAGGCGGTCAGTGAATGTCATGATAGCATCATTATATAGCCGAAACAGTGTTGGTGAGAGGGGGCATCCTTGTTCAGCCCTATCATGCTTTTGACCCAATTTGACAGGCATGTAGGGGTATGCACTCTCCCTTTGACTGGCTCATAGACTCATCACCCCCCAAGTCATGACATTTGGAATTTGCATCTCTTGTATTCATATGATCATACGAGATCGTGAGACAGTGTCAAAGGCCTTCAAAAAGTCAATAAAGCAGGCATAGAATTTTTGGGTGCCTCCTCAATGGTTACCCATCGCAGCGTGAAGATATGATCCATGCTTTGTCCAAATGGAGTACAAGCAATTAATGTGAAAGATAGTACAACAAAAGAAGATTAAACAAGCTCTGATTGAATTCCGTCTGAGGGTGATCATTGCCTTCATGGAGGATTGGGTAGCGAATGTTAGACACAGGAGAATAGGAGACTCCTACTCAAAGAGGCCACACCTATTTTACTAGGGTGACAGTCAGATCTGAAGTGTTTAGTCAAACTGACCTCCAACAACAACAAGAGGGAGAAAGCAATGAGGATGTCGACTATGTGTAGAGTAGAGAAGGATCTTGGACGGATTCTACTCGGAGTTCGGAGTATTTAGAAGTGGAGCAAGCAAATCTAAGCCTGACCCTTGCATCACCATCTGAAGTTTTCATTAGAACTACCTATGGATCTTATTTAGCAGCAAGAGTTTGTGTTGCAGTTCAAAGAAATTTGTTCAATCCATTGCCACCCTAGCCAAGAAGGAGACGATTAGTTCCACCACCTGTCATCATGGCAAACCCAAATCCATTGGTGAAAGCTGCAAAGTTCGAAGGGAAAAAAGGACAAGACCCTCATAGTCATGTAGGGCAGTTCGAGACCCGATGAATTGCGAGCGGTTTTCTAGGGATTACCAGATGCTGTAAAGGAGCAGTTTGCAGCAACAATGGAAGGGAGAGCAATGAGTTGGTTCATGCAGTATGGGCTACCACACTTTTCTACATATGATGATTTGAAGGGATCTTTCTTGGGAAAATTTTGGAAGGACAAGACACCGGAGGCAGTGCTTAAAAGGCTCCGCAACATGAAGCAGAAAGACTTATTAGTGGAGGATTATGCACAAAAATTTAGAAACCTATATCGAAGGCTTGCAGCACTACAAAGGCCTTTTGAAGAACAATTGGGAGACTATTTTTGCAAAAGGCTCAACAAGGAGTTGCAGACCACAGTAGCAAGCCATGACCAACTTGCTGGAGCAAATGATTCTACAAATGGTTCTACAAATGTATCAAAAGTAGGGATGAGATTAAAAAAGGACTATTTGGTATTTGACTTTGACTGTCAGCGATAAGATCAAGGATGCAACATCCCATGAAAACAAAGTGACAAATAAATCTTACAAGGAGAATTGCACAAATCCAAATAAGCATGTACAGAAGGCCCCAAAGCGGACATACAAATACATGAAACAAAAGCGAGTCTAGGCAGATCCAGAAAAGCAACCAAAGAGAATAAGAGTAATGAATGAAGATGTTATGCTAAAAATAATGCGATCTACATGCTATAAGTGTAGATGTATGAGATCCATTAACTTAGATGACATCAAGGGCTGTAGAAAACATGTCTGGTAAAGGCGAGGGAGGAGCATAAGAAATGAATACCTACTCACGAGACTCTCTTGCTTTCTTGTAGATGACAGAAGAAGGCGAAGTTTAGGACAACAGATAAGGCCTCTTATAAATGGTAAAAGTATTTGCAATAATGCATATCGCATTATTATAGGATTATCACATGGCACATATTAGAATTTGGCTAATAAAGCAAAGTTTAACATTCATGGAAACACATGAAGGCCCAAAACAAGAGCCTCAACGCGGT